>NW_028318988.1:2561875-2868750 GCF_062004578.1 Staurois parvus
AATTGGTGTCCTGGATGCTAGCAGGTAAATAGAACTGTTCATCTTTACAAAGGTACCTGTAGACACATCTGGAAGGCGAGTTCCAGAATTCACCTGTCCGGTTCCAGTGCACACAGGCGCCACTACCTTCTGGTTCTGGACAGAGAAAATGACAGGACATAATAATATGTCTAGGCAGCACATTGCAGCCCTGAAGACCCTAGTACTGCAAGAAAATTCTGCCTTGCAACACAAGGGTCTTTGGTTCATATCCCAACCTGGACCCTATCAGTATGGAGTTTGAACACAGGCTTAAGGAGTGAAATGATATATATCCTGTGTGGGGGAATAAGGGAGTTGAGTGGCTGGAGGGTGTAATGTGGAGAGGCTGAGATGAAAAGTATGTAGCACAGTAAAGCCTGGAGAGTCTGAGATCAAAAGCATGTAGCACAGTAAAGCCGTCTTAGAAGAGTAGATATTTGCATGTCTCATTCCATCACATATCCCAAAAATTAGAGGATTATTCCCTTTTTTCAGGACAGTGGGCAGAGCAAAATCATTGCTTTACAACCCATTGGCCAGACTTATGTATAGTGCAAATATAATGTAAAATGACCCTCTAAGAGAGCAGACAGCGCTTACAATATTCGTGTAACTTACATCATAAATAAAAACCATACAGTATATGACACAGAGCACTGTCCCTAGGTTTGGATTTTATATGAGTGACTTTTGTTATTTATCTCATTACACTATGAACATTATCTGGTTTTTATTTATGGTGTAAATTGCACGAATATTGTAAGCACTGTCTGTTCCTTCTAGAGCATGGGTACTCAACCTGTGGCCATGGGTACTCAACCTGTGGCCATGGGTACTCAACCTGTGGCCATGGGTACTCAACCTGTGGCCATCAGGGCCTTCTGATGTGGCCCTCAACCTCAAACCAGGGAAGCCATACCCAGGATCGGCAACCTGTTGATCGCTATCTAGGCTTGCCGACCCACCATCCCAGAGCATTGAGTTGGTGCCAGCAGCTGAGAAAGTAGGCGATCGTGGAGAGAGCAGGAGCCGCATAAGCCCATGCTTCCTCTAGCGCCGGCTCGTGTCCCAGGTGGGGGGATACAAACTGCATTTTGCCTGGGATCTTTCGGCAGCCTAGAGAGCAAAGCTAGTAGAAGCTGGAAGTGGGGAAAAAAAAGGTCCGTATATTAAACATCACATAGACTGCGCTTTTGCCATGGACATGTTAGCACCTATAAAAGGGTTACAACTATTAGGCTGCTTTCAGATTGATCCGTGAGTGCAGCGCAGTGCACCTGTGGCTTTCCTGCAGATTAGCTGCACTGAACCGTAGACTTCTATTATATCCTGTGAGTTTGGTGGGCTTTCTGAAAGTGCACCTCAGCCGCAAGATATCATAGAAGTCTATGGCAAAGTACAAGTAACCTGCAGGAAAGTTGTAGATGTACTGCGCTGCACTCACGGATCAGTGTGAAAGCCACTTTATAGGGGGCTCAGGACAGTAAGGGCTCATTTACATTTGTGGTTAGGGGAGGGAGGTAAAAGCCCATAGTTGAGACATGTTTTTACCACACACCTCCAACCACTGGTCGTAATGGTGACCCCACCCCATTCCCCCCGGTGGGCCCGTGCAATCTCCCTGTCACATTCTGTTTTACTCTTGGACAGGAGAAGCAGCATATACAGGAACCAGTCCTCTCCATTGTCCTCCTGCAAACGCTGAAAGCTGGCTCCTCCTCCTCTCCATCCCGTCGGCATTAAGGAGGAAATGTTCATTATGCTATTCAAAATAAAATATTTAAAATTTTGGATCATTTCATTTCATTGTGGCCCATGACCGGTGATCAAATCACTTAAGTGGCCCTCACTCTGGATGAGCACCCCTGCTTTCGTGGGTCGTTTTGCTTTGATTTGGAATTTATAGGTCTTCAAACAGAAGCTGTTTATTAGTGGTGCACCGAAATGAAAATTCTGGTGCCGAAACCGAAAATTCAAAATGCACTTGGCTGAAAACTGAAACCGAAATACGCAGTTTTTAAAAATGAATATTTATTTGTTGGAAAAAAATACACTTTGATTAAAAAAAAACAAAAAAAACCCAATATACACCACAATTTTTTTGTAAAATATGAAAGAGGATGTTACGGCGAGTAAATAGATACCCAACATGTCACGCTTTAAAATTGCGCACGCTTGTGGAATGGCGTGAAACTGCGGTACTTACAAATCTCCAT
Organism: Staurois parvus; assembly: GCF_062004578.1. Classification (NCBI taxonomy): domain Eukaryota; kingdom Metazoa; phylum Chordata; class Amphibia; order Anura; family Ranidae; genus Staurois; species Staurois parvus. The sequence goes on from NW_028318988.1 coordinate 2,564,113, forward strand.
GGGTGATGCTTTAAAAATTTCTACAGGTTAGTAGTGTAAAGTTACAGAGGCGTTCTAGTGCGAGAATTATTGCTCTCGCTCTGACGTGTGGTTTGAACACCATTTACATATGTGGGCCTGGCCTATGTATGCGTTCACCACTAGGTGCGAGCACGGGGGGGGCGGGGGCACTTTAAACTTTTTTATTTATTTATTTTATTTATTTCAGGTACTTATATAGCGCCGTCAATTTACTCAGCACTTTACATACATATTGTACATTCACATCAGTCCCTAACCCTCAAGGGGTGTACAATCTAAGGTCCATAACTCACATTCATACATACACATACTAGGGACAATTTAGACAGGAACCAATTAACCTACCAGCATGTCTTTGGAGTGTGGGAGGAAACCGGAGTACCCAGAGGAAACTCGCACAGGGAGAACATGCAAACTCCAGGCAGGTGGTGCTGTGGTTGGGATTCAAACCAACGACCCTAGTACTGCCAGGCGGAAGTGCTAACCATTTAGCCACTGTGCTGCCCATTTTTTAAATGTATTTAATGTTTTTTTGTTTTGTTTTTTACTGTCCCTTTAAAAAAAAATGTACTCACTTTTATTCTTAGCACAAGAAATGCATGCATTAGAAATAATTAGTGACAGGTCCTCTTTATGGAGAGATATGGGGTCAATAAGACCCCAGATCTCTCCTCTGCAATGTAAAGCATTGGAACAAAAAAAGCATTGATCTAGTGCTTTAAAAAAAAAAAAATGGCTGGAACGGGAAGTGACATCACTCCGGTCCTCCAAGGGCATAGAGATGAGTCAAGGCCATCTTTCCTTCACTCATCTCTATGGCCAGCGCCGGGATTGATGGTGTCTTGTTAAAGGCTGAGAACTACCAAGCGGCGGGTGAAGGGCGGGGTTTTGTCGGCACCTGTATCAGTGCTTTTTTTCATATCGCCGACGGCCGAAAGGGATGTTTTCGCCCGAAATATTTTGCCCACCTAAATTTTGCCGCATCCCTACTGTTTATTGTTTGTCACATACGCTATATTATTGTTACTGCAGCGTGGGTGATCTTGCATAGCCCAACATTACGGAGCGCCATGGTACGGTGCTTGTCGAAATGAACAAAAAAGTGAACTGTAAAAACACAACACAAAAAAGTGCACGAGGGTACAGTAATGGACCAACCTCTGAAGAGGAAGGGCCTCAACCTCTGAACCCTCCGGGGCCCAAGACTTCTGATAGGGTCAAGGTACTCTAGTCCACCTAGACTGAAAGCAGGCAGACTCCACTCCTTAGAGACTTGTTAAAGCCAACGTTCCAAGAGTTGTCCTGGAAAAACACCTGAAAGCCGCAGGTCCTCATACCCGCCATATGTGATGGAATGAGACATACTGTGAATATCTTCTGTTTTAAGGTCAGCTCATGCCTGTACAGCGTGTTCCTGTGCTATTCACATGCAGTTCTGTGTGATGCGATTTCAATCCTTTCATTGAATGGGTTGAAATCGTACCGCACTGCACCAAAAGTAGTGCATCATTACTTTTCAAATTGCACTGCAATCAGATTGCATGGTACAAAAGTACCATCCGACAAGGTGCAGGCAAGCGCACTGCGTTTGGGGTATCATTAACTTTTGACTGACACCCGCTGCAGATTGCAAATATAGTGCGTTTTGCATGTAGTTTGAATCACACAGGAATGTTCCTATGCAATTCAGATGCGGGCATGATGTGAACCGGTCCTTAACCACCTCCTGTCTGGCCGTTGTATATAAACGGCCGGATGGTGGCAGTGCAGGGTTGGGTGGCCGTTTATAAAAGGCCTCCCGCACCCTGCTTGTGCGCGCTCCCTGGGAGCGCGCAGCACCACGATTCGGTGCCTGCTGTGTCCTCCGGGCACAGTGGAACACCGGTCGCTGTATGGGACCTCTGTGTGAAGTCCCGATCATGTGATCACTGATTGGCCAATCAGTGATCACATGCAGAGTAGTAAGCAAGATGTCACTTCTGACATCATTGCTTACTACTAGTGAAATCTGTGAATGATCACAGAGGTCACATGGTACAGGGCTATTCACAACAGCCTTGTACCATGTGACAAGCTATGACCAATCACAGCTCATACAGTATTTCTCAATGGCTGCCAGAGAGAGAAGGAGAAATTATTGCTTTTACAGCCTTTATGGGTGTAAAAGCAATCAGTGTAAAAAAAAAAAATCTTCATCACCCCCCCACAAGTAGTACAGTGTCACCATGGTGACACTGTACTGCTTAGGTGACAGTATGTAAAAGAAAAAAAACATAAATAATAATATAAAAAATAAAATAAAAATGTAAACATTTTTTTCGAAAAATTATAATTTTTGGTTATAAACTAATTGGGGTTATTTCTTTTTTACTAAAAAGATAACTGAATACATTTTGGCCAAGATGTATGAAGAAAGACTATTTATTTGCTAAATGTATAAGAAAAACACTTTTTTTTCAAACTTTTTGGACTTTTTCATTTATATAGCAAAAAAATAATAAAAATGCCAGTGGTGAATAAATATCATCAAAATAAAGCTTTATCCGTCTAAAAACAAATGCTAAAAAATTCATATGGGTACAGTGTTGCATCAAAGCTGAGGGGTCCATAGTTGGGGGCAGAGCATTTAAAGCTGGAGGTCCATAGGTGGGGGCAGAGCAGCAAAGCTAGGGAGTCCATATGTAGGGACAAAGCAGTCAAAGCTGGGGGTCCATAGGTGGGGCAGAGCAACCAAGCTAGAGAGTCCATAGGTAGGGACAAAGCATTCAAAGCTGGGGGTCCATAGGTGGGGCAGAGCAACCAAGCTAGAGAGTCCATAGGTAGGGACAAAGCAGTCAAAGCTGGGGGGCCCATAGGTGGGGGCAGAGCAGCCAAGCTAGGGAGTCCATAGGTAGGGACAAAGCAGTCAAAGCTGGGGGTCCATAGGTGGGGACAGAACAGTCAAAACTGGGGTCCATAGGTGGGGCAGAGCAGTCAAAGCTGGGGGGTCCATATGTGGGGGGCAGGGCCTGTGGGTAGAAATGGTGTATTAATGTGCAAATAAAAGAGGAATGTAGAAGGTGGTCTGCCCATGACATCCAGATGCGTTGGATTTTTCTGGCTCATCCTCCTGTAACCCTGTTAGCTTTGCGGCTGCTCGCGATTCCTATGGCGGCCATATGCATTCTGATCCCTCGCACCTACACTAATCACCAATCCCTAACAAGCATTTTATCACTAAAAAACCCAGTGCAAGGGATGTCTTTATTTATTTGTCTGGAGCTGGGCTTTAATGACACATTTCTGTTTTTCTGGTATCTTCACTAATGGGGTCCCTTCCACCCCCAGGCCCCATAGCCTCTGTGTGAGCTGCTGTGATTGATGTTACTCTACTGGGCAGATAATCATTGAAAGCATTTGAGACATTTCTGGGCAGAGTGGTGGGATCTGCTGTAGAATGTGATCCAGGCAGTGATTGTGACTGAAGCTGCTCTGTGTACTGCAGGTATACAGAACAATGTCCGCGCTCTGGAGTACGCACTGAGACGCCTGCATGTGTACCATGACTGGAAGCCCGGAATGGGCAGCAATCAGAAGCCGTACATTCCTCGGGAAAGCCAGGTAATATCTGCCCATCCACTGTATGTATTTAATGAGCCCCAATGTGTGACCAGTGCTCCATATCCTGCTTTAGATGAATGGGAGGCCAGTCAGCTGACAACACAGAGGAGTGCAGGAGGTGAATGTGCAGGATCTGTTTAGGTGACTGAGAAAGGAAGGAGCAGAGTCCACATGCATTGCAGAGTGTTTCAGAAGCCACAGTGACCCACTGCTAAGGCAGCGGCAGTGAAAATATTACTGGGGTTCACTCCAAACACTCTGCAGCTCCCCCTCTTCCCAAACCCCCCTCGACGTTCAAAGTGATTTCCAGGAGGGAGCTGCAGAGGAAACACTTCCGCAGAGAAAGAACTTTGAAGTGACCCTGTCATGTCAGGGATCTACAAAAATAAAAATACTAACCTGTAAAGGAAGCCACAGTGTTCATAGATCTGATGCAGCCAGAGTGTGTAACCCTGACGAAGCCAGAGTGTGTAACCCTGACGAAGCCAGAGTGTGTAACCCTGACGAAGCCAGAGTGTGTAACCCTGACGAAGCCAGAGTGTGTAACCCTGACAAAGTCACAGTGTATATCGCTGATAAAGCCACAGAATCTACCCCTGACAAAGCCATAGTGTGTATCCCTGATGAAGCCACAGAGTTTACCCTGATGAAGTTACAGAATTTACCCTGATGAAGCCACAGTGCGTACCCCTGACGAAGCCACAGTGCGTACCCCTGACGAAGCCACAGTGCGTACCCCTGACGAAGCCACAGTGCGTACCCCTGACGAAGCCACAGGGCGTACCCCTGACGAATCCAAAGAATTTACCCCTAACAAAGCCACAGTGTGTATCCCAGACACAGCCATAGTGTATCCCCTGACAAAGCCACAGACCGTGGCATAACATGTAGAGTTTATCGTGTGAGCACTTTATTGTTTTTATTAATGACGGGGGGAGGTAGTGATGTCATGGCCTCCACTTCGTCCAGTCAGAGAACACTTTGCATTAATTGAGAAAATGCGGTCTTCTCTAAAAAGCAGAATCCAAAGAACATAGGTATACCGCTCAGGCAAACAGTCCAGATCAATCCACAACAGGTGCAGGCTGGCCACTGTAGAGATCACTGTAGTAGCGGTGTGCACCACCAAATATACTGATTTATATTTGAAATACTACAATTTTGTCCATATTCAATATATATATATACACTGTATGTTGAAATGCGTTTTTTTATATATTTTAGATTGTAAGCTCCCAGGATCAGGCCCTCCTATCTCTCTTGTATTGAACTGTATTGTTGCTGTATTGTCTCCCGTTATATTGTAAAGCGCTGAGCAAACTATTGGCGTCATAAATCCTGTATAATAATAATAATATATATAAATCCTGTATAATAATAATAATAACATATATAAATCCTGTATAATAATAATAATATATATAAATCCTGTATAATAATAATAATAACATATATAAATCCTGTATAATAATAATAATAATATATAAATCCTGTATAATAATAATATATATAAATCCTGTATAATAATAATAATATATAAATCCTGTATAATAATAATATATATAAATCCTGTATAATAATAATAATATATATAAATCCTGTATAATAATAATATATATAAATCCTGTATAATAATAATATATATAAATCCTGTATAATAATAATAATAATATATATAAATCCTGTATAATAATAATAATATATAAATCCTGTATAATAATAATATATATAAATCCTGTATAATAATAATAATAATAATAATAATAATAATAATATATAAATCCTGTATAATAATAATAATAATATATATAAATCCTGTATAATAATAATATATATAAATCCTGTATAATAATAATAATAATATATATAAATCCTGTATAATAATAATAATATATAAATCCTGTATAATAATAATATATATAAATCCTGTATAATAATAATAATAATATATAAATCCTGTATAATAATAATAATAATAATATATATAAATCCTGTATAATAATAATAATATATAAATCCTGTATAATAATAATATATATAAATCCTGTATAATAATAATAATAATAATAATATATAAATCCTGTATAATAATAATAATAATATATATAAATCCTGTATAATAATAATAATATATAAATCCTGTATAATAATAATAATAATATATATAAATCCTGTATAATAATAATATACTACAAAACATATGAAAAATATTTTTAAAAACATATATATTTCTAAATCTATTCTTCAGATTTTTTTTAACATATAAAAAAGTAATTTTAATATATATTTTTACATCTATTTATAAATGCATTCCAAAAATGTATATTAAATGTATTTTTAAAGACATACAGTATATTTGAAAATTGTATTTTTGCAAATATTTTTCATATATTTTGTAATATATAAAAAACGCATTTCAACATGCTGTATGTGTGTGTGTGTGTGTGTGTATGTATTTATTTATTTATTTCAGGTACTTATATAGCGCTGTCAATTTACTCAGCGCTTTACATACATATTATACATTCACATCAGTCCCTGACCCTCAAGGGGTGTACAATCTAAGGTCCCTCACCCTCAAGGGGTGTACAATCTAAGGTCCCTCACCCTCAAGGGGTGTACAATCTAAGGTCCCTCACCCTCAAGGAGCGTACAATCTAAGGTCCCTAACTCACATTCATACATACACATACTAAGGACAATTTAGACCGCAGACAATTAACTTACCAGCATGTCTTTGAAGCGTGGGAGGAAACCGGAGTATTCGGAGGAAACCCACGCAGGCACAGGGAGAACATGCACATTTTTTTCTAATATATTGAATACTGACAAAGTTGTAGTATTTCACATATATGTCAATATATTTGGGAAGTATATTTTAAAAATATATTTAAAATATATTTTTCTTCCGTGTGGGAAAGGGGAAGTATGCCTGACCTTCATGGCGTTAAACCGGAGTGTTACTAGGGGTAACAGTTTTCACAGGCGCACGCATCGTTCGGGGTTGAGGTGTTTGGTATCTACTTACTTGTCACAGCCTCGTCTTTGAAAATTAAAAAAAAAAAAGGGGGGGATGGAGGAAAAGGATTGGTGCTGGGAGGGGAGATCTGTGCTAGAAAAGGCAATATGATAGGGGGGAATTTATGCTAGCAGGGGATTTGTTGGGTTTTTTTTTTTTTTGGGGGGGGGGGAGATTTGTGCTAAAAGGGGCATGATTGAGGGGGATTTGTGCTAGAATGGGGGGGGGGATTTGTGCTAAAAGGGGCATGATTGGGGGAGATTTGTGCTAGAATGGGGGGGATTTGTGATAAAAGGTTGCATGATTGGGGGGGATTTGTGCTAGAATGGGGGGGGGATTTGTGCTAAAAGGGGCATGATTGGGGGGATTTGTGCTAGAATGGGGGGGGGGGGGGATTTGTGCTAAAAGGGGCATGATCGGGGGGGATTTGTGCTAGAATGGGGGGGGGGATTTGTGCTAAAAGGGGCATGATTGGGGGGGATTTGTGCTAGAATGGGGGGGATTTGTGCTGGGATGGGGTTGGAGTTGGGGCGAGGATATGCTTAACAAGATATTTTTTTTTGGGGGGGGGGGGGGTTTTGCTAGAGGCGTATGGGGAAAAAGAGGATTTCAGCTGGGGGAATGGGGGGCAATGATTTGTGCTAGGAGGGGGGATTTCAGCAAGGGGGCAGATTTGTACTGAGAGGAGGGGGAATTTATGCTCAGGGGGTAAGTATGTAGATTAGTGCTCTTTTTTTGGGGGGGAGGGGGGCTGGAGGGTATTTTGGCTGGCACATAATGCTCACATGTACAGCACCCTGCCATCCCTCCAACCAACCATGATTTGCCAGTATTGCATTGAGAAACATAGAGACCCAGTGAAAAACCGTCATGCATATTTCACGCGGTAAAGTGAAGCAGAGTGTTTTGAACCTATGTACTAAAACATCATAAAGTTTTGTCTCCATTTTTATTACCTACCAGCTTGAGAAAGAGCTTCATCCAATGACCTGGAAGAATAAGAAAGAGGCCTTAGCAGATGTCCTGATTTGTATGAGAGAACGGCGCCCTCTAGAGGAGGTTCCTCTGGGTAGGTAGTCAACTACACGTGGGCACATCTGGTGACCGAGTATCAGTCCATTCTTCCAACACAGGGGCGGACTGATTTGGAAACTCGGGCACTGCCCGAGGGCCCGGGGTCAGTAAGGGGCCCCATGAGATGCCCCTGGTACCTTTTTCATAGGCTTTTTTGAGTTTGAGTAAGGACACAGGGGACCCATGATCCCCTATTGCCCGGGGGGCCCCATGAGTTGTCAGTTCGCCCCTGCAGGGGCCCCATGAGTTGTCAGTTTGCCCCTGCAGGGGCCCCATGATCCCCTATTGCCCGGGGGCCCCATGAGTTGTCAGTCCGCCCCTGTTCCAACAATTGGGAAAAATACTGTCGTTTTTTATTTTAAAGAGTCCATTGTTCCAAAACTAACATTTTAGTGTTTTATAGATTCTGGAAAGTGAAAAAAACTAAACTGTTTTTAGTTCACTTTTTTTGTTTTGGATGAAATACAGAAAGGTAAGAACCCCGTTTTTTTTCCCACCATCTGTGTCCCATTATTGACAAAACAGGAAGAGAGGAGAAATCCCTCCAAAATGACTGAAATCTCCTCCCTGAGAGTTTTCAGTAGATAAAGTGTCCCCAGTGGGGGATTCTGGTTTGGTGACAACTTGAAAACTGTGGAATTTTCCCCTGGCGATCTGGCTGGGTGACAGTGATCATCAGGACAAATAGAGAGTTTGATCTCCCCAGTGTGGACAGCTGTGAGATCCTGACACGGGTTCTGATCCTTCCTTACTCCATCCATAATAAAAAACACACATCGATTAGGAGGACATTTTTAATAATCTGTTGGATTCTCCTATTTCTCAGGACTCTTCAGGGGAGGTCCTTGGTGTGATCTCTTGGGCTGCTGTCCTGCTTTGCCCATTATGAGGGGCTACAAACATCACAAGGATAGAGCACCTCATTGGCTACAAAAAGCAGTTTATTAAATTGGACGTTTAAAAAAAAATAAAAATATATATATATATATATACAGTGAAGGAAATGCGTATTTGACCCCCTGCTGATGTTGAATGTTTGCCCACTCACAAAGAAACGATCGTCTAAAAATCGAATGTTCGGTGTATTGTAACACTGAGAGACAGAATAGCAACACAAAATTCAAAAGAAATGCATGTCTAACAAATGATGATTGATTTGCATTATGAGGGGTTCCCACCATCCCTGTGCTGAGTTTCTGGGTCTGTACACCCGCTGTGCCCAATATGAGGGGTTCCCGCCATCCCTGTGCTGAGTTTCTGGGTCTGTACACCTGCTGTGCCCATTATGAGGGGTTCCCACCATCCCTGTGCTGAGTTCCCAGGTCTGTACACCTGCTGTGCCCATTATGAGGTGTTCCCACCATCCCTGTGCTGAGTTTCTGGGTCTGTACACCTGCTGTGCCCATTATGAGGGGTTCCCACCATCCCTGTGCTGAGTTACTGGGTCTGTACATCTGCTGTGCCCATTATGAGGGGTTCCCGCCATCCCTGTGCTGAGTTTCTGGGTCTGTACACCCGCTGTTCCCATTATGAGGGGTTCCCACCATCCCTGTGCTGAGTTCCCAGGTCTGTACACCTGCTATGCCCATTATGAGGGGTTCCCGCCATCCCTGTGCTGAGTTCCCAGGTCTGTACACCTCCTGTGCCCATTATGAGGGGTTCCCACCATCCTTGTGCTGAGTTTCTGGGTCTGTACACCCGCTGTGCCCATTATGAGGGGTTCCCACCATCCTTGTGCTGAGTTTCTGGGTCTGTACACCCGCTGTGCCCATTATGAGGGGTTCCCACCATCCCTGTGCTGAGTTTCTGGGTCTGCTGTACTCATTATGAGGGGTTCCCAACATAGCAATACGTTATTCTGGGTAGTTTGATGGTTTACCATCCACCTTATCAACTGCTCAGTGTCCTCCACCCCTCTCTGCCAATCCCTTCTCTGACTTTCATTCACCCAATACTGTTCAAAATACTAGCAACCTACAAAGTCATCCTAAACTCTGCCCAAACCATCCTCTCTGCTCCTTCCAAGACCTCCTGCTCTCTAGCCTCCTCATCACCTCCTCCCATGCTCTCCTCCAGAACCTCTCCCATCCTCTGGAATTCCCTACCCCAATCTGTCCAGTGATTTCCTACTCTTTCCACCTTTAGGCGGTCCCCGAAAGCTCACCTCTTCATGTGAGCCTATCCTACCCCCACCTAGCAACTGGACTTCTACTGTCTCCATCAATTGAACCCTCGCCAGTTAGTAACTTTTGTATCACTTGCTCCTCCCTTTTAGATTGTAAGCTGTCATGTCCAGGACCCCCCTTACCTTCTTTTATTGAATTGTATTGTGTCTGTAGTGTCTTCCTTCATCTGTAATTTCTTCTTTCCCAGAATCTGCCTTGGAGAAGAATAAAACCAGCAGAGAACACAAAGAGGCGAGGCATTTGACGAAAGATCTTCATCGGAGATATGAATTCTTTCAGTCCGAAGCTGTGAAATTTGCTGCCGAGTTGGAAGGCGAACTCAAACACACGGCCAAGGAACTGTTAGCGGCTCAGGGAAAACTAGGAGACCAGAAGGTCCAACAAGGACCAAGACGTGAACCAAAGAGCCCCCCCAAGTGACATGTTTACATGTGTACACCACGGAGGTAGCCAGACTGTTGGGTGACGCACTAAGCAGCCATCCCATTGGCTAGGACTTGATGGCCTCGTTATGGTAGCAGACCAGTTGATGGCCTCATTATGGTAGCAGACCAGTTGATGGAATTGTTATGGTAGCAGACCAGTTGATGGAATTGTTATGGTAGCAGACCAGTTGATGGCCTGGATATGGTAGCAGACCAGTTGATGGCCTCGTTATGGTAGCAGACCAGATGATGGCCTCGTTATGGTAGCAGACCAGATGATGGCCTCGTTATGGTAGCAGACCAGATGATGGCCTCGTTATGGTAGCAGACCAGTTGATGGCCTCGTTATGGTAGCAGACCAGTTGATGGCCTCGTTATGGTAGCAGACCAGATGATGGCCTCGTTATGGTAGCAGACCAGATGATGGCCTCGTTATGGTAGCAGACCAGATGATGGCCTCGTTATGGTAGCAGACCAGATGATGGCCTCGTTATGGTAGCAGACCAGATGATGGCCTCGTTATGGTGGCAGACGAGATGATGGCCTCGTTTTGGTAGCAGACCAGTTGATGGCCTCATTATGGTAGCAGACCAGTTGATGGCCTCATTATGGTAGCAGACCAGTTGATGGCCTGGATATGGTTTTATCACCATGACTCCTCCATTCTGTTCTAAGAGATGTTTAAATTTTTCTTCTCTTTATTTTTACCTGATGATTGTCATCAATGAAGGCCATACGTGGGTCCAATTCTGAACAAATTTTCTTTAGAAAATCTGAAATTTTGTGCATTTTGTAATCTGGTGGTGCCACCATTGATTTCGAAACTCAACCAACCAAGCCTTCAATTTCACCTCATGTTGCTACAGAAAAGAATTTTCGTGGCCAAGAATTGTCTTTTCTTTCCAGATCGCAGCTCCTATCCTTTTTGTTAATATTTCCTGCACGATTCTCTCATCACTGATTCGAAATTCGTTTTTCAAAAAATGTCCAACATGCCCGATCATTCAAATTCGATGGTCACACGAAAATTGGCCGTTTCTGTGACCCAATAATGGTGCGAAATTCGAATGAAAATTCTTAGAAAAGATTTTCGAAAGAAAATTCTTTCAGAATTCAACCCGTGTATGGCCGGCTTAACACACTTCCTGTCTCAGGGTGACAACATTCACTCCCTGTACTGTATCTGTGGAGGAGCAGCGTTGTCACCCTAGGAGATGTTCTGTAGTTCACTGAAGTCACCTTTGCAGGTCTGATAAGACAACATGTTGTCTCGGCTAACTACAGGAAGCTAGCTTACTAGATTTCTGGCAGGATCAATGGGCATATTATGTGCTTTAAAGGTATAAAGAGAAAGTGAGCGCTCTTAAAATCAGCAGCTATGGCACCAAAGGTAACCAATAAAAACCTTTAGAAAATCATAACAACTAAAAAGGTGCAGCGCTAAAAATATATATAAAATTACTAGTGTCCATAAATATATTAATATGCCAAATTATAAGGTGTCAGTCTGTGCAGATCTGGGTAAGAGATAACAATAGAATCCAAGTAATGGTGCTCCAAAAAGTGGTAGAATTACGCACTCACCAGATGCGTAATGTAAATACGCATTGTATAAATAAGTAGAGGTCCCCTTTAGGAATTGGATAAGGTCCTACTCCAGGATGGTCCTCCCTCTTGGTATGGTGGTGCTGTCAGGTCCACAGGAAGATACAGGATCCAGCTGACCAGAGATCCCTTTAAGGGATGGACGGGTGTAGGTGTCTGCTTTAACCTCCCTAGCGGTCTGATTATGTCCATATTTCTGTGCTCAAAGCGGTACATTATTTTGCATGGAAATATGTAGTTTTTTATTGTAGGCCTGTAATTTTTAGGAATAACTCACTGAAATCTGTCCGAACAAGAGTCTAGTAAACATCCCGGGTATGATAAAACTTGAAACACGAAATCATGAATTATAATATAATAAATAATCATAAAAAATAATAATATAATAATAAATTTAATTCAATAATATAATCAAACCAAAAACACTGAAATGTGAAATATAGCGCCAAGTTCGCACATCGCTGAGCAAAGTCGCAGAATCGTTTTCAGTGTCTGATGAGGAATTTCCCCCACAAATCATTATCACTCAATTCTGCAAGTGGTTCTAATTTACTATCGCTGTTCTCTAGCCGGTCTAAAACCGCTTTTGACCTAAAGGGACGCTTTTGGACACCATCGATGTTTCTCAGTTTCCAGGCAGAAAGAAAAAAAAAATGCAGGCAGGGCGCAGGACAAAGCACTCGGGACAAAATGTATGTGAAATGGTTTGATACAGGAATGGAGTACTATGTGATTTTAGTGAATGTCACTTTTTGTCATTTTCAAATTTCCCGCCGTTCCGTCCCATGTATGTCCCGACGTCGCAGGGAACAGAACCCGGAAGACAGATGCCGGCATCCGCCAGAGGACATTACAGGGGACACTGCAGGAGGGACATCGCGGGAGCGAAGGACAAGGTAAGTGCTGGAGGGATCCCTGAGCAACGCTGCAGTGTATTCCCGAGTGTAGCTCAGGGTTACCGCTTGTGGTGCTGAAACTTTACCCCGAGCTACACTCGGGAATACCGCCGGGGGGGTTAAGGAACGCCCCTCTCTGGATACTGATGGATGGCTGGATCAGGATGGGCTCTAAAAGTAAATAGCTCCACGCAGGAGACCATAAAGGATGCCCATAGTGTAGTAGGGTGAATGACAACTAATTTATTTAATTAATAAAAGGAATTTGCAAATTCAGTAATAAAAATCGAGTGTTAAAATAATGTAACTTCAGGTACTTCAAGTACATGGACTAACCGTCCAGAAAGTAAGATGGCCGCCGGGCCTCCACGTGGCTCCGGCGGCGTGACGTTACGGCGTCTTTGGCTCCTTCTAACGCGTTTCGTGCGCACGCACTTCTTCAGAGGGCAGATACCAATCATATTATGTGTTTGTTCAACAGATATATCAAACCTTTCAGCTGTATATTTAATAGCCTGAAAGGGAGCAAATAGAAGCCCATTGGTGTACATAACCAATCGACTCTACCATTATGACCAACCACCCTAACCTATCAAGATATGGCCTCCATTAGACCTCTGCAGGTACACTGTGGTATCTAATTCCTGTAAGTTGCGAGGTTAGGCCTTCATGGGTCAGACTTGTTTTTCCAGCACATCCCACATATGATCAATTGGATTGAGATCTGAAGAATTTGGAGGCCAAGTCAACACCTCAAACGCATTGTCACACCATTCTTGAACTCATCAGACCCGGCCACCTTCTTCCAGTGCCTACAAGTCCCGAAAGCTTTAGCAGCTGTGGGCTTGTAGTTTTCAATGAACTACCATGGTGCTGTGGAGCGCTGTTGTAGTTCATTGAAGCTGTCATTATATCTGCTTGACTGTACATCCCGCATGGCAAGCAGATATACTGACAGGTCTGCAGGAGGCCTGCATGGCATCACCAATCTACTGATCACCGGTGCAATGCTTTCCGGGCTCCTGTAGACAAAAATAATACTGTAAATTTAATTTTTTTACCTGCAAAAAAAATTAGCATTTATTATTTTTGTCCAAAATGTGAACTTATCCTTTAATTGAACAAGCTGAAGGTAGAATCTGGTCCAGCTGTGCATGGTAGCCAATCAGCTTCTGAGCGCTCCAGTTTTAGTAAATACCCCTCACTATAGAATTCTTTTCTCAGAGTTCATTGAAGGAAACTGGTCTGTTACCAAAGATGTTTTTATCCTTGCTGGCTACTAGTGATAGGCAGTTCAGTCTGAGCCCAACAGGCAGCCAATGAGCGCAGGAGGAAGATTTCCCACCCTGCCTCTACATGCAAACAAAGGGGTCAGGATGCTGGCAACAGCACTTGCCTGACATGGCCACATGGCACTACCAGGGGCGGACTGACCATTTAGAAATTCGGGCACTGCCCTAGGGCCCGGGGCAGTAGGGGGCTCCATGAGATTCCCCTGGTACCTTTCATAATCTTTTTTGGGTGTGATTTGAGTGTGGGCAAGGACACAGGGGCCCCATGAGTTGTCAGTCCGCCCCTGGGCACTAGCCTCTGGGTTTGGCCGAAACTGGAAGCTGAACCCAGTCTCATTGCTACTTGCTACCAAGTCTCTGTTGTAGTGGAGTTTTTGTAGCTCCAGCATTGGTTTTCTTGATTAATGTGTGGAGAAATCTCCCCTAAAAAAGCAGTCTGTAATGAAAAATAAAAACCTAACAGAGGCTCCAACCTCTATTCATAATGAAATAAAACATTTTCTCTGTAGTTGGGCTTGCCCCGTGGATTATTATTGGTTTACATACATGAAATGAGAAATGTTATTTGCTTTGTTTTTTTGTTAGAAGTGTTACTAAACCCAGGACCCTGCATTCACTATATCTGGTCTCCCCGGACCCCGCATTCACTATATCTGGTCTCCCCGGACCCTGCATTCACTATATCTGGTCTCCCCAGACCCCGCATTCACTATATCTGGTCTCCCCGGACCCTGCATTCTCTATATCTGGTCTCCCAGGACCCTGCATTCACTATATCTGGTCTCCCCGGACCCTGCATTCACTATATCTGGTCTCCCAGGACCCTGCATTCACTATATCTGGTCTCCCAGGAACCTGCATTCACTATATCTGGTCTCCCAGGACCCTGCATTCACTATATCTGGTCTCCCAGGACCCTGCATTCACTATATCTGGTCTCCCCGGACCCTGCATTCACTATATCTGGTCTCCCAGGACCCTGCATTCACTATATCTGGTCTCCCAGGATCCTGCATTCACTATATCTGGTCTCCCAGGACCCTGCATTCACTATATCTGGTCTCCCCGGACCCTGCATTCACTATATCTGGTCTCCCAGGACCCTGCATTCACTATATCTGGTCTCCCAGGACCCTGCATTCACTATATGTGGTCTCCCAGGACCCTGCATTCACTATATCTGGTCTCCCGGACCCCGCATTCACTATATCTGGTCTCCCCAGACCCCCCATTCACTATATCTGGTCTCCCCAGACCCTCCATTCACTATATCTGGTCTCCCCGGACCCCCTATTCACTATATCTGGTCTCCCCGGACCCCGCATTCACTATATCTGATCTCCCAGGACCCCGCATTCACTATATCTGGTCTCCCCAGATCCTGCATTCACTATATCTGGTCTCCCAGGACCCCGCATTCACTATATCTGATCTCCCAGGACCCCGCATTCACTATATCTGGTCTCCTCAGACCCCGCATTCACTATATCTGGTCTCCTCAGACCCCGCATTCACTATATCTGGTCTCCCAGGACCCCGCATTCACTATATCTGGTCTCCCAGGACCCCGCATTCACTATATCTGGTCTCCACGGACCCCGCATTCACTATATCTGATCTCCCAGGACCCCGCATTCACTATATCTGATCTCCCAGGACCCCGCATTCTCTATATCTGGTCTCCCAGGACCCCGCATTCACTATATCTGGTCTCCCCAGACCCCCCATTCACTATATCTGGTCTCCCCAGACCCTCCATTCACTATATCTGGTCTCCCCAGACCCCCTATTCACTATATCTGGTCTCCCCGGACCGCGCATTCACTATATCTGATCTCCCAGGACCCCGCATTCACTATATCTGGTCTCCCCAGATCCTGCATTCACTATATCTGGTCTCCCAGGACCCCGCATTCACTATATCTGATCTCCCAGGACCCCGCATTCACTATATCTGGTCTCCCCGGACCCCGCATTCACTATATCTGGTCTCCCAGGACCCCGCATTCACTATATCTGGTCTCCCAGGACCCCGCATTCACTATATCTGGTCTCCCCGGACCCTGCATTCACTATATCTGGTCTCCCCAGACCCCGCATTCACTATATCTGGTCTCCCCGGACCCTGCATTCTCTATATCTGGTCTCCCAGGACCCTGCATTCACTATATCTGGTCTCCCCGGACCCTGCATTCACTATATCTGGTCTCCCCGGACCCTGCATTCACTATATCTGGTCTCCCCAGACCCCGCATTCACTATATCTGGTCTCCCAGGACCCCGCATTCACTATATCTGGTCTCCCAGGATCCTGCATTCACTATATCTGGTCTCCCAGGACCCTGCATTCACTATATCTGGTCTCCCCGGACCCTGCATTCACTATATCTGGTCTCCCAGGACCCTGCATTCACTATATCTGGTCTCCCAGGACCCTGCATTCACTATATCTGGTCTCCCAGGACCCCGCATTCACTATATCTGGTCTCCCGGACCCCGCATTCACTATATCTGGTCTCCCCAGACCCCCCATTCACTATATCTGGTCTCCCCAGACCCTCCATTCACTATATCTGGTCTCCCCGGACCCCCTATTCACTATATCTGGTCTCCCCGGACCCCGCATTCACTATATCTGATCTCCCAGGACCCCGCATTCACTATATCTGGTCTCCCCAGATCCTGCATTCACTATATCTGGTCTCCCAGGACCCCGCATTCACTATATCTGATCTCCCAGGACCCCGCATTCACTATATCTGGTCTCCTCAGACCCCGCATTCACTATATCTGGTCTCCCAGGAGCCCGCATTCACTATATCTGGTCTCCCAGGACCCCGCATTCACTATATCTGGTCTCCCAGGACCCCGCATTCACTATATCTGGTCTCCACGGACCCCGCATTCACTATATCTGGTCTCCACGGACCCCGCATTCACTATATCTGATCTCCCAGGACCCCGCATTCACTATATCTGATCTCCCAGGACCCCGCATTCACTATATCTGGTCTCCCCAGACCCCCCATTCACAATATCTGGTCTCCCCAGACCCTCCATTCACTATATCTGGTCTCCCCAGACCCCCTATTCACTATATCTGGTCTCCCCGGACCGCGCATTCACTATATCTGATCTCCCAGGACCCCGCATTCACTATATCTGGTCTCCCCAGATCCTGCATTCACTATATCTGGTCTCCCAGGACCCCGCATTCACTATATCTGGTCTCCCAGGACCCCGCATTCACTATATCTGGTCTCCCAGGACCCCGCATTCACTATATCTGGTCTCCACGGACCCCGCATTCACTATATCTGATCTCCCAGGACCCCGCATTCACTATATCTGATCTCCCAGGACCCTGCATTCTCTATATCTGGTCTCCCAGGACCCCGCATTCACTATATCTGGTCTCCCAGGACCCCGCATTCACTATATCTGGTCTCCCCGGACCCCTCATTCACTATATCTGGTCTCCCAGGACCCTGCATTCACTATATCTGGTCTCCCAGGACCCTGCATTCACTATATCTGTTCTCCCAGGACCCCGCATTCACTATATCTGGTCTCCCCAGACCCTGCATTCACTATATCTGGTCTCCCAAGACCCTGCATTCACTATATCTGGTCTCCCAGGACCCTGCATTCACTATATCCACTCTCCACGGGCCCTGCATTCACTATCTGGTCTCCTCGGACCCTGCATTCTCTATATCCGATCTCCCCGGACCCTGTATTCACTATAGCTGATCTCCCAGGACCCTGCATTCACTATATCTGGTCTCCCCAGACCCTGCATTCACTATATCTGGTCTCCCAGGACCCCGCATTCACTATATCTGGTCTCCCAGGACCCCGCATTCACTATATCTGATCTCCCAGGATCCTGCATTCACTATATCTGATCTCCCAGGACCCTGCATTCACTATATCTGGTCTCCTCGGACCCTGCATTCTCTATATCCGATCTCCCCGGACCCTGCATTCACTATATCTGGTCTCCCAGGACCCTGCATTCACTATAGCTGATCTCCCAGGACCCTGCATTCACTATATCTGGTCTCCCCAGACCCTGCATTCACTATATCTGGTCTCCCAGGACCCCGCATTCACTATATCTGGTCTCCCAGGACCCCGCATTCACTATATCTGATCTCCCAGGATCCTGCATTCACTATATCTGATCTCCCAGGACCCTGCATTCACTATATCCACTCTCCACGGGCCCTGCATTCACTATATCTGGTCTCCTCGGACCCTGCATTCTCTATATCCGATCTCCCCGGACCCCGCATTCACTATAGCTGATCTCCCAGGACCCTGCATTCACTATATCTGGTCTCCCCAGACCCCGCATTCACTATATCTGGTCTCCCAGGACCCCGCATTCACTATATCTGGTCTCCCAGGACCCCACATTCACTATATCTGATCTCCCAGGATCCTGCATTCACTATATCTGATCTCCCAGGACCCTGCATTCACTATATCTGATCTCCCAGGATCCTGCATTCACTATATCTGATCTCCCAGGACCCTGCATTCTCTATATCTGGTCTCCCAGGACCCCGCATTCACTATATCTGGTCTCCCAGGACCCCGCATTCACTATATCTGGTCTCCCCGGACCCCGCATTCACTATATCTGGTCTCCCAGGACCCTGCATTCACTATATCTGGTCTCCCAGGACCCTGCATTCACTATATCTGTTCTCCCAGGACCCCGCATTCACTATATCTGGTCTCCCCAGACCCCGCATTCACTACATCTGGTCTCCCAGGACCCTGCATTCACTATATCCACTCTCCACGGGCCCTGCATTCACTATCTGGTCTCCTCGGACCCTGCATTCTCTATATCCGATCTCCCCGGACCCTGCATTCACTATAGCTGATCTCCCAGGACCCTGCATTCACTATATCTGGTATCCCCAGACCCTGCATTCACTATATCTGGTCTCCCAGGACCCCGCATTCACTATATCTGATCTCCCAGGACCCCGCATTCACTATATCTGATCTCCCAGGATCCTGCATTCACTATATCTGGTCTCCCCGGACCCCGCATTCACTATATCTGGTCTCCCAGGACCCCGCATTCACTATATCTGGTCTCCCAGGACCCCGCATTCACTATATCTGGTCTCCACGGACCCCGCATTCACTATATCTGATCTCCCAGGACCCCGCATTCACTATATCTGATCTCCCAGGACCCTGCATTCTCTATATCTGGTCTCCCAGGACCCCGCATTCACTATATCTGGTCTCCCAGGACCCTGCATTCACTATATCTGGTCTCCCAGGACCCCGCATTCACTATATCTGTTCTCCCAGGACCCCGCATTCACTATATCTGGTCTCCCCAGACCCTGCATTCACTACATCTGGTCTCCCAGGACCCTGCATTCACTATATCCACTCTCCACGGGCCCTGCATTCACTATCTGGTCTCCTCGGACCCTGCATTCTCTATATCCGATCTCCCCGGACCCTGCATTCACTATAGCTGATCTCCCAGGACCCTGCATTCACTATATCTGGTCTCCCCAGAACCTGCATTCACTATATCTGGTCTCCCAGGACCCCGCATTCACTATATCTGGTCTCCCAGGACCCCGCATTCACTATATCTGATCTCCCAGGATCCTGCATTCACTATATCTGATCTCCCAGGACCCTGCATTCACTATATCTGGTCTCCTCGGACCCTGCATTCTCTATATCCGATCTCCCCGGACCCTGCATTCACTATAGCTGATCTCCCAGGACCCTGCATTCACTATATCTGGTCTCCCCAGACCCTGCATTCACTATATCTGGTCTCCCAGGACCCCGCATTCACTATATCTGGTCTCCCAGGACCCCGCATTCACTATATCTGATCTCCCAGGATCCTGCATTCACTATATCTGATCTCCCAGGACCCTGCATTCACTATATCCACTCTCCACGGGCCCTGCATTCACTATATCTGGTCTCCTCGGACCCTGCATTCACTATATCTGGTCTCCCAGGACCCCGCATTCACTATATCTGGTCTCCCAGGACCCCGCATTCACTATATCTGATCTCCCAGGATCCTGCATTCACTATATCTGATCTCCCAGGATCCTGCATTCACTATATCTGATCTCCCAGGACCCTGCATTCACTATATCTGATCTCCCAGGATCCTGCATTCACTATATCTGATCTCCCAGGACCCTGCATTCTCTATATCTGGTCTCCCAGGACCCCGCATTCACTATATCTGGTCTCCCAGGACCCCGCATTCACTATATCTGGTCTCCCCGGACCCCGCATTCACTATATCTGGTCTCCCAGGACCCTGCATTCACTATATCTGGTCTCCCAGGACCCCGCATTCACTATATCTGTTCTCCCAGGACCCCGCATTCACTATATCTGGTCTCCCCAGACCCCGCATTCACTACATCTGGTCTCCCAGGACCCTGCATTCACTATATCCACTCTCCACGGGCCCTGCATTCACTATCTGGTCTCCTCGGACCCTGCATTCTCTATATCCGATCTCCCCGGACCCTGCATTCACTATAGCTGATCTCCCAGGACCCTGCATTCACTATATCTGGTATCCCCAGACCCTGCATTCACTATATCTGGTCTCCCAGGACCCCGCATTCACTATATCTGATCTCCCAGGACCCCGCATTCACTATATCTGATCTCCCAGGATCCTGCATTCACTATATCTGGTCTCCCCGGACCCCGCATTCACTATATCTGGTCTCCCAGGACCCCGCATTCACTATATCTGGTCTCCCAGGACCCCACATTCACTATATCTGGTCTCCACGGACCCCGCATTCACTATATCTGATCTCCCAGGACCCTGCATTCACTATATCTGATCTCCCAGGACCCTGCATTCTCTATATCTGGTCTCCCAGGACCCCGCATTCACTATATCTGGTCTCCCAGGACCCCGCATTCACTATATCTGGTCTCCCAGGACCCCGCATTCACTATATCTGGTCTCCCAGGACCCCGCATTCACTATATCTGATCTCCCAGGATCCTGCATTCACTATATCTGATCTCCCAGGACCCTGCATTCACTATATCCACTCTCCACGGGCCCTGCATTCACTATATCTGGTCTCCTCGGACCCTGCATTCACTATATCTGGTCTCCCAGGACCCCGCATTCACTATATCTGGTCTCCCAGGACCCCGCATTCACTATATCTGATCTCCCAGGATCCTGCATTCACTATATCTGATCTCCCAGGACCCTGCATTCACTATATCTGGTCTCCTCGGACCCTGCATTCTCTATATCCGATCTCCCCGGACCCTGCATTCACTATAGCTGATCTCCCAGGACCCTGCATTCACTATATCTGGTCTCCCCAGACCCTGCATTCACTATATCTGGTCTCCCAGGACCCCGCATTCATTATATCTGGTCTCCCAGGACCCCGCATTCACTATATCTGGTCTCCCAGGACCCCGCATTCACTATATCTGGTCTCCCAGGATCCTGCATTCACTATATCTGATCTCCCAGGACCCTGCATTCACTATATCTGATCTCCCAGGATCCTGCATTCACTATATCTGATCTCCCAGGACCCCGCATTCTCTATATCTGGTCTCCCAGGACCCCGCATTCACTATATCTGGTCTCCCAGGACCCCGCATTCACTATATCTGGTCTCCCCGGACCCCGCATTCACTATATCTGGTCTCCCAGGACCCTGCATTCACTATATCTGGTCTCCCAGGACCCCGCATTCACTATATCTGTTCCCCCAGGACCCCGCATTCACTATATCTGGTCTCCCCAGACCCTGCATTCACTACATCTGGTCTCCCAGAACCCTGCATTCACTATATCCACTCTCCACGGGCCCTGCATTCACTATATCTGGTCTCCTCGGACCCTGCATTCTCTATATCCGATCTCCCCGGACCCTGCATTCACTATATCTGGTCTCCCAGGACCCCGCATTCACTATATCTGGTCTCCCCAGACCCTGCATTCACTATATCTGGTCTCCCCAGACCCTGCATTCACTATATCTGGTCTCCCAGGACCCCGCATTCACTATATCTGGTCTCCCAGGACCCCGCATTCACTATATCTGATCTCCCAGGACCCCGCATTCACTATATCTGGTCTCTCAGGATCCTGCATTCACTATATCTGATCTCCCAGGACCCTGCATTCACTATATCTGATCTCCCAGGATCCTGCATTCACTATATCTGGTCTCCCAGGACCCCGCATTCACTATATCTGATCTCCCAGGATCCTGCATTCACTATATCTGATCTCCCAGGACCCTGCATTCACTATATCTGGTCTCCTCGGACCCTGCATTCTCTATATCCGATCTCCCCGGACCCTGCATTCACTATATCTGGTCTCCCAGGACCCTGCATTCACTATAGCTGATCTCCCAGGACCCTGCATTCACTATAGCTGGTCTCCCCAGACCCTGCATTCACTATATCTGGTCTCCCAGGACCCCGCATTCACTATATCTGGTCTCCCAGGACCCCGCATTCACTATATCTGATCTCCCAGGATCCTGCATTCACTATATCTGATCTCCCAGGACCCTGCATTCACTATATCTGGTCTCCTCGGACCCTGCATTCTCTATATCCGATCTCCCCGGACCCTGCATTCACTATATCTGGTCTCCCAGGACCCTGCATTCACTATAGCTGATCTCCCAGGACCCTGCATTCACTATATCTGGTCTCCCCAGACCCTGCATTCACTATATCTGGTCTCCCAGGACCCCGCATTCACTATATCTGGTCTCCCAGGACCCCGCATTCACTATATCTGATCTCCCAGGATCCTGCATTCACTATATCTGATCTCCCAGGACCCTGCATTCACTATATCCACTCTCCACGGGCCCTGCATTCACTATATCTGGTCTCCTCGGACCCTGCATTCTCTATATCCGATCTCCCCGGACCCCGCATTCACTATAGCTGATCTCCCAGGACCCTGCATTCACTATATCTGGTCTCCCCAGACCCCGCATTCACTATATCTGGTCTCCCAGGACCCCGCATTCACTATATCTGGTCTCCCAGGACCCCACATTCACTATATCTGATCTCCCAGGATCCTGCATTCACTATATCTGATCTCCCAGGACCCTGCATTCACTATATCTGATCTCCCAGGATCCTGCATTCACTATATCTGATCTCCCAGGACCCTGCATTCTCTATATCTGGTCTCCCAGGACCCCGCATTCACTATATCTGGTCTCCCAGGACCCCGCATTCACTATATCTGGTCTCCCCGGACCCCGCATTCACTATATCTGGTCTCCCAGGACCCTGCATTCACTATATCTGGTCTCCCAGGACCCTGCATTCACTATATCTGTTCTCCCAGGACCCCGCATTCACTATATCTGGTCTCCCCAGACCCCGCATTCACTACATCTGGTCTCCCAGGACCCTGCATTCACTATATCCACTCTCCACGGGCCCTGCATTCACTATCTGGTCTCCTCGGACCCTGCATTCTCTATATCCGATCTCCCCGGACCCTGCATTCACTATAGCTGATCTCCCAGGACCCTGCATTCACTATATCTGGTATCCCCAGACCCTGCATTCACTATATCTGGTCTCCCAGGACCCCGCATTCACTATATCTGATCTCCCAGGACCCCGCATTCACTATATCTGATCTCCCAGGATCCTGCATTCACTATATCTGGTCTCCCCGGACCCCGCATTCACTATATCTGGTCTCCCAGGACCCCGCATTCACTATATCTGGTCTCCCAGGACCCCGCATTCACTATATCTGGTCTCCACGGACCCCGCATTCACTATATCTGATCTCCCAGGACCCCGCATTCACTATATCTGATCTCCCAGGACCCTGCATTCTCTATATCTGGTCTCCCAGGACCCCGCATTCACTATATCTGGTCTCCCAGGACCCTGCATTCACTATATCTGGTCTCCCAGGACCCCGCATTCACTATATCTGTTCTCCCAGGACCCCGCATTCACTATATCTGGTCTCCCCAGACCCTGCATTCACTACATCTGGTCTCCCAGGACCCTGCATTCACTATATCCACTCTCCACGGGCCCTGCATTCACTATCTGGTCTCCTCGGACCCTGCATTCTCTATATCCGATCTCCCCGGACCCTGCATTCACTATAGCTGATCTCCCAGGACCCTGCATTCACTATATCTGGTCTCCCCAGAACCTGCATTCACTATATCTGGTCTCCCAGGACCCCGCATTCACTATATCTGGTCTCCCAGGACCCCGCATTCACTATATCTGATCTCCCAGGATCCTGCATTCACTATATCTGATCTCCCAGGACCCTGCATTCACTATATCTGGTCTCCTCGGACCCTGCATTCTCTATATCCGATCTCCCCGGACCCTGCATTCACTATAGCTGATCTCCCAGGACCCTGCATTCACTATATCTGGTCTCCCCAGACCCTGCATTCACTATATCTGGTCTCCCAGGACCCCGCATTCACTATATCTGGTCTCCCAGGACCCCGCATTCACTATATCTGATCTCCCAGGATCCTGCATTCACTATATCTGATCTCCCAGGACCCTGCATTCACTATATCCACTCTCCACGGGCCCTGCATTCACTATATCTGGTCTCCTCGGACCCTGCATTCACTATATCTGGTCTCCCAGGACCCCGCATTCACTATATCTGGTCTCCCAGGACCCCGCATTCACTATATCTGATCTCCCAGGATCCTGCATTCACTATATCTGATCTCCCAGGATCCTGCATTCACTATATCTGATCTCCCAGGACCCTGCATTCACTATATCTGATCTCCCAGGATCCTGCATTCACTATATCTGATCTCCCAGGACCCTGCATTCTCTATATCTGGTCTCCCAGGACCTCGCATTCACTATATCTGGTCTCCCAGGACCCCGCATTCACTATATCTGGTCTCCCCGGACCCCGCATTCACTATATCTGGTCTCCCAGGACCCTGCATTCACTATATCTGGTCTCCCAGGACCCTGCATTCACTATATCTGTTCTCCCAGGACCCCGCATTCACTATATCTGGTCTCCCCAGACCCCGCATTCACTACATCTGGTCTCCCAGGACCCTGCATTCACTATATCCACTCTCCACGGGCCCTGCATTCACTATCTGGTCTCCTCGGACCCTGCATTCTCTATATCCGATCTCCCCGGACCCTGCATTCACTATAGCTGATCTCCCAGGACCCTGCATTCACTATATCTGGTATCCCCAGACCCTGCATTCACTATATCTGGTCTCCCAGGACCCCGCATTCACTATATCTGATCTCCCAGGACCCCGCATTC
Source organism: Staurois parvus (assembly GCF_062004578.1). NCBI lineage: Eukaryota > Metazoa > Chordata > Amphibia > Anura > Ranidae > Staurois > Staurois parvus. The sequence goes on from NW_028318988.1 coordinate 2,589,587, forward strand.
ACTATATCTGATCTCCCAGGATCCTGCATTCACTATATCTGGTCTCCCCGGACCCCGCATTCACTATATCTGGTCTCCCAGGACCCCGCATTCACTATATCTGGTCTCCCAGGACCCCACATTCACTATATCTGGTCTCCACGGACCCCGCATTCACTATATCTGATCTCCCAGGACCCTGCATTCACTATATCTGATCTCCCAGGACCCTGCATTCTCTATATCTGGTCTCCCAGGACCCCGCATTCACTATATCTGGTCTCCCAGGACCCCGCATTCACTATATCTGGTCTCCCAGGACCCCGCATTCACTATATCTGGTCTCCCAGGACCCCGCATTCACTATATCTGATCTCCCAGGATCCTGCATTCACTATATCTGATCTCCCAGGACCCTGCATTCACTATATCCACTCTCCACGGGCCCTGCATTCACTATATCTGGTCTCCTCGGACCCTGCATTCACTATATCTGGTCTCCCAGGACCCCGCATTCACTATATCTGGTCTCCCAGGACCCCGCATTCACTATATCTGATCTCCCAGGATCCTGCATTCACTATATCTGATCTCCCAGGACCCTGCATTCACTATATCTGGTCTCCTCGGACCCTGCATTCTCTATATCCGATCTCCCCGGACCCTGCATTCACTATAGCTGATCTCCCAGGACCCTGCATTCACTATATCTGGTCTCCCCAGACCCTGCATTCACTATATCTGGTCTCCCAGGACCCCGCATTCATTATATCTGGTCTCCCAGGACCCCGCATTCACTATATCTGGTCTCCCAGGACCCCGCATTCACTATATCTGGTCTCCCAGGATCCTGCATTCACTATATCTGATCTCCCAGGACCCTGCATTCACTATATCTGATCTCCCAGGATCCTGCATTCACTATATCTGATCTCCCAGGACCCCGCATTCTCTATATCTGGTCTCCCAGGACCCCGCATTCACTATATCTGGTCTCCCAGGACCCCGCATTCACTATATCTGGTCTCCCCGGACCCCGCATTCACTATATCTGGTCTCCCAGGACCCTGCATTCACTATATCTGGTCTCCCAGGACCCCGCATTCACTATATCTGTTCCCCCAGGACCCCGCATTCACTATATCTGGTCTCCCCAGACCCTGCATTCACTACATCTGGTCTCCCAGAACCCTGCATTCACTATATCCACTCTCCACGGGCCCTGCATTCACTATATCTGGTCTCCTCGGACCCTGCATTCTCTATATCCGATCTCCCCGGACCCTGCATTCACTATATCTGGTCTCCCAGGACCCCGCATTCACTATATCTGGTCTCCCCAGACCCTGCATTCACTATATCTGGTCTCCCCAGACCCTGCATTCACTATATCTGGTCTCCCAGGACCCCGCATTCACTATATCTGGTCTCCCAGGACCCCGCATTCACTATATCTGATCTCCCAGGACCCCGCATTCACTATATCTGGTCTCTCAGGATCCTGCATTCACTATATCTGATCTCCCAGGACCCTGCATTCACTATATCTGATCTCCCAGGATCCTGCATTCACTATATCTGGTCTCCCAGGACCCCGCATTCACTATATCTGATCTCCCAGGATCCTGCATTCACTATATCTGATCTCCCAGGACCCTGCATTCACTATATCTGGTCTCCTCGGACCCTGCATTCTCTATATCCGATCTCCCCGGACCCTGCATTCACTATATCTGGTCTCCCAGGACCCTGCATTCACTATAGCTGATCTCCCAGGACCCTGCATTCACTATATCTGGTCTCCCCAGACCCTGCATTCACTATATCTGGTCTCCCAGGACCCCGCATTCACTATATCTGGTCTCCCAGGACCCCGCATTCACTATATCTGATCTCCCAGGATCCTGCATTCACTATATCTGATCTCCCAGGACCCTGCATTCACTATATCTGGTCTCCCCAGACCCTGCATTCACTATATCTGGTCTCCCAGGACCCCGCATTCACTATATCTGGTCTCCCAGGACCCCGCATTCACTATATCTGATCTCCCAGGATCCTGCATTCACTATATCTGATCTCCCAGGACCCTGCATTCACTATATCCACTCTCCACGGGCCCTGCATTCACTATATCTGGTCTCCTCGGACCCTGCATTCTCTATATCCGATCTCCCCGGACCCCGCATTCACTATAGCTGATCTCCCAGGACCCTGCATTCACTATATCTGGTCTCCCCAGACCCCGCATTCACTATATCTGGTCTCCCAGGACCCCGCATTCACTATATCTGGTCTCCCAGGACCCCGCATTCACTATATCTGATCTCCCAGGATCCTGCATTCACTATATCTGATCTCCCAGGACCCTGCATTCACTATATCTGATCTCCCAGGACCCTGCATTCTCTATATCTGGTCTCCCAGGACCCTGCATTCACTATATCTGGTCTCCCAGGACCCGGCATTCACTATATCTGGTCTCCCCGGACCCCGCATTCACTATATCTGGTCTCCCAGGACCCTGCATTCACTATATCTGGTCTCCCAGGACCCTGCATTCACTATATCTGTTCTCCCAGGACCCCGCATTCACTATATCTGGTCTCCCCAGACCCCGCATTCACTACATCTGGTCTCCCAGGACCCTGCATTCACTATATCCACTCTCCACGGGCCCTGCATTCACTATCTGGTCTCCTCGGACCCTGCATTCTCTATATCCGATCTCCCCGGACCCTGCATTCACTATAGCTGATCTCCCAGGACCCCGCATTCACTATATCTGATCTCCCAGGACCCCGCATTCACTATATCTGGTCTCCCAGGACCCCGCATTCACTATATCTGATCTCCCAGGACCCCGCATTCACTATATCTGATCTCTCAGGACCCTGCATTCACTATATCTGATCTCCCAGGATCCTGCATTCACTATATCTGATCTCCCAGGACCCTGCATTCTCTATATCTGGTCTCTCTTCCAGCCACCAGTTGGAGAGCATGTTACAAGTGTCAGACACTTTATTTAGATGTTTCTTCAAATAAAGCCCTGTGCACATGGGTGCAATTTTAAATATGAACACTCTTTATGTTGTATGCACCAGTTGTGGCCCTCATGTGCAGACCACAGCATCACAGTAAGGACTCACATCGAAATTCAGTGTCAGAGACAACACACACAACAGGATATACTCAGACACAGTGATGCAATCGCCAAGGGTCGGATACAACTGGATAGATAGAACATTTATAGGTAACGTTGATCCAGGGAACATCTGATTGCCTCTCGGGGGATCAGGAAGGAATTTTTTTTCCCCTGTAGAAGCAAATTGGATCATGCTTTGCTGGTTTTTTGCCTTCCTCTGGATCAGCGGTTCTCAACCTGGGGGTCGCGACCCCTTTGGGGGTCGAACGACCATTTCCCAGGGGTCGCCTAAGACCATCGGAAAACACATATTTCCGATGGTCTTAGGAACCGAGACACCGCTGCAGTCTCCGGCGATGTGTGGGCGGGATGATACGCTGCTGTCACCCGGCCACACCTCCAAGATCGCTCAGCAGCTCCGCCTCCTCGCCGCTGATTGGCCACCGGAACTGTAGCTCAGGAGAGGCACACAGGCGGCCAATCACCGGCGAGGAGGTGGAGCTTGGAGAGGAGGAGCCAAGCGGCAGCGCGCGGACATCAAAGAAGACCGAGGGAGCGAGTGAAGAGGAGAGCGGCCAGAGAAGGAAGACAGCTGACAGGTAAGTGAGAGAGCGAGCCCAGGCTGGAGCAGGGGTCAGCAAGGTAAGTATCATTGGTGTCAGTGGGAGGAATAGTGCCCCATCATTTGTGTCACTAATACCAACGATGGGGCACTATTCCTCCCCCCACTGACACCAACGATGGGGCACTACTCCTCCCCCCACTGACACCAACGATGGGGCACTACTCCTCCTCCCACTGACACCAACGATGGGGCACTATTCCTCCCCCCACTGACACCAACGATGGGGCACTATTCCTCCCCCCACTGACACCAACGATGGGGCACTATTCCTCCCCCCACTGACACCAACGATGTGGCACTATTCCTCCCCCCACTGACACCAACGATGTGGCACTATTCCTCCCCCCCACTGACACCAACGATGGGGCACTATTCCTCCCCCCACTGACACCAACGATGGGGCATTATTCCTCCCCCCACTGACACCAACGATGGGGCACTATTCCTCCCCCCACTGACACCAACGATGGGGCACTATTCCTCCCCCCACTGACACCAACGATGGGGCACTATTCCTCCCCCCACTGACACCAACGATGGGGCAGTATTCCTCCCCCCCACTGACACCAACGATGGGGCAGTATTCCTCCCCCCACTGACACCAACGATGGGGCAGTATTCCTCCCCCCACTGACACCAACGATGGGGCACTATTCTTCCCCCCACTGACACCAACGATGGGGCACTATTTCCCCCCCCCTGACCCCAATGATGGGGCACTATTCTCCCTCCACCACACTGACATCAATGATGGGGCACTATTCCTCCCCCCACTGACACCAACGATGGGACACTATTTCCCCCCCCCCTGACCCCAATGATGGGGCACTATTCTCCCCTCCACCACACTGACACCAATGATGGGGCACTATTCCTCCCACTGACACCAATGATGTGGCACTATTCCTCCCACTGACACCAGTGATGGGGCACTACTCCCACTGACACCAGTGATGGGGCACTACTCCCCCCACTGACACCAGTGATGGGGCACTATTCCTCCCACTGACACCAATGATGGGGCACTACTCCCCCCACTGACACCAATGATGGGGCACTACTCCCCCCACTGACACCAATGATGGGGCACTACTCCCCCCACTGACACCAATGATGGGGCACTACTCCTCCCACTGACACCAATGATGGGGCACTATTCCTCCCACTGACACCAATGATGTGGCACTATTCCTCCCACTGACACCAGTGATGGAGCACTACTCCTCCCACTGACACCAGTGATGGGGCACTACTCCCCCCACTGACACCAGTGATGGAGCACTACTCCCCCCACTGACACCAACGATGGGGCACTACTCCCCCCACTGACACCAACGATGGGGCACTACTCCCCCCACTGACACCAACGATGGGGCACTACTCCTCCCACTGACACCAACGATGGGGCACTACTCCTCCCACTGACACCAACGATGGGGCACTACTCCTCCCACTGACACCAACGATGGGGCACTACTCCTCCCACTGACACCAACGATGGGGCACTACTTCTCCCACTGACACCAACGATGGGGCACTATTCCTCCCACTGACACCAACGATGGGGCACTATTCCTCCCACTGACACCAACGATGGGGCACTATTCCTCCCACTGACACCAACGATGGGGCACTATTCCTCCCACTGACACCAACGATGGGGCACTATTCATCCCACTGACATCAGTGACGGGGCACTATTCCTCCCACTGATACCAACAATGGGGCACTATTCATCCCACTGACATCAGTGATGGGGCACTACTCCTTCCACTGACACCAATGACATGGCACTACTCCTCCCACTGCAAAATTACAGTTATGAAGTAGCAATGAAAATAATTTTATGGTTGGGGGTCACCACAACATGAGGAACTGTATTAAGGGGTCGCGGCATTAGAAAGGTTGAGAACCACTGCTCTGGATCAATGGTGGATGTAGGATTATAACTTTTTTTTTAATCCTTGAACTGGATGGACATTTGTCTTTTTTCAGCCAGACTAACTATGTCTCAGTGACTGAATCTCAGTGTGTCCAAAAAAGGGCTAAAACTTTTTTTTTACCTTAATTTTAAGAAGTAAAAAAAAAATAAAGTTTTAACATCAGAAGCCCCGTTATCATGTAACCATTGTAGTGGGGTGGGGGGGCACTGCCAAGTATTTACTTACTGGGCAGATATAACAAGACGCTTCCAATGATAAAGACACCTCTGAGTAAGAAACGTCAGCGACGGCAATCAAGTGAATGCACAATCTTTAAAACATACCTAAAGGCGGGTTTATTTGTGTGCAATTTCAGCAGAATTTGAAAACTTCATAACGAAAATGAATTACAAAAACTTTTTAAAAAAACAAAAAAATTAAAAATAAACCACGAGGAACATAACGTTGGGTCATCACCTCGGCCTCGCCTTAGTGTTCCAATGCTGACCTAAGATATACAGGATAACACTTCCATTGAGCAGGATGATGGCGGGCGCTCTGCAGGAATACCCATCTGTCCAGGATACATTCAAAGAGTTGGTTTAGTTGTGACCGCTAGACAAAATACGAGTTGGTGTCACAGATACGGGGGGAGGGTCAACGTGCTGATTGGGTCTGTGGTGCTCCTAAGCTGGAGCTCGGCTTTATCCATTCCGATTGGTGCTGCTCTCACCTCAAATTTAACAAAAGTGACACGAGAACAGGGGCGGACTGACCATTTAGAAACTCAGGCACTGCCCGAGGGCCCAGGGTCAGTAGGGGGCCCCATGAGATGCCCCTGGAACCTTTTTCATAGGCTTTTTTGAGTTTGGGCAAGGACACAGCGGCCCCATGATCCCCTATTGCCCGGGGGCCCCATGAGCTCTCAGTCCGCCCCTGCATGCACGAGAAGCTTTAGATGACCAAATGTATATGGACGCTAACCGGTCCGTATTATAGAGTTCAGGTGTCCCCAGTGAAGGTCAATGTTAACATTACATCATACAAAGATATTATAGGCAACTGTGCTCTTCCATCCTGATGGGAATAATTTAGGGAGGGTTCTTTTCTGTTCAGGCATGATGGTGTACAAAGCCAGCTCCATATGGACGTGGTTTGGCCAGCTTGGTATGGAGGAGCTGAGGTGTCCTGCACAAAGCCCTGATCTCAACCCTACTGACCACCTCCGGGATGACCAGGAATGGCATGTGCATGGGAGTCGCTCATTCCAGCACAGCCACAGTACATTCAATAGAAACCTGTGACCGGGCAGGTCAGAGTCCATTAGTACAGATGACACAATGTAGGGAGATTTACTAAAACCGGAGTGTGCAAAATCTGCTGAAGCTGTGCATGGTAGCCAATCAGCTTCCAGGTTTCAGGCTAGGTTCACACCTATGCCGTTTACGTTTGATCCATTTCTGCAGTGCGTTTTTGCACATGCGGTTTTTTATCTTGTTGCTAGGCAGATCAAAACACGTCAAAAATGCACTACATGCTTTTCTGCAGCGTCTCCATCGAAGTCTATAGAACCACAAACGCAATACCCTGCGTTTAAAAAAGGGCCCGGATCCTTTCCAATAAACGCAGCAGGTGAAAACACGGAGATGTGAACCTGTCCCATAGGAAATCATGTTAAATGGATTGTAGTGCGTTTTTGGAAAAAACATAGGTGTGAACCTAGACTAACTGGCAAAGCGTAACCCCCACTTCACATCTATGTGGCCGTATGGGCCACATTTTGCGTGGGCACGAGACCCATAGGAAATCATGTTAAATGGGAAAAAGTCCCTGCACTTCTTTTGAAAACACAGCCCACCTCTGTTCCCAGTACGGTTGCGTTTTCCAGTGCGGGCGGCGTGCCATTAGAACTAATGGCACCCGACCGCGGGTCCACATTTCTCTGTGGGGGTGCAGATCTGCAGCGGCACCACCCGCACAGATGTGAACCTATGGCAGGGGGGCAACCTGCGGCTCACCAGCTGTTGCAGGACTACAAGTTCCATCATGCCTCTGCAAGTCATAGCTGTAACTGTCAGTTTTGCAATGCCTCATGGGACCTGTAGAGTCTTGCTTGTAACTTCCGGTCTTTGCAATCCCTCATGGGACCTGTAGAGTCTCGCTCGTAACTTCCGGTCTTTGCAATGCCTCATGGGACCTGTAGAGTCTCGCTCGTAACGTCCGGTCTTTGCAATGCCTCATGGGACCTGTAGAGTCTCGCTCGTAACGTCCGGTCTTTGCAATGCCTCATGGGACCTGTAGAGTCTCGCTCGTAACGTCCGGTCTTTGCAATGCCTCATGGGACCTGTAGAGTCTCGCTCGTAACGTCCGGTCTTTGCAATCCCTCATGGGACCTGTAGAGTCTCGCTCGTAACGTCCGGTCTTTGCAATGCCTCATGGGACCTGTAGAGTCTCGCTCGTAACGTCCGGTCTTTGCAATGCCTCATGGGACCTGTAGAGTCTCGCTCGTAACGTCCGGTCTTTGCAATGCCTCATGGGACCTGTAGAGTCTCGCTCGTAACGTCCGGTCTTTGCAATGCCTCATGGGACCTGTAGAGTCTCGCTCGTAACGTCCGGTCTTTGCAATGCCTCATGGGACCTGTAGAGTCTCGCTCGTAACGTCCGGTCTTTGCAATGCCTCATGGGACCTGTAGAGTCTCGCTCGTAACGTCCGGTCTTTGCAATGCCTCATGGGACCTGTAGAGTCTCGCTCGTAACGTCCGGTCTTTGCAATGCCTCATGGGACCTGTAGAGTCTCGCTCGTAACGTCCGGTCTTTGCAATGCCTCATGGGACCTGTAGAGTCTCGCTCGTAACGTCCGGTCTTTGCAATGCCTCATGGGACCTGTAGAGTCTCGCTCGTAACGTCCGGTCTTTGCAATGCCTCATGGGACCTGTAGAGTCTCGCTCGTAGCTTCCGGTCTTTGCAATGCCTCATGGGACCTGTAGAGTCTCGCTCGTAACGTCCGGTCTTTGCAATGCCTCATGGGACCTGTAGAGTCTCGCTCGTAACGTCCGGTCTTTGCAATGCCTCATGGGACCTGTAGAGTCTCGCTCGTAACGTCCGGTCTTTGCAATGCCTCATGGGGCCTGTCGAGTCTCGCTCGTAACTTCCGGTCTTTGCAATGCCTCATGGGACCTGTAGAGTCTCGCTCGTAACGTCCGGTCTTTGCAATGCCTCATGGGACCTGTAGAGTCTCGCTCGTAACTTCCGGTTTTTGCAATGCCTCATGGGACCTGTAGTCTTGCTTGTAACTTCCGGTCTTTGCAATGCCTCATGGGACCTGTAGAGTCTTGCATGTAACTTCCGGTCTTTGCAACGCCTCATGGGACCTGTAGAGTCTTGCTTGTAACTTCCGGTCTTTGCAACGCCTCATGGGACCTGTAGAGTCTTGCTTGTAGCTTCCGGTCTTTGCAATGCCTCATGGGACCTGTAGTCTTGCTTGTAGCTTCCGGTCTTTGCAATGCCTCATGGGACCTGTAGAGTCTTGCTTGTAGCTTCCGGTCTTTGCAATGCCTCATGGGACCTGTAGTCTTGCTTGTAGCTTCCGGTCTTTGCAATGCCTCATGGGACCTGTAGAGCCTCGCTTGTAGCTTCCGGTCTTTGCAATGGCTCATGGGACCTGTAGTCTTGCTTGTAACTTCCGGTCTTTGCAATGCCTCATGGGACCTGTAGAGTCTTGCTTGTAACTTCCGGTCTTTGCAATGCCTCACGGGACCTGTAGAGTCTTGCTTGTAACTTCCGGTCTTTGCAATGCCTCATGGGAAATGTAGTTCCAAAACAGCTGGAGAGCCGCAGGTTGCCCACCCTTGACCTAGGGTAACTGAACAAGCAGATTGGCTACCATGTACAGCTGCAGCAGATTCTGCACGCTCCGGTTTTAGTAAATCTCCCCCCCCCCATAGTATGTCTCTCCTGCAATAAAAATCTGCCTGCTGCTTCGGTTTAGTTCTGCTTAAGGCTGGCCATACATTATACAATTTCCTTGAGAATTTTGCTTTAGATTGACCAAAAACCATATAATATGAGATCAAACCTAAACAACACTTTCATTGCATCCAATCAGGTAGGCCCTTGCATGAAGGTAAATCTAAAGGAAATTGGGCAGAAAATTGTCTAATGTATGGCCAGCCTTAGGGACCAGAACAGAGGAACACTATTCTAGCCATTAAAAAAGGAGTAGAGCAGTGGTTCTCAACCTGTGGGTCACGACCCCTTTGGGGGTCAAACGACCCTTTCACAGGGGTCCCCTAAGACCATCAGAAAACACATATTTCCGATGTGTAAAGAGCAGCTACTGTGTAGAAAGCAGCTACTCTGTTAAAAGCAGCTACTGTGTTGAAAGCAGCAGTATTGGAGGTAAAACGACACTCATGAATTATAATTACTGGGTAAATAATTGTATGGTTGGGGGTCACCACAACATGAGGAACTGTATTAAAGGGTCACGGCATTAGGAAGGTTGAGAACCACTGGAGTAGAGGATTCTGGGCAATGGTCAGGCAGGCTGCAAGGCCCCTTATGTGAAATATAGGTTGGCTCATATCTAAGGTTTAGCAGTCTGAACAAAAACATAGGAAAACATTTCGGCTAAATTATTAAGCAGAGCGACGTATGACATAAGCAGGCAGGAGCAACACGAGGTCCGCCATCTCTGGAGCCCCGCAGCTACATCCACAACAGTGATGGCTGTTCTGGGTAACATTGTTACCCTGAAGAAGCAACAACTTTAAAGTAGAACTCCAACTTTTTTTTTAATTTATAGCTGCTCCTCGTATAAAGAAGAAGAAAAAAAAAAAAGAACCCACTCTGTACTTGGCCACTCCGTGTTGTAGTGCTTCCTCCTCAGTCCAGCACTGGCCATCCTCCTGATCACCACTCATCGTTCTGCCCACTTCCTGTAAGCCCAGCCGGTCATTTACCCCCCCCCCAATCAGGGGGCACCTCATCACACAAGCTGGGCCCACAGAACTCCTCCCACACCCTTACAAGGCCAATCAGTCCTGGAAGAATGCCCACCCCCCGCCACAGGAAGAGGAAACTGCGGGCTTGTCACTGGACCGGCTCAAACACTGAGGGGCGGGGAGGGAGACGGAGAACACAAGTATAGGGTTTGTTTGTGTTTTTTTTTTTTTTTTTTTTAATATAAGACGCCCAATTTTCAACATTCTCCCACTTTACACGGCAACAGAAATCCGTATTATCAATATTGTGTCACCAAGCGCTGCCATGGTCCTCATCGTAGGCAGTGGCTTCTGAAGCCGATTGTGGACAGTCCGTGGTCCCTGTGTGCCCCGTGGTGGGTCATGCAGACCTCTTTTTTTGGTGAGGGGGTGGGGGGATGACATCCATTGTAAGTGTTCTGACTCAGGTTTGATGTATCGAAGACTTTTTATATCTCCTTCCTGATGAAGAAATTCTACCAATCAATATTTCTGTATGATTGACCCTCCCAGTGCGCTGATGTGACATGTTTGGTATCACCCGTCTGTGGATGTATCATGAAGTCAAAAATAGTTTTGTTTTTTTAAACAATTTTTAAAATATGTACATTTTCTAAAAAAATATTTTTGTTATTGCTGTGTAAAGTCCCATGGGAGAATGGTGAAAATTTGTAGTGCTGGTAAAGCCGGTTCACACCACGGCTGCACAGGGACGCGCTATGCGTAGCTATGCAATTCACAGCCCATTGAAAAGACACTCAATGTCAATAAGTCAACATAGAATTCCTTGAAAAAGTGCAGCGCAATCAAAATATAATCAAAACAAATGCACTAGGGACATGTGTTAGGCTACGTTCACAGTAGCTTTGTCAACAGGCGTCAGACAGGCGTTTGGGAAGTACTTTTAACGCTTCTCAAACGCCTATGAAAATTTTGCACAGTGCTGTTCACGCGGAAGCGTTAGCGTTACGTTGCGGCAAAACTGACGCCTCGTGTCCAGTCAGCAGTTGAAGCTTCCCATTCAAGTCTATGGTGCCTTTCCACAAACGCCTGCCAGGCGTTTGCGACGCGTTAATACCATTTACCAGTGATCACATGATCGGGACCTCGCACAGAGGTCCCGTACGACGATCGATGTTCCACTGTGTCTGGAGGACACTGGATCGCGGTGCTGTGCGCTCCCAGGGAGCGTGCACAAGCAGGGGGTGGGGAGGCCGTTTATGAACGGCCACCCACACCTGCACTGCCACCGTCCGGCCGTTTATATACAACGGCCGGACGGGAGCTGGTTAAAAACACTTCCCAAATACCTGTCAAAACGCTATAGGGGAGTTTAGTAAGAGTTAAGTGCAGGGGCGGACTGACAACTCATGGGGCCCGCGGGCAATAGGGGATCATGGGGCCCCTGTGTCCTCGCCCACACTCAAACAACACCCAAAAAAGCCTATGAAAAGGTACCAGGGGCATCTCATGGGGCCCCCTACTGACCCAGGGCCCTCGGGCAGTGCCCGAGTTTCCAAATGGTCAGTCCGCCCCTGGTCAAGTGTGAACGAGCCCTTAATGTGCAACTTTAACGCAATAAGATGGATTGTACCATAACGCGTCCGTAGTGCGTTTCTTTTTATTAACTTGTGATTGCGCTGCACGTTTTCAAGAAATATTGTCATCACTGGTGCAGAAACGCAAGTCAGTGCTGGCTGCAATCACGTTTTTTTTGTGTGTTAATTATTTGCACTATCACAGGGCAGCACGGAGACAATTCTTTATTTCAATAATAAGTTAGCCACACCCCAAACACAATGCATTTGCTCACACCGGATCGCATGGTAAAAAAGAACCATCCAATCTGGTTGCAGTGTGTTTCTATAAGTAGTGTATGCACTACGTTTGGTGCAGTGTGGTGTGATTTTAGCCCATTTCTAAATTAATGGGGTGAAATCACATCACACAAAACCGCATGTGAATCGCACAGCACCGTCCCGTGCAGGCCTGGTGAACCAGCCCTCGGGGACATGGTATTCTAATTGTGTAGACCAACTTTATATCCCTATGATAAATATACAGTAAGGAACAGAAGTATTTGAACACCCTGTGATTTTGCAAGTTCCCCCACTTAGAAATCATGGAGGGGTCTGAAATTCACATTGTAGGTGCATTCCCACTCTGAGACAGAATTTAAAAAAAAAAAAAATTTCAGGAAATCACATTGTATGGTTTTTAAAGAATGTATTTGTCTTGCACGGCTGAACATAAGTATTTGAACACCTGAGAACATTAGTGTTAATATTTGTTACAGAAGCCTTTGTTTGCAATTACAGAGGTCAGACGTTTCCTGTAGTTCTTGACCAGGTTTGCACTGCAACAGGGATTTTGGCCCACTCCTCCACACAGATCTCCTCTAGATCTGTCAGGTTTCGGGGCTGTCGCTGAGCAACATGGAGTTTCAGCTCCCTCCAAAGATGTTCTATTGGATTTAGGTCTGGAGACTGGCTAGGCCACTCCAGAACCTTGATATGCTTCTTACGGAGCCACTCCTTGGTTATCCTGGCTGTGTGCTTCGGGTCGTTGTCATGTTGGAAGACCCAGCCACGACCCATCTTCAATGCTCTGACTGAGGGAAGGAGGTTGTTGCTCAAAATCTCACAATAAATGGCCCCATTCATCCTCTCAATACAGTGCAGTTGTCAGTCTCCTTCGCAGAAAATCACCCCCAAAGCATGATGTTACCACCCCCATGCTTCACAGTAGGGATGGTGTTCTTGGGATGCAACTCAAGCTTCTTTTTACTCCAAACACAAGTGAAGTTTAGACCAAAAAGTTCTACTTTGGTCTCATCTGACCACATGACTTTCTCCCATGCCTCCTCTGGATCATCCAGATGGTCATTGGCAAACTTCAGACGGGCCTGGACATGTGATGACTTGAGCAGGGGAACCTTCCGTGCAATGCATGATTTGAAACCATGACGGCGTAGTGTTCTACCGACAGTGACCTTCGAAACTGTGGTCCCAGCTCTCTTCATGTCATTGACCAGCTCCTCCCTTGTAGTTCTGGGCTGATTCCTTACCTTTCTTATCAGTGATACCCCACGAGGTGAGATCTTGCATGGAGCCCCAGTCCGAGGGAGACTGACAGTCGTCTTTAGCCTCTTCCATTTTCTAACAATTGCTCCAACAGCTGATCTATTTTCACCAAGCTGCTTTGCAATTGCCCTGTAGCCCTTTCCAGCCTTGTGGAGGTCCACAATTTTGTCTCTGGTGTCTTTTGACAGCTCCTTGATCTTGCCCATGGTAGTAGTTGGTGTCTGACTGACTGTGGGGTGGACAGGTGTCTTTAAAGAGCTCAGACAGGTGCTACTGAGTTAGATTAATGAGTGGAGTAGAGGTGGACGTTTTAAAGGCACAGTAACAGGTCTTTGAGAGCCAGAATTCTTGCTGTTTCTCAGGTGTTCAAATACTTATGTTCAGCAGTGCAAGACAAATACATTCTTTAAAAATCATACAATGTGATTTCCTGAATTTTTTTTTAAATTCTGTCTCTGAGTGGGAATGCCCCTACAATGTGAATTTCAGACCCCTCCATGATTTTTAAGTGGGAGAACTTGCAAAATCGCAGGGTGTTCAAATACTTCTATTCCTCACTGTAGACCACCTGGGGGCGATAAGAATCCCGGAGGTTCCACTTTAAAGTGTCAGTTCACCTTTACATAAAATCTATAAGATGACCTTACACTATACGCGTCCTAGTGTCCCACGATCCCCCGCTGTCAGGCACCAGGACGCCTCTTCACCAGTTCACCAATTTGAAATCCTCCTGGCTTTCTCTCCTCGCAGCACTGACAGGATAAGCTAGACTGATTCTGATTGGTTGACACCGTCCATGTGACGGTGTTGACCGATTAGAATGCTTCTTGTTTATATACGCTGAGAGGTATGGATAGGAGATTCAGCAACGGGATTTTAAATACCCAGACTGGCAAAGCGGTGTCCCGGAGCCTGACAGTGATGGGGGATCACAGAACTCTGGTACAGTGGGCCCCGGAGGGAGGTGGGGTTGGGGTCCAGTGTAAGTTCACCTTACAGACTTTTAATACATGCCAGTTCACACTGGAATGCAGTGTGAGGAAATGGCGCTCTGCATGTTTCCCACACCACATTCAAAACGCACTGTTTAATCTGCAGTGGGTGTCAGCATAAAGTCAATGACACCCCAAATGCAGACAGTAAATGCAGTGCATTTGTCTGCACTGGATCGCATGGTACTGTAGTACCACGCGATCAGGTTTGCAGTGAGTTTTTATAAAGTATTACGTGCTGTACTTTTGGTGTAATACAGTGTGATTTCAGCCGATTCAAATGAATGGGCCGAAAACGCACTACATGCAAAATCACAAAGGAATACGATGCGATTCCTGGTGTGAACCGGCCCCAGGAGTACTTCTCCCCCCCCATTTGATACACACAAATACTGCATAGTAATGTGAAGCCCTTCCTTAATGAGATGGGAACAAGACATAGAAAAAAGCAGCGACCAAAATCTAGTGTGAGCAGGTTGGGTCATCGTATCTTATGGACCATTATGTGTTCAGTAGCCGTCGATGCAGACTTCTTCCATCAAGCCTCGCTCCTAAAGCATAGTTCCATTTTTTTTTTGTAGTCCAAAAATAGAAAAATTAGAAAAAATAATTCTCTGGTTATAGTCATTTTGGATATTTTATTTATCTAGAAAAAAGGCAGAAAACCCCCCGATATCTAGTTTGCGCCGGCGGTGCTTTTGGAGCGCAGCGGATATTCGTCCCTGCTCCCCTTGCAGCGGTTTACCCTGCGGCTTTCCTTGTCAAAAACCTGCTGAAGTTTCAAAGCGAGTTTTTTGTCCTCCTCCTCCTGATGCAGCTTTTTCTCAGCCTCCCTCCAGATCCTCTCAAACCCACCCTTACTGCCTTGACAAGCCACCCTTAGCCTCTTGAGGCCGCCGTTTTGCTCTAAGTGCTTAGTTTTGCAGCGTCTTTTTAGTCCTCTGCGCGGAGGGAAGGCCAGGCTGATGGCCTCTGTGGTAGAGAAGCAGGAGCCGTTTTGTATCCCGATGGACTGGGAGGCTTTCTTGTGCACCCGTTTTAAAGAGGCTTTCATAGGCTTGGCCACCAAACACTTGCAGGAGGATAATGTCTTTTTGCTAGAGGTCAGCCGGGTCGTCAACCTGGTCTTTGTGCCGACCTGCGAATTGCCGGTTGCCTCAGTAAAGCCCTTAAATAGTACAGGTTCAGCGTTTGGACCCGTCTTCCGGATACAATCACCGCAAGGTATCGACTGTTCTTTCGAATCACGACTTGCTTGCGAGGCGTCCTCTCTGCTGCAAGAGGGAGGCAATTCAACATCTCCAGCAGGTTCGGCGTCACTGAATGTAATTTGACACGCCACCGCGCCTTTCCTCGCAGTCTCCTGCTTCCTAACGGATGGCCCATCTTCAACAGACATGGTCAGGGTGCCCTTGGAGAGCGTCCTCTTCATCTGGCGGTCCTGGAAAACCTGCTCCCATTTCTTTAATATCATGGGGCTGGCCTCGTAAGAGGTAGGCTTCTGCAGGTTCCGTCTGAGATTCCTGGGCGTTGATTTGATGATAACGGGACTCAGGACTCTTCCATCCGGGAGTTTCTTGGGAGGGGTGCAAGGAGAACAGACGATTGGCTTGAAGTGGTTGAGTTCCTCAGAAATGCTGTCGTTGCTCTCCGGACTAATGGACCGCTCCGGTTTATGCAAGGGTGTGAAGGAGTTGAGAGAACTAATGGCGAGACGTCTCTCCGACGTAAGGACGGGGGCCGAGAAAGACCGGCTGTTCTCTGTAGACAACAGAACGCCAGTGACGGCTGCCAAGCTGCCGATATTAGGGGGCACCTGGAATGAAGAAGAAAATCCATCAACAAAGTGTTCATTATGTTGATTTCATTGAAGTCTATTACAACTATAGAAACATAATTCACATTTACAGCTTATACCAGATGAAGGCAACACATTGGGCTGTTTGAATATACAAACATGTATTCAATATACACTATATTGCCAAAAGTATTGGGCCCCCCCTTCAAATCATTGGATTCAGGTGTTCCAATCCCCTCCATGGCCACAGGTGTATAAAATCATCACCTAGGCATGCAGACTGCTTCTACAAACATTGGTGAAAGAATGGGTCGCTCTCAGGAGCTCAGTGACTCCAAGCGTGGTCCAGTGATAGGTTGTCACCTGTGCAATAAGTCCATCCGTGACATTTCCTGGCTACTAAATATTCCACGCTCAACTGTTAGTGGGATTATAACAAAGTGGAAGCAACTGGGAAAAACAGCAACTCAGCCACCAAGTGGTAGGCCACGTCACATAACAGGACGAAGTCAGCGCATGCTGAAGCACACAGTGCGCAGAAGTCGCCAACTGTCTGCAGAGTCAATAGATAAAGACCTCCAAACTTGATGTGGCCTTCAGATGAGCCCAACAGCAGTGCGTAGAGAGCTTCAAGGAATGGGTTTCCATGGCCGAGCAGCTGCATCCAAGCCTTACATCACCAAGTGCGATGCAAAGCGTCGGATGCAGTGGTGTAAAGCATGCCGCCACTGGACTCTAGAGCAGTGGAGACATGTTCTCTGGAGTGACCAATCACGCTTCTCTGTCTGGCAATCCAATGGATGTGTCTGGGTTTAGTGGTTGCCAGGAGAACGGTACTTGCCTGACTGCATTGTGCCAACTGTAAAGTTTGGTGGAGGAGGGATTATGATGTGGGGTTGTTTTTCAGGGGTTGGACTTGGCCCCCTAGTTCCAGCGAAGGGAACTCTTAAGGCGTCAGCATACCAAGACATTTTGGACAATTTCATGCTCCCAACTTTGTGGGAAGAGTTTGGGGATGGCCCATTCCTCTTCCAACATGACTGCGCACCAGTGCACAAAGCAAGGTCCATAAAGACATGGAGAAGCCAGTTTGGGGTGGAGGAACTTGACTGGCCTGCACAGAGTCCTGACCTCAACCCCATAGAACACCTTTGCGATGAATTAGAGCGAAGACCGCGAGCCAGGCCTCCTCCCCCGACATCAGTGCCTGACCTCACAAATGTGCTTCTGGAAGAATGGTCCAACCTTCCCATAGACACCCTCCTAAACCTTGTGGACGGCCTTCCCAGAAGAGGTGAAGCTTTTATAGCTGCAAAGGGCGGGGCCAACTCAATATTGAACCCTACGGACTAAGACTGGGATGCCAGTAAAGTTCATGAAAGAGGATGTAATCTTTGATGAAAATAGTTGGGCACATATGGAACACACGCCACTACACATATGTGATTCCGCTGCAGACATCTTGGATTTTGTAATACGAGTTGTTTATATGATATGAGAGGCTGTCTTACTTTTTCATGATACTATGTTCAACTGAGTATATATGCACAGTGATCTGATATACCGCAGTAGTACTTCATTTGACACGTGGTTTAGAGGAAAGACCTCCTGCTCTCTATCTCCCTTGTCTACTCCTCCCATGCTTGTCTCCAGGACTTCTCCAGAGCTTCCCCCATCCTCTGGAACTCACTACCCCAATTTATCAAACTATCACCTACTCTGCTCACTTTTAGGTGATCTCTGAAAACCTCTCTTCAGGGAAGCCTATCCTGCCCTCAAGTAATAATAGAATCTTCTATTCCTCCTACCAGTCCATCCCCCAGTTATTTACCTTTTGTACCACTAGCCCCTCCCTCTTAGATTGTAAGCTCCAAGGAGCAGAGCCCTCCTAATCCTCTTGTATTGAACTGTATTGTCTCCCGTTATATTGTAAAGCGCTGAGCAAACTGTTGGCGTGATATAAATCCTGTATAATAATAAAAAAGCGGAATATCTTGGATTGATACACAAGTGCCAGTTGACCACTCCTAATTGGGGGTCATATGATTCTGGTAAACCTCACTTTGTTGCAGACCGAGCTGCTGTGTGGTTCATCATTAATAAGTTTTGGTGATGTTTGGAATCCACATTTGTCATTTCCCTCATAAATCGAAGAAGCACTGAATTCTAAGTTTTTGGCTTCACATTTGAATTCCTTTATTTTTTCAATTTGTGGTGACAGAGTAAGAGTTTGATATATTTGCATTGCACATTCATTTTAATTTATCTTAGTGCTGTACAGGGGCGGACTGATAACTCATGGGGCCCCCAGGCAATAGGGGATGATGGGGCCCCTGCGTCCTAGCTCACACTCAAACCACACCCAAAATACCCTATGAAAGGTACCAAGGGCATCTCCCTACTGACCCCAGGCCCTCAGGCAGTGCCCGAGTTCCCAAATGGTCAGTCCGCCCCTGGTGCTGTATAATTTTGTGATGTTTATTATACTATGTATTATGGTATCATGTTTGCTGCTATGTTGTTTGATATCCAAGTGGAGTTCTAGCGTGTTATTTTTTGCATTCTCATAAAAGTCATTCACAAGCATACGGCTTCCCGCTTAGTAGTGTGACACAGGGATGGGGTCTCCCTGCAAGTCTATTGGTCAGGTCTGACCTGATGGCAAAGACGACACTATAATTATTATAATACAGGATTTATAGAGCGCCAACACTTTGTGCAGCACTTTACAAAATGAAGGCAGACATGACAGTTACAATTTGGTAGAAGAGGAAACAGAGGGCCCGGCTCGTTAGAGCTTACAATCCAGGAGATGCTGACAGTTTGTTTCAGCAGTCAGTCATTCTGGTGGGATGTGGACGTTATCCCTTGATAATTACTAGAAAGCCTTCACAAATGTGAATACTGAATACAATAATCCAAATACTAAAGAGCAACAAAGTAAAAATGTGAGTCTCAAGAACATGAGCCTCACTGGTATCCAAGCTGAAAGGAAGATTGCTGTAGTGGTTCATGTGAGACCCAGCAGTCTATTGCCCCCTCCACATTCCCAGGTCATGACAGACAAATCTGTTTACCTTCGTTTTCTGAGACTGGGCGGCTCTCCGTCGGGTCGGAGGCGGGGCGTCATTCACAGTGTCGATGCAGCTCTGACTGCGCTCCAGCTTGGATTGAATGCTCCTACATGACAGAAAAAAATAAATAAGAATGACGAACTTCAGTCTCATGATGGGATTGGTAGAATTTGCTTCATGTCCCAGCTGTATGAATGGCAGGATGTGTCATCTATGAAATTCATAACATCATTTGGTCACTTGGGTAAGGTACACACACACACACGCTTTTTTTAGATTATACATATACACACACACAGATACATTTTTTTTTTTTTTTAACATAAATTTTACATATGTAAAAGCAAAAAGGTGTCGGACCATCAGAGGGAAATAAAAATCTGAGAGTGGTTTAAGCCTTTCTATACTCTGCCCCCAGGCAGTACCCTCACCCATCAGAAAGGTGGTTCAGGGGGCTTCACGCCCCAACCATCAAAAATCAGGAAACAAAACAGGGATGATGGATGTTCGGCACCTAAGAGAGCCTGTCTTCAGAGATCCAACAGGTCATTTTTATCCAGAAGAGGAAAAAACATTGATCAATTCACTAGGAGGAATTCTTTTAAGGTGGCTTGTTCACCGCAGCGGTTTTGTATGCGGCAGCTTTCAAAGTAGGCTGCAAGGGTTGGTGTGATGACAACCCAGCGCATCTTACATCTCCCCTTTTATGTTTTTTTACTAACTTGAAAGTAAACAAAAGTGACACTTAATTCAGGTTACTGTACAGTAGCGTGATGTGCTGCGCCACTGTACAGCGACATGCGATCCAGCCCAGAACACTGCGGTCAACTGCAGCATTTCCGCATTTTATTGCAGATCACTGCAGTGCAGCTCCAAGCTGTGCTGCAGTGTAAATAGGACACAGTTAGGAAAACAGTTGCTTTATTAGACTGATTTTATTCTCTTGAGAAGAGATTAAGGGGGATATGATCACCATGTATAATACATAAGGGGGGATATGATCTCCATGTATAATACATAAGGGGGGATATGATCTCCATGTATAATACATAAGGGGGGATATGATCTCCATGTATAATACATAAGGGGGGATATGATCTCCATGTATAATACATAAGGGGGGATATGATCACCATGTATAATACATAAGGGGGGATATGATCTCCATGTATAATACATAAGGGGGGATATGATCACCATGTATAATACATAAGGGGGGATATGATCACCATGTATAATACATAAGGGGGGATATGATCTCCATGTATAATACATAAGGGAGGGATATGATCTCCATGTATAATACATAAGGGAGGGATATGATCTCCATGTATAATACATAAGGGGGGATATGATCTCCATGTATAATACATAAGGGGGGATATGATCTCCATGTATAATACATAAGGGGGATATGATCACCATGTATAATACATAAGGGGGGATATGATCACCATGTATAATACATAAGGGGGGATATGCTCTCCATGTATAATACATAAGGGGGATATGATCACCATGTATAATACATAAGGGGGGATATGATCTCCATGTATAATACATAAGGGGGATATGATCTCCATGTATAATACATAAGGGGGGATATGATCACCATGTATAATACATAAGGGGGGATATGATCACCATGTATAATACATAAGGGGGGATATGATCACCATGTATAATACATAAGGGGGGATATGATCACCATGTATAATACATAAGGGGGGATATGCTCTCCATGTATAATACATAAGGGGGATATGATCACCATGTATAATACATAAGGGGGGATATGATCTCCATGTATAATACATAAGGGGGGGATATGATCTCCATGTATAATACATAAGGGGGGATATGATCACCATGTATAATACATAAGGGGGATATGATCACCATGTATAATACATAAGGGGGGATATGATCTCCATGTATAATACATAAGGGGGATATGATCTCCATGTATAATACATAAGGGGGATATGATCTCCATGTATAATACATAAGGGGGATATGATCTCCATGTATAATACATAAGGGGGATATGATCTCCATGTATAATACATAAGGGGGGATATGATCACCATGTATAATACATAAGGGGGGATATGATCACCATGTATAATACATAAGGGGGGATATGATCTCCATGTATAATACATAAGGGAGGGATATGATCTCCATGTATAATACATAAGGGGGGATATGATCACCATGTATAATACATAAGGGGGATATGATCACCATGTATAATACATAAGGGGGGATATGATCACCATGTATAATACATAAGGGGGATATGATCACCATGTATAATACATAAGGGGGGATATGATCACCATGTATAATACATAAGGGGGGATATGATCACCATGTATAATACATAAGGGGGGATATGATCACCATGTATAATACATAAGGGGGGATATGATCACCATGTATAATACATAAGGGGGGATATGATCTCCATGTATAATACATAAGGGAGGGATATGATCTCCATGTATAATACATAAGGGGGGATATGATCACCATGTATAATACATAAGGGGGATATGATCTCCATGTATAATACATAAGGGGGGATATGATCACCATGTATAATACATAAGGGGGATATGATCACCATGTATAATACATAAGGGGGGATATGATCACCATGTATAATACATAAGGGGGGATATGATCTCCATGTATAATACATAAGGGGGATATGATCTCCATGTATAATACATAAGGGGGGGATATGATCACCATGTATAATACATAAGGGGGGATATGATCTCCATGTATAAATACATCAGTGGTCAACATAGTGAACTCGGTGTAGAGTTATTCACCCTGAGGTCATCACAGAGGACAAGGGGGCATTCTTTACATTTGGAGGAAAATAAATGTAATCTCCAAACACGGAAAGGTTTCTTCACAATGAGAGCTGTGAAAATGTGGAATAGGCTCCCTCAAGAGTTGGTTGTGGCCAGCTCAGTGGATTGCTGTAGGAAAGTCCTGGATTCTTTCTTGGATACACAGAATATAACTGGATATAACATTTATAGGTAAAGTTGATCCAGGGAATATCCGATTTGCCTCTCGGGGGATCAGGAAGGAATTTTTTTCCTGCAGGAGCAAATTGGATCATACTTTGCTGGTTTTTTTTTCCTTCCTCTGGATCAACTGTGGGTGTAGGATTATAACTTTTTTTTTTTCTATGGTTGAACTGGATGGACTTTTGTCTTTGAGCCAGACTAACTATGTAACTGGTGTTTTACAGTGTGGAAAAGCGCCGGTCACCGCAGTATATATGACCTGCCCTAAAGTGTTTGAGGATGCTTTTCTGTTCCTGTTTGGGGGGGTGCATCTCTCTCATATTCTGTAATGAAACAGATTTGAGAATTTTGGAATCACTTAAAACACTACTACTCCAAGCAGGAAGAACAGTTCAAATGTTTTACTGAATCAAATTTCCAAATCTTTCAACAGAGGGTTAGGTTTCATTTCACATCTTTCATTTAAAAGGTTATCTCTGGGATTGTATAAAGATCAGTATGGTTCAAGAACAGCAGCACAATGCATGTTCAATGATACCAGCCATATATTTAAACTTCATTTACATCCACATGAAAGTTACCTCTCGATTCCGTAGTTCCTTGCCAATGACAGAATTCCCAGCTGAGGACTGACAATGTTTGCTGGCTGCAGATGAAATCACTGCACAGGTCGAAGTGCTGACAGCGCCTAGCGCTGGCCAACATGAGCAAAGCCCTCCCCAACTCTTATCCTCACTATAGGTGATCATGGGAGGAGAGAGCTTCCTGCTGTGATGTCAAAACGTCTTTGGAATGGGAGGTCATGATCAGGGGCGGAATGACGATTTGGAAACTCAGGCACTGCCCGAGGGCTCGGGGTCAGTAGGGGGCCCCATGAGATGCCCCTGGTACCTTTTTATAGGCTTTTTTGAGTTTGGGCAAGGACACAGGGGCCCCATAATCCCCTATTGCCCAGGGGCCCCATGAGTTGTCAGTCCACCCCTGGTCATGAGACAACATGAGGGCTTGAAGGTCATAATATGACAACAAATTACATACCAATAAGGTATTGAGCAGTCTTTTTGTTTGTTTTATAATGATAATAAAGCCTAACTCCATGTTTTACAGAACTTTAGTTTACTTGGACCAAACAAATTATTTCCTTCACTAACCTATGTAGTGGCTATCAGCGATGTATGAAGTTTTATATATATATATATATATATATATATATATATATATATATATATATATATATATATATTATAATTTTTTTTTTTTTTTTTTTATCTATATATATCTGTCACACACACACACTTTAAACTTATAATTGTATCGCTCTCATTAGGGGACCAATAGTCCCCTATGTGATAGCATATGAGTGGCAGGTCCTCTTTGTAGAGGGAAGGGGGTGGGGGGCAGTGTGTGCAAGGAGGGGGCAGGAGCGGAGCAGTGTATACAGTGAGGGAGCAGTGTATACAGAGGGGATCCCTCACTGGCTTTCACTATAGGTCAATGTCAGTTTCAAAATGTAAATGCAGCTTTTTTTTTTTTATCTTCACTATAGCTCACAGAATTAGCTGTCACTTTCCCTCCAGCTAAAAGGAAACTTTGTTTCTTTTATCTCAGGAAATAAACTAAAAAGGAAACTTTTTTTCTTTTAGCTGGAGGGAAAGTGACAGCTAATTCTGTGAGCTATAGTGAAGAAAAAAAACCCAAAAAAAATAAAACCCATAATTACATTTAATAATTCGCACTGACATACAGTGATAGCCAGTCTCTGTATACAGTGCTCCTCTCCTGCCTTGCTCTGTCACCCCCTCACATCTGCAGTACACAGTCTCCTGTATCGGCTAAATTTTTCTGATCGGCAAAATGCTGATAGGACTATTTTCAGCCGGTATGTTTCAGTGGCCTAAATTTTGGTGCATCCTTAGTATGAAGTACTCTATGTAACCTCAGCTACCTGCACGCTCTCTCTGTTGCAGTTGAATGACCACCATACTCTTCACCACTGCCAGCCAATCAGGAGGTGGCTTTATATTCATAAAAATACAAAGTCTCCTGTGAATGGCTGAAGAGCGCTCAGCCTGCCAGCTCAATTGTGATCCAGGTACAGGAGAGAAGTCTGGAAAGCAGTGTTGTATTCTGTATACAGTGGAGGCTACATACAGTTCATACATCGCTGATAGCCGCTACACGTGCTAGTGAAGGAAATGGTTTGTTTGAACCAACTTGGTCCAAACAAACTACCGTATTTGCCGGCGTATAAGACGACTGGGCGTATAAGACGACCCCCAACATTTCCACTCAAAATATAGAGTTTGTTATATACTCGCCGTATAAGACTACCCCCTCTTTCTTTTTGCTGGTGCCATGATAGGGTTGATAGGGGTTTGACTGCTGGACATTTTCTATGCTGTATTGTACTGTACAATGGTCCAGTACTGTGGTTGGCTGTTGGCTGTATACAAAGCCTGATTGGATTGGTCCCTGCTCCCTGTCTGCCCTCCCTGTCTCCCTGTCACTACCATGTCCCTGCATCTCCCTATAATTGGCACTAGTGCGCAAGTCCGCATGTGCGAGCCCTGCGTAGACAAGGGGCGGGCCGGAGCGCTGCTGCTTCCCGCCGAGCAGAACGGGCTGGTCACGCTGAAAAGGCTGGCACCCCTGTATCGCTGCTGATGCTCGCCGCAGCCACGCTGATGACCCGCCGCGGCCTCACTGGATACCGTGCGATACTTTATGGTATGTAGAATGAGGTGGGCGGGCACCGCGCAAGTATCGGAAGGCCACTATGGCAGCTATGTCTATTGCAACTGAAGTGCACCCGGCGTATAAGACGACCCCCCCACTTGGAGGCATGTTTTTCAGGGCAAAAAAGTCATCTTATACGCCGGCAAATACGGTATTTAAAGTTCACCGAAAGATGGAGTTAGGCTTTAGCATAGATCGATGTTCAAGAGAGCTGTTTGCAGGTTAGAATATAAAGCATTGCCATCTATTTATCCCGGGTTCACACTGATTTGGTGCGGAATTTGCAGCGTTTTCTGTGCGAATTCCGCACCGCATCACAATCGCACCCCGTTCATGCAAACCGCTGCGGGTGTGTATGTTAACAACACCCCGAAATCGGTTTGCAAAACGCAATGCGCAGAATCAGATCGCACAGGTGTGAATACCCATGCGGTCCGATTCTAGTGCGGACCAAAAAAAAAAAAAGAAAGGGTCCTGCACCTTTTTTGTGTGGATGCGGTGCGATTAGAGCCATAAATAATGTATGGCTCCAGTCGCACCACACACAAATC
The DNA here is from genome assembly GCF_062004578.1 of Staurois parvus. Lineage (NCBI taxonomy): Eukaryota > Metazoa > Chordata > Amphibia > Anura > Ranidae > Staurois > Staurois parvus. Next base: position 2,615,527 of record NW_028318988.1, read on the forward strand.
GCATGTTATTTGCGCAGGAATGCGGTGCGGTTCCTGTGCGAATCACATGCGATATACCGCACGTGTGAACCCAGTCTGATTTTTAAAAAAAAAATTTTTAGAAATGAAAAAAAATTGTGAAAACGTGTCAGACCTCTGCAAAGTGACCACTGCTTCCACAAGGGGCCGTACTGTAACATGCTGGCAGTGGGGGCTGGCTTTTTTACTGAGGCTGTAGCTGCTTTCAATTGAAAATGAACTGTAAGCTCTTGCACACCTGGAATGTATTGAGCCAATTTACACAGAATGTTCTATTGGCATTTAGCAATGTGTCCTTACCACGTCAGGGAGGTAAAGCAGCCTGCATTGTTCTTGGAGACGAAGGCCGATCTGTAAGGTGTTCTACCCGGCTCCTCGTTCTCCGAGTCCGACAAAGGCTGTGGGTGCTGAAGAGAGACAACACCATGTTACAGACGACCTTGGACACATGCAATCATGAAATCAGACTAGTTATTTATTTCAGGTACTTATATAGCGCCGTCAATTTACGCAGCGCTTTACATATATATTGTACATTCACATCAGTCCCTAACCCTCAAGGGGTGTACAATCTAAGGTCCCTAACTCACATTCATACATACACATACTAGGGACAATTTAGACAGGATCGAATTCACCTACCAGCATGTCTTTGGAGTGTGGGAGGAAAACGGAGTACCCGGAGGAAACCCACGCAGGCACAGCGAGAACATGCAAACTCCAGGCAGGTGGTGCCGTAGTTGGAATTCGAACCAATGACCCTAGTACTGCCAGGCGGAAGTGCTAACCATTTAGCCACAGTGGACTAGTTCTTGTTACTTGTGTGCAGATTGCCAAAGTATATCTAAAGAGGCAAAAAGGTTATTTTTATTTTTTTTAAGTTTTAGATGGAGTGGAGATTAGAGCCCCTGCAAGGTTTTATTGCTGTCTGTGCCCCCCGTTAGAGATTCACCATCTAGATTTGTCCTGTGTACTATTATGAAAAGTGAAAGTAAAAGAAAATCCCAAATTTTGAGTTGTCCCCAGAGGGGAAATCTTCCACTGGGGTTAGGGGGTCCCTAAAAAATTCCCTTAATTTGCAGGGATTTCCTCTCACTTCCTGTTTTTCGATGAGACAGGAAGGGAAGGGAAATCTCTGCAATGGGACACAGATTACGAAAATAAATCTGATGGGTTATAACTAGGGTTGCATCAATACCGAGTACTCACACAAATGCCGCCAATACCTGAAACCAATCAGTACGACTTGAGTGCATACAAAATGAATGGCTCAAATCGCAGCACACCTGCAGGGAAACCGCATGGATTTGGACAGGACCGCATTCCTGTTCAAATCAAACAAGAAGAGAGTGCGCAGCCTCCTAGTGCAGCCAGTAACCTTTATTAAAAGGGTTACTAAACCCCAGGGAGGATTGGATTTAAATCACTAGTGAAAAGGTTTGATTTAAATAATTTTCAACGAGCAACTGTCATCTCTGTCCTGCAGCGGCTCCTCCTCTGACCAGCTCTTGACTCGCCGACAGTCCCAGTCACTTTAATGGGACGTCTGGTGATGCGGCAGTGACAACAAGGTGAGGGACGTGGCGGCAGCAGGGGAGTGGATGCCACTAACAGGCGCTGCCATGATGGATCCAAAATGACAGGTGCTCTTTAAATGTAAGGAATCCGACTCATTCTTGCTGGTAGTTAGAATCTTTACTATTTGAAAACCATCTTTTTAGAATAATAAACTATCAGGTTAGTAAAACTGCGATATCAGAAGCGATTTTAGCTTCATCACACATAGCTGGAGAGCGACTCAAATTCTTTTATTTCATGTTTTTTCTCATGTTTACTGTGGAATTGTGTGAATGCGTCAACGCAGTGCATGTGATCTCAGCTTGCACGGCTTGGATTCATTGAACGAGTTTACCGAAAATGTAAATATTGCAGAATATACGTCTATATACGCACTGTGACCAGTGTAGTACAGCGCATCACATGACTGGTGTGGTGGTTATCAGGGTCAATGACTGGTGCCAGTACCGTATTTGCCGGCGTATAAGACGACTTTTTGACCCTTGAAAATCTTCTCAAAAGTCGGGGGTCGTCTTATACGCCGGTACACATGTTAGGGGGGCTGCGGCATTAAGTACAGGGGTTTGCAGGGGCTGACGTCTCTTACCTGGATCCAGTCCCACGGCGATCCGGTCCAGGAAGCGCGGCGTCTCCTTCAGTTCGGCCACTGGATGTTCGTGCGGCTGCGCGGCTCCGCCTCCTCACCGGTGATTGGCCGCCAGAACTGTAGCTTGGGAAAGGCACACAGGCGGCCAATCACCGGCGAGGGGGCGGAGCCGAGCGGCCCCGCGAAAATTGAGTGCCGGAGCAGCAGGTAAGTGCTCTGTGTAGAGGTGCTGCTGCAACCACATATGCTGGCTGCAGCAGCACCGTACTAGAACAGGGTCAGCAAGTGTCAGTGGGAGGAATAGTGCCCCATCATTGGTGTCACTGATACCAATGATGGGGCACTATTCCTCCCACTGATACCAACGATGGGGCACTATTCCTCCCACTGACACCAACGATGGGGCACTATTCCTCCCACTGACACCAACGATGGGGCACTATTCCCCCCCCCCCCACTGACACCAACGATGGGGCACTATTCCCCCCCCCCACTGACACCAACGATGGGGCACTATTCCACCCCCCACTGACACCAATGATGGGGCACTATTCCACCCCTCACTGACACCAATGATGGGGCACTATTCCACCCCTCACTGACACCAATGATGGGACACCATTCCTCCCACTGACACCAATGATGGGGCACTATTCCTGCCACTGATACCAATGATGGGGCACCTATTCCCCCCACTGATACCAATGATGGGGCACTATTCCTCCCACTGATGCCAATGATGGGGCACCATTCCTGCCACTGATACCAATGAAGGGGCACCTATTCCCCCCACTGATACCAATGATGGGGCACTATTCCTCCCACTGACATCAATGATGGGGCACTATTCCTCCCACTGACACCAATGATGGGGCACTATTCCTCCCACTGATACCAATGATGGGGCACTATTCCTCCCACTGATATCAATGATGGGGCACTATTCCCCCCACTGATATCAATGATGGGGCACTATTCCTCCCACTGACATCAATGATGGGGCACTATTCCTCCCACTGGTGTGCATTGGAAGAGGGGTAGTCTTATACGGCGAGTATAGCCCAAACACTACATTTTAGCAGGAAAAGTAGGGGGGTCGTCTTATACGCCCAGTCGTCTTATACGCCGGCAAATACGGTATTTAAAATAAATAATTTACTTTTTTTTTTTTACATACTTTCATTAGAGTAGTTCAGTGTCACCATAGTAATACTGTTCTACTCTGGGGGGTGATCAGGGTTTTTTTTGTTTATATACACACTGTTTGCGGTAACAATGAAGATTACTGTAACAGCAAAGTTTGGAACTGTCATAAATATGTTAACCATTCATGACAGCTGTGATCAGTACTTATTTGCGATTGGCTACAGCCAATCACATGGTAAAGGGTATCATGTGATAGCTCTGGGCCAATCGCAGCACAGTCAACACAGCCGTTATGAAGGAATATCTTCATAACAGTTTTGTTGACATTGTGATCACAGGGATCGCATAGTGATCACATGATCACTGAGCCCCAAGTACCAGGATCCGCATTCCACTGTGTCTGGAGGACACCGCCCCTATAGCCCAAGCAGGCAAAATCACGTAAATCTAGGTGATTGTGTCTGCAGGTGCCGACCTGCCGCAGTATATTTACTGTGGTTTGTCAGCAACTGGCTATAAAGCGGGATCTGAAATTTTCAGTGGCCTGTGTCTTAAAAGTCGTTCGAAATGATGGTATTTGGCCAGGGGCGGACTGACCATTCGAGCACTGCCCGAGGGCCCGTGGTCAGTTGGGTGGCCCCATGAGATGCCCCTGGTACCTTTTTTATAGGCTTTTTTGAGTGTGGGCAAGGACACAGGGGCCCCATGATCCCCTATTGCCCCATGAGTTGTCAGTCTGCCCCTGTATTTTGCTGCTGTAGGTATCCAACACTTTGGGGTGCATTGTACAACTGTTCCACTCCCTGATCACATATTCTCTAGTTCTGGACCCTACATCCTGCAGTGACATAGGAGTCAGTGGGAGGGTACACATTGTACAATGGAGGGAAGCAGGTATTTGCCACACTCGGAAATATTTGATACCTACAAGTACTGATAGGGGCACATTATCCACTTACCCCAATCAGACGTACCTGTACATCTTCTGGTTTAAGTGGTTATACCACAGCCATGGCTGCAGCTGCTGTCATGACCCCGAATTCTGTTTTTTTTTTTTTTCAACAGACTGTAAAAGCAATCTGACCATCTAAATGGATCACTTTTGGAGGTAGGTAGTCAAGTGGTCTTGCAGTCTGTAGGCCGAGTCTGTTCAGAATATCAGCCGATGACACTTTCTACACTCAGGTACAGAGTACACCTGGCCACTGACAGGAGTGGCTGTTCATGTATACATGAAACTCAAGGAATGGGTGTATGCAATATACAGAAACCATTCTGATCAAAGAGATAGCACTACATATGGCACGTCTGACCCTGATGAGGATTCTTTTCCTGCAGCCGCTTCTCCCGAACATCATTAGTGGCAAAGAGAAGACAAGGGATCTCTTTAGGGATTAAAGAGCAGTCTGTCTTTTGTCTCCCTTTAGAGATGGTTGGTAGCAGCTGCTGCAGGAAGAGAAGAGGTAGACAGAGTTGGAGGTCCTGCATCACACTCCTGTGTACCAGCAAAACGTGTTCCTTTCCCATTTTCAATCAGGCTGCAAGATAGAATACTGGGGTAAGCACTGAAAACACACTCCACTAATAAAACACAAAAAAAAAACAAACATAGAGATGACAGCCCACCTACCTCCATGTGACACACTTTACTGGAGAGTCTGTCATCCAGGTCTGTTCCCTCCACCACATCCCCAGCAGGGGGCCACCTCTGACTCATCTGCCCAGATATCCTGTCCTGTGGATGGTCACCATTTCCCTAGAGAAGACAAGGGGATTATTATACAGGATTTATATAGCGCCAACAGTTTGCTCAGCGCTTTACAATGTAACGGGAGACAATACAGCAACAATACAGTTCAATACAAGAGGGATAGGAGGGCCCTGATCCTCGGAGCTTACAATCTAGGAGGGAGGGGCTAGTGGTACAAAGGTAGTAACAGTGGGGGATGGACTGGTAGGAAGAGTAGAAGAAGGGGATGGCATATAGAGCCCTTGAGAGAACAGTGGTTTCAAATTTACAGAGCACCCCCAGGAGCCTGAAGAGCCCAATAGATCAAAGTCTAGAGCAGGGGTGTTGAACTGGCGGCCCTCCATCTGTTGTGAAACTACAAGTCCCATCATGCCTCTGCCTTTGGGAGTCATGCTTGCAACGGTCAATCTTGCAATACCTCATGGGACTTGTAGTTTGGCAACAGCTGAAGGTCCGCCATTTGACACCCATGGTCTAGGGGATGGAGACGTGTAAGGCTCTGCTGTGCCCCCCACTGGTCAGTGCGGTGATTTTGGTTTGCACATCACCTGGCTGGGTACAATTACACATAGAAATTGTATTATTATTATACAGGATTTATATAGCGCCAACAGTTTGCGCAGCGCTTTACATTATAATGGGAGACAATACAATTACAATACATTTCAGTACAGAAGGAATAGGAGGGCCCGGCTTGTGGAGCTTACAATCTAAAGGAAGGGGGAGGGGATACAAAAGGTGATATCTGCGGGGGATGATCTGGTGGAGGTGATTCAAGTACAGTTCTTAGGTGGAGGTGGGGTAGGCTTCCCTGAAGAAGTGAGTATTACAGTTCTGAGGGCTCGTAAAATGGTTCAAAATGTGGTTTCCGACACACTTTAATGAGCTCTGAATGCCAATCAAATCCCCTGTCACTAAATAACATGGTAACCACACAGTCCCATTTACGCATTGCTTTTGGTTCCTTTTCAAAAACATACCCCATGTCGCCTTCTTGTTGCTTCAAAGCGTCTCCGAAGCATCCATAGAAGTCTATGACAAAGCTCACTGAACACCACTGCGACTTCAGGTGCGACATGCAATTTAGAAATCGTAATTGAGGTTGCATCTTATGTATTTTTTATGGTGGGGTCTTAACCCCCCTGGCGGTATTCCCGAGTGTAGCTCGGGGTTAATTGTCAGTGCCAAAAGCAGTAACCCCGAGCTACACTCGGGATTACCCTGCAGTGTTGCTCAGGGATTCCCTCGATCACTTACCTTGTCCTGCGCTCCCGCGATGTCCCCCTGCAGCATCCCCAACCATCTCCTCCAGCCGATGCCGGCATCTGTCTTCCGGTTCCTGTGACCGTCGGGACGTACGGGACATAAGGGGGACGGAACCGGCGGGAAAGTTAAAAATTTTAAAAAGTGACATTCACTAATACACTAAAATCACATAGTACTCCATTACTGTATCAAACCATTTCACATACATTTTGTCCCGAGTGCTTTGTCCTGCGCCCTGCCTGCATTTTTACTGTTCTTTCTGCCTGGAAACTGAGAAATGTCCATGGCATCCAAAAAGCGTCCCTTTAGATCAAAAGCGGTTTTAGACCGGCTAGAGAACAGCGATAGTAAATCAGAACCACTTGCAGAATTGAGTGATAATGATTCGTGGGGGAAATTCATCATCAGACACTGAAAACGATTCTGCGACTTTGCTTAGTGATGTGCGAACTTGGCGCTCTATTTCACATTTCAGTGTTTTTGGTTTGATTATATTATTGAATTATATTTATTATTATTATATTATTTATGATTATTTAAATTATAATTTATGATTTCAAGTTTCAAATTTTATCCTAGTCTTTTTTACTAGACTCTTGTTCGGACAGATTTCAGTGAGTTATTCCTAAGAATTACAGGCCTACAATAAAAAAACGACATATTTCCATACAAAAAAAATGTACCGCTTTGAGCACAGAAATATGGACATAATCAGACCGCTAGGGAGGTTAAAAAGGGTGATTTCAAGTAGCAAGATTTGAAAATAGTTCCTGCATTACTTTGTCACTTCAGTGCAATCTAACTCTCACAGACTAGAAGGTAAATGGCACAGGTGTCTGTATCAGCGCTTACAATTGCAAGAAAAAGTATGTGAACCCCTTGGGATTCCGTGGAGTTTTGTATGAATTGGGCATAAAATGTGCTCTGAACGTCATCTAAGTCACAACAATAGAAGAATACAGTCTGCTGAACATAATACTACACAAACATTAGATGTTGCCATGGTTTAATTGCACATATCATGTAAACATTCACAGTGCAGGGAGGAAAAAGTATGTGAACCTTTGGACTTAATAACTGGTTGACCCTCCTTTGGCAGCAATAACCTCAACCAAACGTTTCCTGTAGTTGCAGATCAGACCTGCACAACAATCTGGAGTCATTTTGGACCACTCCTCTTCACAAAACTGTTTCAGTGTAGCAATATTCTTGGGATGTCTGGTGTGAATCGCTCTCTTAAGGTCATGCCACAGCATTTCAATCGGGTTGAGGTCAGGACTCTGATTGGGCCACTCCAGAAGGCGTATTCTGTGCTGTTGCAGCCATTGTTTTGTTGAATTACTTGTATGCTTTAGGTCATTGTCCTGTTGCATCACCCATCCTCTGCGGAGCTTCAGTTGGCGGACAGATGGTCGTACGTTTTCCTGCAAAATGTCTTGATAAACTCTGGAATTCATTTTCCCATCAATGACAACAATCCGTCCAGGCCCTGAGGCAGCGAAGCAGCCCCAAACCATGATGCTCCCTCCGCCATGTTTTACAGTGGGGATGAGGTTTTGATGTTGGTGTGCTGTGCCTTTTTTTCTCCACACATAGTGTTGTGTGTTCTTCCCAAACAACTCAATCTTGGTTTCATCTGTCCACAGTATATTTTGCCAGTAGTGCTGTGGAACATCCAGGTGCTCTTTTGCAAACTTCAAACGTGCTGCAATATTCTTTTTGGACAGCAATGGCTTCCTCCGTGGTGTCCTCCCATGTACTCCATTCTTGTTTAATGTTTTCCTTATTGTAGATGTGTCAACAAAAATGTTAGCATGTGCCAGAGATTTCTGTAGGTCTTTAGCTGACACTCTGGGATTCTTCTTTACCTCATGCAGCATTCTGTGCTGTGCTCTTGCAGTCATTTTTACAGGACGACCACACCTAGGGAGAGTAGCAACAGTGCTAAACTTTCTCCATTTGTAGACAGTCTGTCTTACCGTGGACACATGAACATCAAGGCTTTTAGAGATCCTTTTGTAACCCTTTCCAGCTTCATACAAGTCAACAATTCTTGATCGTAGGTCTTCTGAGAGCTCTTTTCTGCGAGGCATGGTTCACATCAGACAGTGCTTCTTGAAACCAGTAAACCCAAAACAGGTGTGTGTTTTTTAAGGGCAGGACAGCTGTCAGCAACACATCCAATATCATCCCACTGATTGGAGTCAAGGTTGGCTCACTCCTGGCTCCAATTAGCTCTGGGAGAAGTCATTAAGCTAGGGCCTCACATACTTTTTCCTCCCTGCACTGTGAATGTTTACATGTTATGTGCAATTAAACCATGGCAACATCTAATGTTTGTGTAGTATTATGTTCAGCAGACTGTGTTCTTCTATTGTTGTGACTTAGATGACGTTCAGAGCACATTTTATGCCCAATTCATGCAAAACTCCATGTAATCCCAAGGGGTTCACATACTTTTTCTTGCAACTGTATTTGAAGTCACGCTTTACATGGGACCAAATCGCAGCACTTTGGAATCACATTCGGTGTGAACCAGAGCTGACAGCACCTGCAGCTTCACTCTGTTTTGGAGATATTGCAGGTATCACTGGGAAACCAAAAAGCGAACACACACTAAAGAAACACTTTGTAATCAGAGTCTAGCATAAAGTCAGTGAAACTCCTGGGATATTGATCTGGTCAGGTAAGTAGCAGAGGGGGTTGGTAATCAGTTTCAGCTCCTTTGGTGGTAATGAAATTAACAACAGGTGCACTAGATGGGCAACAATGAGACGATCCCCAAAACAGGAATGGTTTTATAGGTGGAGGCCACTGACATTTTTTTCTTAAGGTATAAGGGGGAGGTAGAGAGTGTATAAGGTGCAAGGGGGATCCGGAGGCAAGTGTAAAGGAAGGAGGGAAAGGAAGGGGGGTGGTACAAGATGTAGGGGGGGGTATGTACAGTGTGAGGGGGAATGTAAGGTGTAGGGGTGGGAGGTGTGTATGGTGTAGTGGGGGGGGGGTCTACAAAGTGTAAGGGGGATTGAGGGGTGTATAAGGTGTGTAAAGGGGGGGGGGAATAAGGTGTAAGAGGGGGGGATGTATAAAGGTGTGTGGGGGGGGGGTATAAGGTGTATTGAGAGAGCATAGGGGGGTGAGTAAGGGGGGGTATGTAAGGGAAAGAGGGAGTATATGGGGAAGAGAGGTGTAGGGGGGTATAAAGTGAAGGGGGGGGAGATAAAGTGTAGCAGGGGATAAAGTGGGTGGGGAGAAGGGGTGTATAAAGTGTAAGGGGGGGGGGTAAAAGGTGTATAGGAGGGGGAGGTGTATAAGGTGTAAGGGGGAGGTGTGTGTAAAGGGGAGCGAGTATAAGGGGGGGGTATAAATGGGAGAGGGAGAGGAGGGGTGTAAGAGGGGAGCAGGAGATATAGGGTGGGGGGTGTAAGGGGGAGGAGGGTGTGTAAGGGGGAGTGTAAGATGTAAGGGGGGAGTAATATAAAGGTGTAAGAGGGCAAGGGGTGTGTAAACGGGGATGGGGTATATAAAGTGTAAGGGGGGGGGGGAAGAGGGGTGTATAAAGTATAAGAGGGGGGGAGGGGAGTGTAAGGCAGCAGTATGGGGGGGGTATATAAGGTGGGGGGAAGTTTCAAGCTGTAGGAGATAAAAAGGGGACTTGTATGGGGGAGATCAGGCCGGGTGGGAGTGTCCTATGGGGGGGGGGGTGGTATCAGGAAAGGGGGGTTAAGTGGGGGTATTGGGCAAGGTGGGGTGTTCTCTGAAAGGAGGTATCAGTGGGGGGGTTATAAGTCGGGGTGTCCTGGGGGGGAAAATCAGGCAGGGAGGGGGTGTCCTTTTGAAAAGGAGGTGGGGAGGGGTTGGGGAAGGGGAGTCCCGTGTGTGGAGGAGGGGTATCGGGGTCTCCGGAGGGGCGTGTCCGGTGTCAGTTTAGTATGGTTGGGTATCGGACGGCCGATGTTTGGTACTTACCGGACGAGAATCGTTCCCCCGGTCACAAAACTATCTCCGGATATCCGCCCAGACCTCCGCTGCCGTCACCCGTCCCCGGACGTCCGTTGTTTAGTGTATGGCGTCACCAATATCCCGAATTCATGGCGAATTGATCGCCCGTGACGTCACACCCACCACACGGGCTATCACGTGAGGAGGCGGACTTTACCGACTGACGTCACTTGAAGAGAAGTCTGAGAAGATTCCCGCCTTTACCAACGAGGGCTCCGCCCATCCTGTTCCTATATTTAGCCTGCACAGTCACCTGACTTGCAGTCTACGTGTCACGTGATGCTTGGTATGGCTCCTCCCACTGTACACGGAGGGAGAATGTATGCAACGCCACTGACACAGTATATAAATCTAACCCGAAAGTATACAGCTCTACACCCAGAGGATATACCCCCCTCACAGTATATACCTCTCCTCCAGAGTATACACCCCCCTCACAGTATATACCTCTCCCGGAGTATACACCCCCCTCACAGTATATACCTCTCCCCCAGAGTATACCCCCCCACAGTATATACCTCTCCTCCAGAGTATACCCCCCTCACAGTATATACCTCTCCCGGAGTATACACCCCCCTCACAGTATATACCTCTCCCGGAGTATACACCCCCCCTCACAGTATATACCTCTCCCAGAGTATACACCCCCCCTCACAGTATTGGTGTCACTAACAGTGGCAGTTAGTTTCCCTCCAGTGTCAGAATGCCCGCCGCAGCCCCACTATAACTCGCTGAATGCTGCCATTACTAGTAAAAAAAAAATTCCAGTATCTATCCCGCCATTTGTAGACGCTGTAAGTTTTACGTAAACCAATTAATTTACACGGATTGGGATTTTGCTTTTAACAAAGACATGTCGCAGAATACATTTTGGCCGAAATTTATGCCGAAATTTGAATTTTAAATTTTTTTTATTGGAAATGTTTAACAGCAAAAAGTCAAAAATATTTTTTTTTTTTTCAAAATTGTCGGTCTTTTTTTGTTTATAGCGCAAAAAAATACAAAAACGCACAGGTGATCAAATACCACCAAAAAGAAATCTCTATTTGTGGGAATAAAGGACATAAATGTAATTTATGTACAACGTTGCATGACCACGCAATTGTCAAGGTAATGCAGCGCCGTATCGCAAAAAATGGCCTGGTCAGGAAGGGGGGTAAATCATCTGGGGGGCAAGTGGTCTTTCTAGACAGCTCCATGTCAGCACAGCTGGGTAAGGGCCCCGCCTCCAGCTGTGCTGACATGGAGCTCGTCAGGAAAGGATAAATACGGTAAGTATCTGTCATTCAATTTTCCGTTTTTGCAACCAGCTTCAGGTGATTATTGATTATCAATCAACATCAATCTAGCTGCTGAGAGACACCCACTGGTGGACACTAGAACTGCAGCCTATAGGTCTGAGAGCCACAGTGCCACCAGCAGGTGAACCAATTCCTGACAATATACCCCTATCTCCAAAGTATACACCCCCTTCACATAGTATATACCTCTAGCCCCAGAGTGTTTAACCCCGCCACACACAGTATATACCTCTAACTCCAGAATATACACCCCCTTCACACAGTATATACCTCTAGCCCCAGAGTGTATAACCCCCCTCCCCCACACAGTATATACCTCTAACTCCAGAATATACACCCCCTTCACACAGTATATACCTCTAGCCCCAGAGTGTATAACCCCCCTCCCCCACACAGTATATACCTCTAGCTCCAGAATATATACCCCCTCACACAGTATATACCTCCACCCCCAGAGTATATTAATTGTGCCCATAGGGCACATCACTGCTTTAGGGGGGTCCTTTATAAATAGACCCAGGACTGCTGTTAGAAATCACGGGGCCCCATTCAGCCAATCTTACAGCCCCCCCAAAAAAAGTTTACTATGCTTCAGTTCATGGAAAGAAAGGGGCTAGAAAATGTGATATACTGTGCCCTTACCCCACTCACCATCCTGAAGGATCCTAATATGAGCTTGCAGCTGCTGGTTGGAAGGAGAGGAGGGCCTTGCGGTGGTGGGGGCACACAGGGGACCTGGGCAGCAGGGGGAAATGTCAGGTGCACAGGGAGGGTGATGGGTGCGCAGGGGGCAACTATTGGAACCAATCCCCTGTTTGTTTCTCCCTGCAACAGCTGATAGCCAGTTGAAGGGGAGGAGGGCACTGTGGGGGCACATGGGGGGACTGGCAGCAGGGGGAAATATCTGGTACACAGGGGAGGTTGATGGGTGCGTAGGGGGCAACTACTGGAACCGAACCCCTGTATGGTTCTCCCTGCAGCAGCTGAAAGCCAGTTGAAGGGGAGGAGGGCACTGTGGGGGTGGAGGCACACTGGGGGCCTGGCAGCAGGGGGAAATATCTAGTGCACAGGAAGGGTGATGGGTGTGGCAGGGGGCGGGTGGATGTTTCTAAATGTCCCCCCACATCCATTGCATGTGTGCACTCCCTGGGAGCGCATGGCACCGCGATCGGTGCCCGTTGTGTCAGGAGGACACAGCGGAACACCGATCGCTGTAGGGGACACTCGGTGTGAGGTCCCCATTCATGTGATCACTGATTGGCAGTTTGCGCTTTTAGTCCAATAGATTTCAATGGAACGCATATAAAATGCAAGTGCTGCGCTTTGCGTGCGTTTTTGATGCGTTTTGCCTTTTTTGTTTTTACATGGGCCCATGTAGATAAACAGCTGGATGGGAGCGATGCCGAAGCGGGTTGATGTTTCTAAACATCACCCGCGTTCACTGCTTGTACGCGCTCCCTGGGAGCATGCGGCACTGCGATCGGCCGACCGATTGCTGTACGGGACCTCTGTGTGAGGTACCGATCATGTGATCAGTGATTGGCCAATCAGTGATCATATGAACAGTAGTAAACAAGATGTCACTTCCTGACATCATTGCTTACTACGTGTGAAATCTGTGAATGATCACAGAGATCACATGGTACAGGGCTATTCACAACAGTCTTGTACCATGTGACAAGCTGTGACCAATCACAGCTCTCACAGTATTTCTCAATGGCTGCAAGAATGCAGCCAGAGAGAAGGAGAAATGATTGCTTTTACATCCTTTATGGGTGTAAAAGCAATCAGTGTAAAAAAAGAAGAAAAAAAATCTTCATCACCCCCCACAAGTAGTACAGTGTCACTATGGTGACACTGTACTGCTAGGGTGACAGTATGTAAAAAAAACAAAAAACACATAAATAATAATATAAAATAAAAATGTAAAAAAATGTTTTGAAAAATTAACATTTTTGGTTATGAACTAATTTGGGTTATTTTTTTTTTACTTAAAAGATAGATGAATAAATTGTGGCCAAGATTTATGAAGAAAGATTTATTTATTTGCAAAATTTTATAAGAAAAACACTTTTTTTCAAATTTTTTGGACTTGTTTACTTATATAGCAAAAAAATAAAAATCCCAGTCATACCATCATAATAAAGCTTTATCTGTCTCAAAAAAATGCTAAAAAAAATCGTATGGGTACAGTCTTGCATGACCGCGCAATTGTCATTCAAAGTGTGATAGCACTGAAAGCTGAAAATTGGCCTGGACAGGAAGGGGGTGGAAATGTCCGGGGGTGAAAGTGGTTAAATAGCAAACACGTGTTATGCCGTCTTCAGGGGTGCTGTCACTTACCGGCACCCCTGAGTAACCCAGATGCAGGGGCGGATTGACCATTTGGAAACTTGGGCACTGCCCGAGGGCCCGGGGTCAGTAGGGGGCCCCATGAGATGCCCCTGGTACCTTTTTCATAGGTTTTTTTGAATTTGGGCAAGGACACAGGGGCCCCATGATCCCCTATTGCCCTGGGGGCCCCATGAGTTGTCAGTCCGCCCCTGCCAGATGACATCCCCGGTGCCACCACACCCTGATTTGGAAAGATGGGCTAGACTACCAAGGCTAAAAAGGTATAAGATACAGAAACAAGACATTTCCAAAATGAGAAGTGAAATGCTCTGGGATCTAGAGGGTTTATAGGGTGAAAAAGCCTCAGGGACTCGAGTGGTTAAGAAGGAATATTCAGACGCTGACATCAGCCTAGTAATGACGGGTTTAAGGTGTGTCCTGCTGCCTTTGCGGCTGACTCAACGCGGCCATTCACACCGAGTTTCTCCCTTGACGTCCCTGAATTCTGTTTATAGTTCTGGCCAAATCCTGTTGACCCCAATATCACTATCCTCAGGGCTTTTTTTCAGCGGGAACGTGGGGGAACGCAGTTCTGGCACCTCCAGCACTGAATGTTTATAATGGCAAGGGGTACTGGAAGGTCTATGTATGCTGAATGGTGGGGGAGTTATTGTCAATGGAGGGGATCTGTTTTTGTGTGGCGGGTCAGTTGTTGCTGGAAGGAATTCACCGGGTAGGTGGTGGAACCAAGTGATGATGCATGGAGGTGGGTGTGAAGACAAGAAGAGACTCAGAAGGGTTGCTATTGTTGCTGGGGGGTCAATTGTTTTTGGAAGGGATCTACCGTTGAGGGAAGGGTTTATTGTTGCTGGCTGCTGGAAGGTGTATTGATGCTGGCTGCTGGAAGGTGTATTGTTGCTGGCTGCTGGAAGGTGTATTGATGCTGGCTGCTGGAAGGTGTATTGATGCTGGCAGGTAGGAGATCTGTTATTGGCGCTGGACGTCTGTTGTTGCTGGGGTGATATTTTGTTATGGGGTCTATATTTGCTGGGAGAATTTATTATTGCTGGGGGAAAGGGTATATTGCTGCGTAAGGGGTTGTGGAGGATCTATTTTACTGCTGTTCTTGTTATCATTAACACTCAGCACCACTAAATGATACTTGGCTCTTAAAGGAGCGGTACTGGGAGGTGGGTAGGCGGTGGAACCAAGGGATGATGCATGGAGGTGGGTGTGAAGACTAAAAGAGACTCAGAAGGGTTGCTATTGTTGCTGGCAGGGATCTATTGTTGCTAGGGGGGGTCAATTGTTGCTGCAAGGGATCTACCGTTTAGTGAGGGGTTTATTGTTGCTGTCTGCTGGAAGGTGTATTGATGCTGTCTGCTGGAAGGTGTATTGATGCTGGCTGCTGGAAGGTGTATTGATGCTGGCTGGTAGGAGATCTGTTATTAGCGCTGGACGTCTGTTGTTGCTGGGGTGATATTTTGTTATGGGGTCTATATTTGCTGGGAGAATTTATTATTGCTGGGGGAAGGGGTATATTGCTGCGTAAGGGGTTGTGGAGGATCTATTTTACTGCTGTTCTTGTTATCATTAACACTCAGCACCACTAAATGATACTTGGCTCTTAAAGGAGCGGTACTGGGAGGTGGGTAGGTGGTGGAACCAAGGGATGATGCATGGAGGTGGGTGCGAAGACAAGAAGAGATTCAGAAGGGTTGCTATTGTTGCTGGCAGGGATATATTGTTGCTAGGGGGTCAATTGTTGCTGGAGGGGATCTACCTTTGAGGGAGGGGTTTATTGTTGCTGGCTGCTGGAATGTGTATTGATGCTGGCAGGTAGGAGATCTGTTATTGGCGCTGGACGTCTGTTGTTGCTAGGGTGGTATTTTGTTGTGGGGTCCATATTTGCTGGGAGAATTTATTATTGCTGGGGGAAGGGGTATATTGCTGTATAAGGGGGTGTGGAGGATCTATTTTACTGCTGCTCTTGTTACCATTAACAAATTCCATGCAAATCACTCAGCACCACTAAATGATACTTGGCTCTCTATTCTCTTAAAGGAGCGGTACTTGGAGGTGGGTAGGTGGTGGAACCAAGGGATGATGCATGGAGGTGGGTACGAAGACAAGAAGAGACTCAGAAGGGGGGAGTTCCTGCACCTGAAAACAAAAAAAGCCCCGACTATCCTTAACCCTAAATTAAAGGGGAATTTCCATCCTCCTGTAAATAAATTTTCCTTCCCTTTTTACCTTGTCCATTGGGTTGTCCTCAAAAAACATTCTCACACGCCCATCGAATCCAGCGTTATCTGGTGTATTCTGTTGCTGAACGTTGGGTCACGTGCCGCCATCTTGTCTTCTTAGGTCATTTATGGGTTTTCTCTTCCTGGTTCTTGTAGTCGGTCCACTGATGACACGCAGCACCGGCGTGCACAGTGTGGTGGATATTGCCCAAGACATGAATTGTGTGGAAGAGATTGCCCCAAAGCCTCTAGAGGTATGTGGCATTGGTATCCCAGAAGGATTTGGGTAGAGGCAGGGGTGTATTTACCACAAGGCATTTGCCTAGGGCGACATTTTTCAGGGGGGCAGCAGCATCGTTCAGGGGGGCAGCAGCATTGTTCAGAGGGGCAGCACAGCCCCCCAAATGAAGGGATGGAAAAAGGGACACACACAGCATGGGGACCAGGTGGGATCTAAGAGAGGTTTCGGGCTGCTTGATGGTGTATTCAGAGCCTCGTTCCTGGGGATGTCCAGAGCTGTGAAGGTGAGTGTCTTCTCTCTCGCAGGGTTGGGGGGCGTTGCCAGTGTATGGGGGGCGGTAGTAGTGGAAGGCTCTCTCGGGTGGGGGCTGGGGTGTTGTTGGTCAATGTCAGGGTCTCTCCGTGGGCAATTTTTGTGTTGCCTAGGGCAGCCCGAAACCTAAATACACCACTGGGTAGGGGGGATGTCTTTCTCACCCAGGTGAGAATGCCAGAGGTATGGGGCTGGGTCCCACAAAAAAAAAGGTAATTTAAAGTAAAAAAAAAGGTAAAAAATTTAATTTCCAATTGTGTAACGAGAGTAGAGGGGGAGGAGCAAAATTATGGCCAAATCATTGGAAAGGGTCCGTTTTAATGCAGATAGAGAACACGCACAAACCTCACATCTGATCATCTGAAAATTTCGCCACTAAAATGCTCAATTTTGCTATTTATCTTACAAAATGTTAAAAAATTTTAAGATTTTAAAGTCTTTTTCTTTCAGTCTGTTCAGGTTTTATATTTCTACCCCGTAATTATTTCAATTATTTCAGGAGTTGTTTTTTTTTTTTTTGTAAATGCCAACATTTATAAATGAAGGACTACCTAAACAACTTTTGCTTTTTGCAAAAAAAAAAAAAAATAGAAAATTCATAATTTTTAAAATTTTGCCTCTAGTGGCATTTTAAATCATAACTAAAGGCAAAACAATTTTTCAGTTTTGGATGGAGTGGAGGTGGATTAGAATACATGTGTGTGCCCCAGTTAGGGAGATTCACCCTCTCTATTTGTCTTTGTGTTACCGTTATCATTGAAAGTAAAAGAAAAACACAAATTTTATGTTGTCCCCAGGAAATCTTCTAATGGGGACGGTAGTTCTGGTGACCTGGGGGGCCTCAATGGATAAATTTGCAGGGATTTCCTCTTACTTCCTGTTTTGACTATGGGACAGGAAGTGAAGGTAAATCTCCCCAATGGGAAACAGATGGCAAAAAAAAAAAAACCTGACAT
Organism: Staurois parvus; assembly: GCF_062004578.1. Classification (NCBI taxonomy): domain Eukaryota; kingdom Metazoa; phylum Chordata; class Amphibia; order Anura; family Ranidae; genus Staurois; species Staurois parvus. The sequence goes on from NW_028318988.1 coordinate 2,633,263, forward strand.
GGGTTATAACCCTTTCTTACTCTATACAGAATGAAAAAAAAATTTTGCCTTTGGAAACACTTTAAATATTGGCCATTGATAGTCAGAAACTAGGGCGGACTGACAACTCACGGGGCCCCTGGGCAATAGGGGATCATGGGGCCCCCGTGCCCTTGCCTACACTCAAAGCACATCCAAAAAAGCCTATAAAAAGGTACCAAAAGCATTTTATGGGGCCCCCTACTGACCCCGGGCCCTCGGGCAGTGCCCGAGTGCTTGAATGGTCAGTCCGCCCCGGTCAGAAATCTAAAAAGGTGAATAAATAGACTAAATACTGATGATGTCATAGTAATATAAGAAGTCTTGCAGCCCCTGATTTTGAGAAGATATGGCTTCCTGGGATGTGTGACGTCAGCATCCCAGGAAGCTTTAGGCCGGGAGGGGGGTGGGGGGGTGACATTGATCAATTCAGAAGTGTGGGGCTGGGTCCCACACAAAAAAAAGGTATTTTAAAGTGTTCAAGATTTTTAAAAATATTTTATTTTTTAAATCCTGTTTTATATTTCTACCCTGGTAATTATTCTTCAAGAATTTTGGCCAGCATTTGTAAATCTATGACTGCTGAAAATTTTTGCTCTTTGCAAAATAAAAAAGAAAATCAAAAATACATATTTTTAATTTTTACATTTTTATTTTAAATAGTGTGACTTTAGTATCCCAAGAAGCTTTGGGCAGGGGGAAGGTGGGGGGGGGGCTTTCTCACCAGGGTGGGGTTGCGGGGACAAAGCTAGAAGTGCGGTGTTGGGTCCCACAAGAAAAGGTATTTTATACAAGTGTTCAAAACTAAAAAAAAAAATCTTTTATTTTTTTTTTTAATTCTGTCCAGGTTTTATATTTCTACCCCAATAATTACTTAAAGGATAAGTTCACCTTTCGTAACATGTTACATGTTACACCCATATTCAGGGTGTAACATGTAACATGTTACGTTCAGACCGGCCCCCACTCCCCCCTGAACCCCGCTTTGACAGATAGTGGGGAATCTACTCCCCCCTCGCTAGCTGTCAAATTTAAAAAAAAATGTGGCTGTGTGGGGCTCCGCCCACTCGGCCCTGTCACCCATTCACTGTTATTTGTGAATGAGAACTACATCCCGTACACTCCATATATCCCGTACACTCCATACATCCCGTACACCCCATAACTCCCCTACATCCCGTACACCCCATACATCCCGTACATCCCGTACACCCCATACATCCCCTACATCCCGTACACTCCATACTCCCGTACACCCCATACATCCCGTACACCCCGTACACCCCATACATCCGTACACCCCCGTACATCCCGTACACCCTGTACATCCTGTACACCCCATACATCCCGTACACCCCATACATCCCCTACATCCCGTACACCCCATACATCCCGTACACCCCATACATCCGCACACCCCATACATCCATACACCCCATACATCCCGTACACCCCGTACATCCCGTACTCCCCATACATCCCGTACACCCCATACATCCCCTACATCCCGTACACCCCATACATCCCGTATACCCCATACATCCGTACAACCTGTACATACCCTACATCTCGTACACCCCATACATCCGTACACCCCATACATCCGTACACCCCATACATCCCCTACATCCCGTACACCACATTTTTACTATTATTTTTTTTAATGTATAAAAAAAACTACAAGAAATGTTTTTCATTTTTTTTATCCTGTCCAGGTTTTATATTTCTACCCCAATAATTACTCAATGAGGTATTTTTTCAACTCACCGAGTTGTTTTTGACCAGTATTTATAAATCTAGAACTGCTTAAACAACTCTTGCAGTTAAAAAAAAAAATACAAAAAAAAAAAAAATGTTGTATTTAGTAGCATTGTAAATATCACCCATTGATAGTTTCACCTTCTCGAAACGTGGAAGATTATTATTATCATTTTTTTTTTTTTAAAGTCCTGTCAAGGTTTTATATTTCTACCCCAGTAATTATTTCATGAGTTTTTATTAAACATAAAGTTTCCTTTAGTTTTAGTTTTTAAAATTCAGTTCCTTTTGACCAGCATTTATACATCTAGGACTGCTTAAAAAATGTTGCAAAAGGAAAGAAAAAATAGAAAATACGTATTTTTTTTTTATTTGCTTCCGTTAGTGGTTTAAATATGACCCATTAATTGTCAGCAATTTAATAAGACATAAACAAGTAGACTAAATACTGGTGATGTCATAGAATTACAAGACGTATTGCATATTACATACGCATTTCACGTATTGTGAAGATATGGCACCATTGGATTCCGATATTATCTGGAAATAGATGATTTGGTGACTTACCGGCAGCGGTGTCATGATGCTGTAAGGTCCAGGCATGCAGTGAAGCCGGGGATATTCACACTGATTCTATGTACATACGGCAAGGTACATGCCAGCACATGTCCAGCAGGGGAAATCCTCACCTCTCCGTCATGTCACGGATCTCCTAACTACGTACTATTTCATGCAACATAATGCTGACATTTAGGTATGAGCCTTGAAATCAGTTTTTTTTTCTAGCAATTTGATTTTCAGCAACAAGAACAAGGGAGTCCTCTGTATTTCAGCACCCCCATAAAAAAAAAAAAAAAAAAAAAGGGGGATCAATAAATAAATAAAAAGTGTCCACCTTAGCCATTGACTGACCCTGGCTACCCTCACACTTGACCCTCCTCTCATCTAAACCGTGAGCATCACCCCGGAATGAACCCTTGGGGCTTATTCACATCAGGTGTGGCGTGGGAACCCGTGCAAAATCGCACATTTTGCTGAACCACACACAAAAAAAAGGGCGTGAGTGCTATTTTTTTTCACAGCAATCCCATGCATCTAGGAAATGCGTTCATGCTCACGCCTTTCAAAACGCATGGTATGGAAATAACATGCATTTTGGTGGGGCGCGATTTAAATAATCACTCCGGCATACATTGTTTGGGCATTTCACACGCATAGGGCAGCCTTAGAATGCGACATGCAGGAATAAGCAAACCCCCCCCCCAAAAAACGCATGTACTCGGACGCACCTCATGGAGTGAACGAGCCCTTAAAATGTTACTAAACCCACAACAGTGACATCAGTCTGTATATGCAGGAAAGCATGCTTGGTATACTCACTCCTTAACCTAAGGGGTTAATCCTCCGCATTGAGTAAAAAGGCTGTTTGATCCTTTCTTCTTTGATCCTCCCCTTCTTCCAAAGTCCCCAATCCATCTGCTGACAGAACAGAGCCTTGGGGGAAAGCCAGGGGCGGACTGACCATTTGGGCAGCATCCATCCCTTCACTGGTAGTAAAGTCACTTTGTATATATTTACCTACAGCAGGGGTGGACTGACCATTTGGAAACTCGGGCACTGCCCAAGGGCCCAGGGTCAGTAGGGGGCCCTTTGAGATGCCCCTGGCACCTTTTTTATAGGCTTTTTTGAGTTTGGGCAAGGACACAGGGGCCCCATGATCCCCTATTGCCCGGGGAACCCCATGAGTTGTCAGTCCGCCCCTGGGGAAAGCTATGCATGCTCAGTTTGGTCTGTATAGCTAGAGAGCATTTTTTTTTTAACACTGTACCTTTACATTTTTTTTTTATGTGTGCGAAAATGTATGCGTTCGCCTTTGCACATAAGCACAGAGGTAAGGGGTGCTTTCATTTTTTTAAAATGTATTTATTTTTTTAACACTGTACCTTTACATTTTTTTTTTTTAATCATTTTTATCACAAGGGATGAACAATATGCCTTGCGATAGAATGGGCTGTGACAGGTCCTCTTTATGGAGAGATCCAGGGTTCTATTAGATTTTACGTGTGCGAAATTGACGAATGCGTATGTGTTCGCATTTGCACATAAGCACAGAGGTATGGGGTGGTTCAAAAAATGTTTTCATATTATTTATATATTTATTTTACATTGTACCTTTACTTTTTTTTTTTTAAATCATTTTTATTGTTATGACAAGGGATGAACAACATGCCTTGTGATAGAATGGGCTGTGACAGGTCCTCTTTATGGAGAGATCTGGGGTCTAGTAGACTCCATATCTCTCCTCTGGTTTCCAAAGCAGCAGATCAAACCGAGATCGATTTGATCGGATACTTTCACAAGTTGGTAACGGCTTGTTGATTTCAAAATGAAACCGAAAGTTCCAAAATCCTCATCTCCTCCGGTTTCTGAGGTCGCACAGTTGGAGGAACAACATCTCGTCTTCCTCAGGAAGTCGTCGGTGAAGGTTTAGGAGAAATCCATTTTATCTACAGGCAAGCTTTATTATTAGGTTACCTGTAGATCAGGAGCGGACTGACAACTCATGGGGCCCCAGGGCAATAGGGGATCATGGGGCCCCTGTGTCCTTGCCCAAACTCACAAAAGCCTATGAAAAAGGTACCAGGGGCATCTCATGGGGCCCCCTAATGACCCCGGGCCCTCAGGCAGTGCCCGAGTTTCCAAATGGTCAGTCCGCCCCTGCTGTAAGTAAATATATACAAAGTGACTTTACTACCAGTGAAGGGATGGACGCTGCTCAACCGACCCCAGGAGTCCAATGTTGAGGAATGACCTCAGCCGCCATATTGGCCACACCCAGCTGACGCATTTCGCCCCACCCTCCAGGGCTTGGTCGCAGAGGACCTCTGTGACCAAGCCCCGGTGGGCAGGGCGAAACACGTCAGGCCATGGTCAGTACGGCAGCTGAGGCCATTCCTCAACATAGCACTCTTGGGGTTGATTGAACAGCGTCGTCCATCCCTTCACTTAGCTGACACTGGAATTGCTCGGACTCACGCTCCCCTCTTTTCACTTGCCGGTGGGGTGATCCTTTTCCTTCCATAAGGTATACTTTTCACTATGACTTTACTACCACTTTAACATATCTGCACCAATCCCAACGCTACAAAGACTAAAATACAATTTAAATGACCAAGTTTAATTATTTATATAAACAAGTAAAAAGCTGAAAAAAAACTCTTTCTATTAAAAAAGTAATTAGCGTTAAAAAGGTTAAAAAACAATCTCGTATCAAAATGATTCATAGAGCACCATCTTGTGGCAGATAAGTGGAACTTCACTTCTTCTAGTAAAAAAATCAAAGATCAGAAATGAAAACCTGTATTTAAATGGAATAAAACTAAAATCCATACATTAGAACACCCCTATATATATATACCAATAACAGGCAGTGCAAAATATAATAAAAGCACTGTCAAAAAAATCTTATATATCTTTCCCGGACACAATCTTAAAGAATATATAAAAAATCTTATATTCCAGAAAGCATTGACAAGTGATCTCTTTCTCTACAAAAAAATCAAGAGAGTCATCTGTTATTTATATAACAGTTTATATCCCAGGCAGTGTTCATTGCAAGTGGATGCAGGGTCCTGGGAGACCAGATATAGTGAATGCAGGGTCCGGGGAGACCAGATATAGTGAGTGCGGGATCCGGGGAGACCAGATATAGTGAATGCAGGGTCCGGGGAGACCAGATATAGTGAGTGCGGGATCCGGGGAGACCAGATATAGTGAATGCGGGGTCCGGGGAGACCAGATATAGTGAATGCGGAGTCCTGGGAGACCAGATATAGTGAATGCGGGGTCCTGAGAGACCAGATATAGTGAGTGCAGGGTCCTGGGAGACCAGATATAGTGAATGCAGGATCCTGGGAGACCAGATATAATGAGTGCAGGATCCTGGGAGATCAGATATAGTGAATGCGGGGTCCTGGGAGACCAGATATAGTGAATGCTGGGTCCGGGGAGACCAGATATAGTGAGTGCAGGATCCTGGGAGATCAGATATAGTGAATGCGGGGTCCTGGGAGACCAGATATAGTGAATGCAGGATCCGGGAGACCAGATATAGTGAGTGCAGGATCCGGGGAGACCAGATATAGTGAATGCAGGATCCTGGGAGACCAGATATAGTGAGTGCAGGATCCTGGGAGACCAGATATAGTGAGTGCAGGATCCTGGGAGACCAGATATAGTGAGTTCAGGATCCGGGGAGACCAGATATAGTGAGTGCAGGGTCCTGGGAGACCAGATATAGTGAATGCAGGGTCCGGGGAGACCAGATATAGTAAATGAAGTGAATGCAAGTTCCTGGTGCTATTAACCACTTCAGTACCAGACTGTAATATTCATTCACTTACAGGTCAGTTTTCATTGTTGTGATAGTTTGACGGACAATACTACATCATATAACTGTACCCAAACTAACTTCCTATCACTTTTGGTGGTATGTAACTAGTTCCTGTTCGGGCCAAGTCTGACATTTCTCTCAGAAAAAAACACAGAAAAAAATAGCATTTTTGGTAGAAGATTACTTAGAACCCCTACACATGATATCTTTTTAAAGCAAAGACCCTGGAGAATAAAATGTTTGTTGTTGCAATTTTTTAAGCATGAAATTTGCGGTGCGGTCTATCAAACCAAATTTTCAGGAAAAAATATACTTTAGCGAGTTTTTGTGAAGACAAACACAATATACTACCCAATTTTTCAGTAAAATATAAAAGATGACGTTACGTCGAGTAAATAGATACCTAACACGTCAAGCTTTAAAATTGCGCACACCTTTGGAACAGCGCCAAACTACGGTACCTAAAAGTCTCCATAGGCAACATTTTAACTGTCTTTACAGGTTACAAGTTTAGCATTACACAGGAGGTCTGGCACTAGAAGTCATTGTTCCCAGTCTGACGTTTGTGACCAAGCCCCGGTGGTCAGGGCAAAACGCGTCAGGCCATGGCCAGTACGGCAGCTGAGGCCATTCCTCACCATTAGACTCCTGGGGTCGATTAAGTAGCGTCCAGGGGCAGACTGACCATTTGGAAACTGGGGCACTGCCCAAGGGCCCGGGGTCAATAGGGGGCCCCATGAGATGCCCCTGGTACCTTTTTCATAGGCTTTTTTGAGTTTGGGCAAGGACACAGGGGCCCTGTGATCCCATATTACCCAGGGGCCCCATGAGTTGTCAGTCCGCCCCTGGTAGCATCCATCCCTTCACTTGTATTGGCTGACACTGGAATCACTTGTACTCACGCTCCCCTCTTCTCACTTGCCGGTGGGGTGATCCTTTTCCTGCCATCCATAGCTTGGCGCCATAAGGTATACTTTTCACTATGACTTTACTACCACTTTAACATATCTGCACCAATCCCAACGTTACAAAGACTAAAATAAAATTTAAATTACCAAATTTCATTGTTTATATAAACAAGTAAAAAGCTGAAAAAAAAAATCTTTCTATTAAAAAAGTAATCTAGCATTAAAAAGGTTAAAAAACAATCTCGTATCAAAATGATTCATAGAGCACCATCTTGTGGCAGACAAGAGGAACTTCAGTTTTAGTAAAAAAAAAAATCAAAGATCAGAAGTTATTATTATTATTATTATACAGGATTTATATAGCGCCAACAGTTTGCTCAGCGCTTTACAATATAACGGGAGACAATACAGCAACAATACAGTTCAATACAAGAGGGATAGGAGAGCTTACATTTGAATAAAACTGAAATCCAGTTATTAGAACACACATATATATATATACTGTATATATACACACATATATACATACCAATAACAGGCAGTGCAAAATCTAATAAAAGCACTGTAGAAAAGCTTATATATCTTTCCCGGACACAATCTTAAAGAATATATAAAAAATCTTATATTCCAGAAAACATTGACAAGTGATCTCTTTCTCTACAAAAAAAATCAAAGGAGTCATCTGTTATTTATATAACAGTTTATATCCCAGGCAATGTTCATTCCAAATGGATTATATGTTCTCATTTGATAAATCCATTTGGTTTTTATTCTGGAAATTTCCCTCCTGCAATTGCTGGCCCTCCAGCAGGATGTAAAAACCGATCAATTCCTAAAACCCTCAGTCCTCTCAGATCTTTACCATGACAGGTTAGGAAATGTCTGGACACACTGGGGGGTATTTACAAAAATTGGAGAGTGCAAAATCTGGTGCAGCTCTGCATAGAAACCAACCAGCTTAACTGAACAAGCTGAAGTCAGAAGTTGATTGGCTACCATGCATTGCTGCACCAGATTCAGAGTGCACCTTTTTTAGTAAATTCACCCCACCATGTCCCTTAAAACTTTTTCGTAAGTAATTGACATGTTCATTTATCTTTGTCTCTAAAGCACAGGTGATCCTCCCTATGTACTGAAGCCCACATGGACATTCCAATAAATAGACAACATTCTTTGTTGAGCATGTGATAAAATCATGAATTTCATATGCGTTCCCAGTACTGTTCAACATAAAATTTGCAGACGTCAGAGCATTGGGACCCACACGCCTGAAAATGTTGCACCTCCTACAAGGGTAAAACCCCTGATCACTCCAAACATTGTAATCCTCCTAGGGGTACAACTATCTGGTGCAATTTTATCCCTCAGTGTGGGTACATTTTTAAAGGTCATAGTAGGTCTATCAGGTAACACCCAAAGTTATATCGTTTTTTAGCACATACCAGTGCTTACCAATAAGCTTTTTTTCATGCCATGATGTTGGGTAGAAAGTGTGGTAACTAAAGCCACATGACGTTTACTATTCTCTTCCTGTTTAACCACCTCCTTGTCTACAAGCAGTGCATTCCTATCTAAACTAGTAACCTGCCCATAGCCAGGAACCTAGATTTCCTAAATGTCTGCCTGAAGGTGAAAATCATCAAAGTGCAATTTTGTCTTAAATGTCAAAATTGTCTCTTCGGGATACCCTTTAACCATGAATGATTACCAAAAATACAAAAAAGTTTATTGAATCCCAAAGGTCTGTCTGGCATCAACAACCATGCTGCATTCAAAGTCACTTAAAGTGTTACTAAACCCAGGACCCTGTATTCACTATATCTGGTCTCCTCGGACCCTGCATTCACTATATCTGGTCTCCCCGGACCCTGAATTCACTATATCCGGTCTCCCAGGACCCCGCATTCACTATATCTGGTCTCCCAGGACCCTGCATTCACTATATCTGATCTCCCAGGACCCTGCATTCACTATATCTGATCTCCCAGGACCCTGCATTCACTATATCTGATCTCTCAGGATCCTGCATTCACTATATCTCATCTCCCAGGACCCTGCATTCACTATATCTGATCTCCCAGGACCCTGCATCCACTATATCTGGTCTCTCAGGACCCTGCATTCACTATATCCACTCTCCCCGAACCCTGCATTCACTATATCCAGTCTCCCGGACCCTGCATTCACTATATCTGATATCCCCGGACCCTGTATTCATTATATCTGGCATCCCCGGATCCTGTATTCACTATATCTGGTCTCCCAGGACCCTGCATTCACTATATCTGATCTCCCCGGACCCTGCATCCACTATATTTGGTCTGCCAGGATCCCGCATTCACTATATCTGGTCTCCCAGGACCCTGCATTCACTATATCTGATCTCCCAGGACCCTGCATTCACTATATCTGATCTCCCAGGATCCTGCATTCACTATATCTGGTCTCCCAGGACCCTGCATTCACTATATCCGCTCTCCCCGGACCCTGCATTCACTATATCTGGTCTCCCAGGACCCTGCATTCTCTATATCTGGTCTCCGTGGACCCTGCATTCTCTATATCTGATCTCCCAGGACCCCGCATTCTCTATATCTGATCTCCCAGGACCCCGCATTCACTATATCTGATCTCCCAGGACCCTGCCTTCACTATATCTGGTCTCCCCGGACCCTGCATTCTTTATATCCGGTCTCCCAGGATCCTGCATTCACTATATCTGATCTCCCAGGATCCTGCATTCACTATATCTGGTCTCCCCTGACCCCGCATTCACTATATCTGGTCTCCCCGGACCCTGCATTCACTATATCTGGTCTGCCAGGACCCCGCATTCACTATATCTGGTCTCCCAGGATCCTGCATTCACTATATCTGGTCTCCCAGGACCCTGCATTCACTATATCTGGTCTCCCAGGATCCCGCATTCACTATATCTGGTCTCCCACAGTACACAGAACATGGAAATGCAATTATTTTAGTAAATATAAACTGCTTAATACCTTTTCCCATCAGTCTTGTGATTTTAGCTGGTTAAAGCTTGTAGGAGTAGTTTTCTTTCTGCTCTAGGAGGATGTGAAAGTCCTGACCCTCTGTCTGGACAGTGCTGATTGGCCCTGTGCTGATCACATGCATCCTCCAAAGAAAAAAAAAACCCTCACTAGCAATACACACCAAACCGAGAATGTGTATGTGACTACAGATTCAGTCTGTATCAGGTGGTCATTTCAGCAAGAGGAGTGGCAGAGAAGACAGGATCAAACAGCCTTTTTACACAATGCAGAGGATTACCCCTTAGGTTCCACAGTGAGTATAACAAGCATGCTTTACTGCATATACAGACTGATTGTACTGTTGGGGGTTTAGTAACACTTTAAATCTCCTTTCTTCCCCATTCTGATTCTTGGTTTGAACTTCAGCAAGTCATCTTCACCATGTCTACATGCCTAAATGCATTGAGTTGCTGTCATGTTATTGGCTGATGAGCAATTTGAGTTAACAAGTTATTGAACAGGTGTACCTAATAATGTCGCCGGTGAGTGTATATATTGTACATTCACATCAGTCCCTAATCCTCAAGGGGCGTACAATCTAAAGTCCCTAACTCACATTCATATACAGGTGCCAATTTAGACAGGAGCCAACCAGCATGTCTGTAGAGTCTGGGAAGAAACTCACACAGGCACAGGGAGAACATGCAAACTCCAGTCAGGTAGTGCTGTGGTTGGAATTCAAACCAACAACCCCAGTGCTGCCAGGCGGAAGTGCTAACCACCTATCCACTGTACAATTAGATGTCATTAAACTGACAAAAATACTGGTGATGCCATAGCAATGCAAGGAGTATCGCGGCCCATGATTTTGAGAAGATATGAATTCCTGGGATGCTTGCCATTAGTATCCCATGAAGCTTTGAACAAGGGGACTTTTACACAGAGGGGGGGGGCGAGAAAGCCAGACTTGAGTCCCACAAAAAAGGTAATTTAAAATTTTAAAAATTACTTTTCAAGCATGTTGAAGATTTTCATTTTTAAATCATATCCAAGTGTGTATATTTCTGCCCTGGTAATAATTCCTTGAGTTTCTGGTAAACATAATCAGTTCCTGGTCATCTCTCGCCTTGACTACTGCAGCTCCCTCCCCATTGGCTGACCTTTACATAGGATATCCCCCCTCCAGTCCATCATGAATACCGCTGCCAGGCTCATCCACCTTACCAACCGTTCAGTGTCTGCCACCCCTCTCTGCCAATCCCTCCACTGGCCTCCACTCAGTGTCTGCCACCCCTCTCTGCCAATCCCTCTGCTGGCTTCCAATCAGTGTCCTCCACCCCTCTCTGCCAATCCCTCCACTGACCTACAATCAGTGTCCTCCACCCCTCTCTGCCATTTCCTCCACTGGCCTCCACTCAGTGTCCTCCATCCCTCTCTGCCAATCCCTCCACTGACCTACAATCAGTGTCCTCCACCCCTCTCTGCCAATCCCTCCACTGACTTCAAATCAGTGTCCTCCATCCCTCTCTGCCAATCCCCCCACTGACCTCCAATCAGTGTCCTCCACCCCTTTCTGCCAATCCCTCCACTGACCTCCAATCAGTGTCATCCACTCCTTTCTGCCAATCCCTCCACTGACCTCCACTCAGTGTCCTCCACCTCTTTTTGACAATCCCTCCACTGGCCTCCAATCAGTGTCCTCCACCCCTCTCTGCCAATCCCTCCACTGACTTCAAATCAGTGTCCTCCATCCCTCTCTGCCAATCCCCCCACTGACCTCCAATCAGTGTCCTCCACCCCTTTCTGCCAATCCCTCCACTGACCTCCAATCAGTGTTCTCCACCCCTTTCTGCCAATCCCTCCACTGGCTTCTAATCAGTGTCCTCCACCCCTCTCTGCCAATTCCTCCACTGGCCTCCAATCAGTGTCCTCCACCCCTCTCTGCCAATCCCCCCACTGATCTCCACTCAGTGTTCTCCACCCCTTTCTGCCAATCCCTCCTCTGGCTTCCAATCAGTGTCCACCACCCCTCTCTGCCAATCCCTCCACTGACCTCCAATCAGTGTCCTCCACCCCTCTCTGCCAATCCTCCCACTGATCTCCACTCAGTGTTCTCCACCCCTTTCTGCCAATCCCTCCACTGGCTTCCAATCAGTGTCCTCCACCCCTCTCTGCCAATCCCTCCACTGACCTCCAATCAGCGTCCTCCACCCCTCTCTGCCAATCCCTCCACTGACCTCCAATCAGTGTCCTCCATCCTTCTCTGCCAATCCCCCCACTGACCTCCAATCAGCGTCCTCCACCCCTCTCTGCCAATCCCTCCACTGACCTCCAATCAGTGTCCTCCATCCCTCTCTGCCAATCCCCCCACTGACCTCCAATCAGTGTTCTCCACCCCTTTCTGCCAATCCCTCCACTGACCTCCAATCAGTGTCCTCCACCCCTCTCTGCCAATCCCTCCACTGGCTTCCAATCAGTGTCATCCACCCCTTTCTGCCAATCCCTCCACTGACCTCCAATCAGTATCCTCCACCCCTTTCTGCCAATCCCTCCACTGACCTCCAATCAGTGTCCTCCACCCCTCACTGCCAATCCCTCCACTGGCCTCCATTCAGTGTCCTCCAAGCATGTTTTTCCTTTCTTGGAACTCGACCTATGTTGTACTGACTTGTTGTGACATTGATCTCTAGTTGGATACTGTCTTTTGTTTCCATTACAGAAGTTGTATCGACTTCTGTACTCAACACTGTTATGTATAAAAAAAAAAAGTTTACAGAGTTGTATGTCAAGGTATTTTTGTACCAAGTGTATACAATTCAATAAATATTGTTTAAAAAAAAGAGTGATTTTCAGCTTCCCCCATCAGGTTTGGGATATGCATACTTATAATGTGGCCAAGCTGGACCAATGTAAGTATGCAATATAGATCATTCCTGGCATTTCACAGATTTTATTGGTTCAATCTGTACATTATTTTCTTCAGATTGCGTATAATTCCTGTTTTGAGTGCTTTGGTTCTCATCCCATAGATAAGAGGGTTTAGAGTAATGGTCACCAGCCATAGGAATAGCAACATGAGCAATAGTTGACAGAGAACCATTGTTTAACCTGTGCCTGTAGGTAGTGAACATAAGGGCTGTCGTAAAAAAGGTAAAGGTGACTATGTGAGTCGCCAGGGTATGCAGAGCTTTCTGGGAGGCCTCGGAAGAAAGTCTAAGACAGTTAAGAAGTGTCTTAATGTAACAGTAAATGATAACAAGCATGCTCCCGGAGACCATGACCAAGGACCATATTATGCCATAGGCGTTGTTAACATCTGTACCATCACATGCCAATGGTAGAAGAGACATGGTTTTACAGAACACACTGTTGATATATACCCCGTAAAAATGTAGTCTTGCCGTGTGTCAGGAATGGACTCGCCAATGGTGGTGGGACTCACCTGCCTTGTGGGCTGCAGTACCAAGGCTGGCCAGCGGGTGCTCTCAGCAGCCAGAATCTTACTCCTGCAATCAGGCCATCACCTGAGGCTGATTGCAGGAGGTGTATTTAAGCAGGACCAGGCCTGTGATCAGTGCCTTGGTGTATGTTTCCCATGAGCCCCTGTACCTTCATCCTGTCTGCTTCCTTCCTGATCCTGACTTTGCTTTGATCCTGACTCTGAACGAACTCCGCCTGTCCTGACCTCGGCTATTCCTGACCACTCTTCCGCTCGCTCTTGGTACCCTGTTTGCCCGTTAGCTACCGACCCGGCCCGCCCGACTACGTTGTGCTCCATATATATATACATATATATATATATCTATCAGTTTAGGTTTGGGTTTGTTTCACCTTGTTGTATGTATTTGTGTTAGTTTTGGGTTTTGTTTGTTGCACTGCGTTTATGTTTGTGTTGTCCTTGATAAATTATCTTGTTTACACGCTATACCTGAAGTCTGTGTTTCCCTGTGTCGGTCCACACACCTCTGGTCATTCCCGGAGCCCTGACACCGTGATTACTGTGGTCACAGTTAGCCCCCAGATTACATATGCCCATGTAAGAAATAAAACAATTTTAGTTGCCAAATTCATCATCAGGGTGTGGTACCTCAGAAGGTAGTCTACGGCCAGATATCGATCATACGCTATAGTTGTGAAAGTAAACATTTCCATCCAAGCATAACTCTGAATGCAGAATGTAACAGGACCGACCCAGACTGCACTTGGGTACTTCTGTTAGAATACCGCTTCCCCGTCCAAACACCAACCACAGACACCACAGCCGATCAAACAAGACTAGACGACACCAGTCTGTCTGAACCTGGAACTCTTTATTTGAAACTCGAGCTGGTTTTTTATACACTCAGAGGACCACTTTGTAACGAAACGGACCCAGACTGCGCTTGAGTACTTCCGTTAGAATACCACTTCCCTGTCCGAACACCAACAACAGATTCCACAGCTGACCATACAAGACTATACGACACCAGTCTTGAAGTAAACCAGGAGGTAGACTATATTATTTGAACACAGATGCAAGATATATACAATCAGGGGACAATCCCCCCACCCTGCATAATGACATAGGGCGGGGCAATCTACATTTAGTAACAAGAGACACACAGGTATTCAAACTTCACACCAGCAGACAGTCCCATCAGGAGGGAGGGCTGCTGGAAACACCCCAACCACTAAGCTAATACACATTATTATTATTATACAGGATTTATATAGCGCCAACAGTTTGCTCAGTGCTTTACAATGTAACGGGAGACAATACAGCAACAATACAGTTCAATACAAGAGGGATAGGAGGGCCCTGCTCCTTGGAGCTTACAATCTAAGAGACATAAACACATACATCCCATAATAGTTTGCTCCCAAACAAGACACACAATAGAACAATGGGATGCAACCACATGGCATTAAACAATCAACAACCCCCCACCCCAATATTAGGACAGATCACCCTGTACCCCTAACAGGCACAGGGTGACTTACACATAATAGGGATATGGGGAGCTGAGACAGGAGTTTCCCCTCTCCAAAGTGAGCTGGGTTCCATGGGCCCCCCACCCAAAGTGACTCCCGTCACACAGAAAGCGTGGTTGTGGGGGTTTGTGGGCAGGGGGTTTATCGGAATATGGAAGTCTCCTTTAGCAAGGGGGCCCCCAGATCCCGCCCCCCCACGCTATGTAAATGAGTATGGGGTACATGGTACTGCTACCCATTCACAAAAAAAAGTGTAGTATGAAAAAAGACGGGAGGCAAGTCCTTTATTAAAAGAAGAAAAATAAAATAATGTCCCCTGAAGTAGATCCAACGTCAATCACGATGCCCACTGCTGCTGCCTGAAAAAATGTTTTAAAAAAGGCTTCATCCAGACGCTTGCACCCGGCCGTCTGTCTGCTCTGTTGGCTTGACAGTTCTTAAATATGTAAGGGGCGGGACCACCCAGTAACATCACGTGTGTGGCCCCACCTCCTTGTGACATCATGCACCCAGCATTCCTCGGTTGATGACGCCACAAGGGGCGGGGTCACACACGTGAGGTCCCCGGGTGACCCCGCCCCTTTAATATTTAAGAACTGTCAAGCCAGCGGAGCAGTCAGACGGCTGGGAGCTAGCGTCGGGAGCGGATCCTTTTTTAATTTTTTTTTCTTCTTTTAATAAAGGACTTGTCAAAGACTGTCTCCTGTCTTTTTTTACACTGCACTTTTTTTTTTTGTGAATGGATAACGGTACCATGTACCCCATACTTATTCACATGGGGGGGACGGGATCTGGGGGCCCTCTTGTTAAAGGGGGCTTCCTGATTCCGATAAGCCCCCCATCCGCAGACCCCCACAACCACCAGCCAGGGTTGTGAGGAAGAGGTCCTTGTCTGCATCAACATGAGGGCAAGATGCTTTGGAGGGGGGAGCCCCCCACCCCAAAGCACCCCCCATGTTGAGGGTATGTGGCCTGGTATGGTTCAGGAGAGGGGGGCACTCATCTCCCCCCCCCTTTCCTGACCTGCCGGGCTGCATGCTCAGATAAAGATTTGGCATGGATTTTGGGGGGACCCCCATGCCATTTTTATAAGCATTTTGGCATGGGGGTTCCCCTCAAAATCCATACCAGACCCGAAGGGCTTGGTATGGATGGAAGGGGGACCCCACGCTGTTTTTTAATTGCCGTCAATTCTTTCTTTTACATTTAGCTGTCAGTGAGGAACCCCGCTGATAGCTGAAACATTAACACATGTTTTTCACTACTGAAATACTGCATGACTTAATAAAATAACTCATGCAGTATTTTAGTAGCGTTTTTTGGTGAATTCAAACTTTTTTTTTTTAAATGCTATGCGGTATCCTACCACATACTCGGATGCAGTAAGATACCGATTAGTGAATTGTGTCCAGTGAGCCTCTCACCGGGCCCTCAGGCAATGCCTGAATGGTCAGTCCGCCTCTGCACAAGTTGACTCCGAACACTGTGTAGAGAAGAAAAGATGAAAGGTTTATCACATAGGCTCTGTGGCCTATATGATGGTGCTACTATAACATTGCTTTCCTTTTGAAATCTGTAGATGTGAATGATTCATTTATTTCAGTCCCAGTTTGCCTGAGTTTTTATAGCCTTCATATTGCTGTATACTTGAACCTTTCCAAAACCGAGCTCCTGATTTTCCCCCCCACCCTCTCCATCATGACCAACAACGCCACCATCAGTCCCACCCCACAAGCCAAAGTCCTAGGTGTCACTCTAGACTCAAACCTGTCCTTCCAACCCCATGTCCAATCATTGGCAAACTCATGCAGGCTCCACCTCCGCAACATCTCCAAAATATGTTCGTTCCTAACCGCAGACACTACTAAACCACTCGTTCACTCCCTTATTATCTCACATCCGGACTACTGCAACTCCCTTCTCACCGGCCTACCCCAACACGGGCTATCCCCGCTTCAGTCTATCCTGAACTCAGCGGCCAGACTCATCCACCTTACCAACCGCTCCGCTTCTGCCACCCCCCTCTGTTATTCCCTCCACTGGCTCCCGATTGCCCAACGCATTAAATTCAAACTACTAACACAGACATACAAAGCCATTCATAACGCTTTCCCAAACTACCTCACCGTCCTGATACCCAAATACCACCCTACCCGTAATCTTCGCTCCTCACAAGACCTCCTACTTTCTAGCTCCCTGGTCTCCACCTCCCACGCCCGACTGCAGGACTTCTCCAGGACTTCCCCCATCCTCTGGAACTCACTACCCCAATCCATCAGACTGTCACCTACCCTCCTCACCTTTAGGCGCACCCTGAAAACCCATCTCTTCAGGGAAGCCTACCCCGCCCTCACCTAACAGCCGATCTCCTTCTACCACTCCATCCCTCACAGCCACTTCCTCCTGTACCACTATCCCCTCCCTCCTAGATTGTAAGCTCGAAAGAGCAGGGCCCTTGACCCCCTCGTGTATTGTATTGTTACTGTACTGTCTCATGTTCTGTCCCCCACTATAATGTACAGCGCTGAACAAACCTTTTAGCGCTATATAAATACTGTATAATAATAATAATAATAATACTTGCTTGCAATCTAAATTAATTTCATACAATAACTGCAACATTTTCCCAGAGGGACAGTTAGTAGTGGTTACTGTTGTTGAAGATAGCCTAATTAGTGTTGGAAATGTAATGAACTAAGGTGGCCTAAATTAACAAACCTTCCCAAAGATAAATTTAATCATAGAATGTGATTTTTACTAAAAATGTAAAGATGACCCAATACTAACCAATGCAGAACATATCCCACAAAAAAGCCAAAATAAAAGTGATTGAGCAAAAAGACTTAAAGTTGAACTTCAGGTATGGATTTTATTGCATAATTACGCTGATCCAGCTTGGACCAATGTAGGTATTATGACAGGAAGCCAGGAAAAACTATTGGTTGCCAATATGGCAGATACATTATATTTGTCCCAAATTCATGCAATATACAAGCTGCTTTCCTTTTTGTGCTGGGTGGTGAGCTTGCTTGTCTCAATCAATGAGGGGTTAATGAGCTCAGCTGAAGCAGGTTGAGTACTCTGGGTTCTAAAAAACTCCCAGGCTGCTTAGGGAGGATGCTCCACCCTGGAACTAGATTTCTGTGAAGGACAGACTGGGGAGCAGCCATTAGCTTGTATGGTGAGATTAAGTCTGTGTGACTATGGACTCTGATTTATCCTGTGTGAAAGTCAAGTGTCTGGGCAGCAGTAGGCTGCTGTTCCAGGAGAAGTATTAGGTTCCTGTGTTTGTAGTTAGAGACCCAACGTAGCAATGGTTTATTTTCTGTTTTTATTTTATATTTGCCATTTTGATACCTGCACCTTGTAAACACAGATGTTGTAAATAAACCACAAATGTGTTTGACCAAGATACTGCTGTCTTGCTGTGCCATTTTCACTGTGCTGCAGCTTATCCAGGGAGTTGCACACAACCTGCTACTGAGCTAATACCTGATATATGGTGGAGGATGCGGGCAGGTGAAGTAAGGCTAGCATGGAGGAGCTACAAATGCTTGTTTACAACAGAACCTTGCAATCCAACAAGCTTTGCAACAGAGCCGTACAACCCAGCAGCAAGCCCTGGAACACTGGAACAAGCCGAGGCCCATCATGGGGAATCACTGGAACAGAAACACCAACAAAAAATTTAGGCCATCATAAAGCAGTTTCAGCAGAGGCAACAGAGTGAGGCTATGAGTGATTCCAGTAACATGCCATATTTTCGGGTAAGTCACCTGCTGCCAAAGATGATCGCAGATGATGACCTTAAGATATTTCTGACCACATTTGAAAAGGACAGCTGAAAAAGAAAGTCGGCCTAAAGAACAATGGGCTGGACTAGTGCCCCCCCTACTATCTAGGGAGTCCCAAAATGCTTACTTTGATCTGTGGAGACCAAGAACTATGATTGTTTAAAAATGGAAATATTGGCATGGCTGGGTGTAACACTGGCTGTCCGGGCTCAGCGTGCACACATTTGGAGTTATCAGCTGAGAAAACCACCCCAATCCCAAATGTATGACCCTATTCATTTGACCAGGAAATTATTCCAGCCAGAAACACTGTCTGGACCAAAATTGTGAAACAGGTGGTCAAGGACACATTTCTGAGGTCTCTCCCTACTACCTTGCAAAAGTGGTTGAGCCATGGAGATCTGGAAACGGCAGACAAACTTGTGGAAAGATACCTAGCGACCAAGAAACTTACATCTTCCCTCAAAGACTTGTGGACTTTCCACCCCAAGACTAGACCATCCCCATCTACAGTTAAGACTGCACCAAGGGATAGGGGTGGGGAAAATGGAAAAGGGGGAAGTAAAGACTTTTTGGTGACTGCTTATAATGTCTGGTGAGAATGGCCTGGAAGGCCAAACCTGCAGGAGGTGACTAGAAGGATAATTTGCTACTGCAGCTGGGAAGAAAGACGTATAGCGGAAAATTGCCCAGTTATTGATGAACTATTGCACTGTCACTTTTTACAGAGAGATTTTTGCAACTGTTACATGCACTACAATAAAGGGAAATGAGAAACCTTTATGCAAAATGTGTATAGATGGTAAAAATGTTGTGACTCAAAAGTAATTCTTCCATCCTTAACCTCTCTTTAGATATGCTCTATATAAGGCAGTCCCAGCATTTTCTACATTATTACAGTATCTCACAGACGTGAGTCCACCCCTCACATGTTTATAAATATATTATTATATATTTTCATGTGACAACACTGAAGAAATTACACTTTGCTACAATGTGACGTAGTCAGTGTACAGATTGTATAACAGTGTGAATTTTCTGTCCCCTCAAAATAACTCAACACACAGCCATTAATGTCTAAACCGCTGGCAACAAAAGTGAGTACACCTGAAGTGACAATGTCCAAATTGGGTCCAATTATCCACTTTCCCTCCCCTGTGTCATGTGATACGTTAGTGTTATAAAGGTCTCAGGTGTGAATGGAAAGCAGGTGTATTAAATTTGGTGTTATTGTTCTCACTCTCATACTGGTCACTGGAAGTTCAACATGGCACCTCATGGCAAAGAACTCTCTGAGGATCTGAAAAAAAGAATTGTTGCTCTACATAAAGATGGCCTAGGCTTCCACTCTTCCCTTCCTTCCTTCCACCCACTCTTCCCTTCCTTCCACCCACCCCTCCCCTTCCTCAGTGCCCGGCCCCTCCCCCATCCTCCCCACCAATAGAAGAAGAAGGGAGAGAGGTTGGATCTGCTCTGCCCCCCTGGGCCCGCCCACACTCCAGTCCGTGCAGCTTCAGACGATATGTGGGCGGGAAATTGAACACAACAGCCAACAGCTCTGATTCATCTGACAGAGTGAGTCCGACCCTCCTTTCTTCCACCCAGCCCACCCTTCCTTCATTCTACCCACCACTCCCTTCCTTTCACCCCTCCCTCCTTTCCTGATCACCCACCCTCCCCTCCCTTCCTTCCACCCCTCCCTTCCTTCCACCCCTCCCTCCCTCCCTTCCTTCCTTCCAACCACCCTTCCCTTCCTTCCACCTCTCCTTTCCTTCCATCCACCCCTTCCTTCCACCCACCCCTCCCTTCCTTCCTCCCCCCCTTCTTCCTTCCTTCCACCCAACAAATCCCTTCCTTCCTGCCACCCACCCCTTCCTTCCACCCCTCCCTCCTTTCCTTCCTTCCACCCCTCCCTCACTTCCTTCCAACCACCCCTTGCTTCCACCCCTCCTTTCCTTCTCTCCACCCTCCCTTCCTTCTTTCCACCCCTCCTTTTCTTCCTCCCTTCCTTCCTTCCTTCCACCCACCCCTCTCTTTCTCCCTTCCACCCCTCCCTCCCTTGCTTCTTTCCACCTTTCCCTTCCTTCCTCCCCTCCCTCCCTTCCTTTCACCCCTCTCTTCCTTTCTCCCTGCCACCCCACCCTTCTTTCTTTTTTTTCCACCCCTTCCTTCCACTTTTCCCTTTCTTCCTTCCACCCACCCCTCCCCTTCCTTCCATCCTTCCACCCCTTCCTTCTTTCTACCCACCTCTTCCTTCCACCCATTCTTTCCACCCCTCCCTTCCTTCTTTCCATCTTTCCCTTCATTCCACTCCTCCCTCCCTGCCTTCCATCCACCCCTCCATTCCTTCCTTCCTTCCTTCCTCCCACCCCTCCATTCCTACCCCTTTCTTCCTTTCTTCCACCCCCCAATCCGTTCTTGCCACCCACCCCTCCCTCCCTTCCTTCCACCCTTCCTTACTTCCACCCCTCCCTCCCTTCCTTCCACCCCTTCCATCCTTCCATCCCTCGTTTCCTCCCGCCCCTCCCTCACTTCCTTTCTTCCACCCACCCCTTGCTTCCACCCCTCCCTTCCTTCTCTCCACCCTCTCTTCCTCCTTTCCACCCTCCCATCCTTCCACCCCTCCCTCACTTACTTCCTTCCAAAAACCCCTTGCTTCCACCCTCTCTACCTTCTTACCACCCTCCCTTCTTTCCACCCCTCCCCTTCTTTCTCCCTTCCTTCCACCCTCCCTCCCTCCATTCCTCCTTTCCTTCCTCCCCTCCCTTCCTTCCACCCTCCCTCCCTTCCACCTCTCCCTTCCTTCCTCCCCTCCCCTCCCTTCCTTCCTTCCACCCTCCCTCCCTTTCACCCCTCTCTTAATTCCACCCCTCCCTCCCTTGCACCCCTCCCTTCCTTCCTTCCACCCACCCCTCCCTTCCTTCCACCCATCCCCTTTCTTTCATCTACCCCTCCCCTTCCTTCCTTAAACCCACCCCTTGCTTCCACCCCTCCATCCCTTTTCACCACCCTCCCTTCCTTCCACCCCTCCCTTTCTTCCTCCCTTCCTTCCACCCTCCCTTTCTTCCTCCCTTCCTTCCACCCCTCCATTCCAACCCTCTCTTCCTTCCTCCGTTCCTTCCACCCTCCCTTTCTTCCTCCCTTCCTTCCACCCCTCCATTCCAACCCTCACTTCCTTCCTCCTTTCCTTCTTCCCCTCCCACCCCTCCCTTCCTTCCACCCTCCCTCCCACCCCTCACTTCCACCCCTCACTTCCACCCCTCCCTTTCTGTTTCCCTTTCACCCCTCCCTCTCTCCCTCCCTCCCTTCCTTCCTTCCACCCCTCCCCTTCCTTCCTTCCTTCCTTCCTTCCACCCCTCCCTCCCTGCCTTCCATCCAGCCCTCCTTCCTCACCACCCCTTTCTTCCTTTCTTCCACTCCTTCCTTACACCCACCCCTTCCTTCCTTCCACCCACCCCTTTCCTTCCTTCCTCCCACCCCTTCCTTCCTCCTCCCTTCCTTCCTTCCACCCTTCCTTTCCTTCCACCCACCTCTTCCTTTCCTATCCTCCCATCTTTCCCTCCACCCACCCCTTCCTTCCACCCCTCCCTCCCTTCCTCCCTCCCTTTCACCTTTCCCTTCCTTCCACTCCTCCCTCTCTTCCTTCCCACTCCTCCCTTTCTCCCTCCCTTCCTTCCTTCCACCCCTCCCCTCCCCTCTACTTCCTTCCTTCCTTCCTTCCTTCCTTCCTTCCTCCTTTCCCTTCCTTCCACCCCTCACTCCCTGCCTTCCATCCAGCCCTCCCTCCTCACCACCCCTTTCTTCCTTTCTTCCACTCCTTCCTTACACCCCTCCCTCCCTTCCACCCCTTCCTTCCACCCCTTCCTTCCTTACACCCACCCCTTCCTCCTACCCCTTCCTTCCTCCTCCCTCCCTTCCTTCCACCCACCTCTTCCTTTCCTAACCTCCCGTCTTTCCCTCCACCCACCCCTTCCTTCCACCCCTCCCTTTCTCCCTCCCTTCCTTTTGCCTTTTCCTTCCTTCCACTCCTCCCTCTCTTCCTTCCCACTCCTCCCTTTCTCCCTCCCTCCCTCTTTTCCTTCCTTTCTTCCTTCCTTTCTTCCTTCCTTTCTTCCTTCCTTCCTTCCTTCCTTCCTTCCTTCCTTCCTTCCCTTCCCTTCCCTTCCACCCCTCCCTTCCTTCACCTCTCCCTCTCACCCTTCCTTCCTTTTCTTACTTAATCCATAAGATGTCCCATTTGCAGTTTGCGAGAAGCCATGTGGAAGAAGGTGCTCTGGTCAGATGAGACCAAAATGGAACTTTTTGCGTAAAAGTAAATTTATGATGATTGAGTCTGTCTCCGGAAAAGCTTTTCACTCCCCCAAAAATTATTGTAAAGCTGTATCCAATTTTGTGTATGACCACGCTGGACCAGTGTGTTGTCTAGTATCGATAAGGGTGTTCTGGGTTAGGTCCTTCTTCAGGGTAGTTTGTGACTGATGAAGGTGTAATGTCAAAGAGACTTGTTCAGGTCTCAAGCTGCTGCCTCTTTGAAAGGAACGGAAATATGATCTGCAAGGTAAGCTTGGGTGAGTGTAGAGGCACACTCAGTATAAAAGTTTGTGGTTTGCGGTTATAATGAGAAGGTTTATTGCAGAAATTGGTTCACAGGTTACATTAAAAGCTGCCTCCCCTTTCATCAGGGCTAAGTGGGAGGGTGTGGTCGAAACAGACCTAGAACGGGCAAACTACTATGTGTATGACCCTTTTGATACTGTCAGATTAACAAGAACTGGCATGAAACTTTCATGCAAAAATCTTTCATGCCGAATCTAGACAATCTGACAATACTGAAAGGGGCATGCTTGTAGTTCACCAGTTTCAGGTCTGCTTCCGACCACACCTGCCCACTCAGCCCTGATGAAGGGGGAGGCAGTTCCCCCAAAACGTGCTGGCTTTTTCTGTCACCTGTGAAGCAATTTCTTTAATAAACATCCTCAATATGCAAGTGTGACAAACTTTTATACTGGGCACACCTCTGCACTCCCCCACGTTCTGTCCAATGTGAAAAGAGTTCTCCAATAGGTGGTCTTTTCCGATAGTAAATCCCGCTGTTTCAGTCTTAAACAAACATCTCACTGTATCAACTGAAGATGTTCCCTAATTCAAGGATTCTGCAGATAGGAAGTTTGAGATACTCCTAAAGGCTCTGTCTTTTTTTTTTTTGTTTTACAGATAAAAGGTTTTTATTGTGTCAAACATGGACGGTATGATCAGCATCAAAATAGAGAATAAAAAATTGTATTTACACAGCTAGTTATCAACTAAAATGACAATAAGTCCATACAGTCGATATGCTAACAAATAAGTTGAAATACATAAACCATTAATGATCCAGAACAGTACCATCCCTTACAAAAAATAGCTTAGATGGAGAACGGGGAGGGAGAGAACCCACAGAGTAAAAAGGAGAAGAAGAAAAGGGGAGAAGACAAGGAGGCTAAAGTAAAGAGGACCAGAAGCAGAGGGCAAAATGGAAGGTGAGAGTGGTGCATAGGGGAAAGAAAGAAGAGCAGATTCCAAGTAACCAGGGGCGGAGTGACAATTTGGAAACTTGGGCACTGCCCAAGGGCCCTGGATCAGTAGGGGGCCCCATGAGATGACCCTGTTACCTTTTTCATAGGCTATTTTGAGTTTGGACAAGGACACAGGGGCCCCATGATCCCCTATTGCCCGGGGCCCCATGAGTTGTCAGTCCGCCTCTGCAAGTAACTAGACTTGTTGGGCAGCATGGAATTTACAAAAGTGTATTACTATCCCCTTAGGAGTCACTGAATTGCTTTCTGGTTCCCTGATGCTCTTGATCCCACTGCAAAAGCCCAACCGCTGGTGATATCACCGTACACTTCTGACCAGAGTAAACCCTCTCAATATCACCAGAAAACAGACTGAGAGAATTCTGAGAGAAACTAAGAGCTCTTTCAAACAGGCAATGAATGTCTCTTTGATTGCAGTGTAGGGTCTTCTGTGTGCTCCTTTCGGCCCAAGTTGGTGCACTACAAGAATTTAGGTCTCCTTGGAAGCAATAGATAGAAGTTATCTAAAGGATTATGCAATATTCAACTTGGGCAGTACCCCTTTAATACACATGCTGAGTTTAAGATTTTTAATGGGAGGTTTGAGGAGTGGGCAGAAGCACTTGTAGGTAAAGGTTGATCCCTCTCTCACTGTGGTAAATGGCAACAATGGAAAGTGTCTCTTGATGAATGTAGGCCAAATGTAAGAGAGGCAGTGGTGTGGCTTGGCCCGCAGAGGGCAAACACTGCAGTAGGCTCTGATGACTGGATTCTGTTGAAGATGTGTTTACTAATAGGCCGGGTGAACTAGGCGTCAGCATGTGAACAATGTCAGTAACTAGATAGAGAATGGCTGTGGCTGATTTAGAAGAATGTCAGTGACAACGTAATTGGCTGGAGAATGGAACTCTCTCACCTGATTTGTGGCATCATTCGGGTCACTGGTGGTCTCTATGTAGATGGGGGCCCCCAGTGGTTCTGAGGTTCCTCCTGCAGAATTAATTTATGACAGCATCACTCTGGGTCACCAGCCGACTGAGTAGTTCTCCAGACTTTGGAGATTTTCAGCGATCAGCTATTCTTCCCTTTTTCTCCACTCTCTCACCCTGTGGCCTGGCCTAGTCCTCTGGCATTCTGTACAGCCTTATCTCCACATCTTCCGTCCAACTCTCTCCCAGCTCACTTCTTGTCCCCGGGTTCCTGGGCTTCTACATATATATGCCTCCGCCCACAATCCAGCTCCCCTGGAAAATGTAGTCTTCTAATTAGCAGCCCTAAGTTGCATGACAATGCCACCTTGTGTCTCTTTTAACATCCTAAAGTCTGAATAATAGCAGGGTGTTACATAAGTGAATGGGACCCTCATCACACAATAGAGGCATCAATGCAAGTGCTGCAGCTTTTATCAAATTTCCTTGTGCAATTCCTGCTCTCCTAAATCAATCTATAGAGGGGCAAGACAGTGTTAATAAATGCATGGTGTGCTGACAGAGTGGGTGTCTTCCAGTGTAAGAAGATCTCTCTACTGGCATAGAAAAAGGCATTCAAAACTAAAAGTTTGACATACACTATATTGCTAAAAATATTGGAATGCCGGCCTTTACACACACATGAACTTATCGCATCCCAGTCTGTTTGTAGGGTTCAATATTGAGTTGGCCCACCCTTTGCAGCTATAACAGCTTCTTCTGGGAAGGCTGTCCACAAGGCTTAGGAGTGTGTCTATGGGAATGTTTGGACCTTTCATCCAGAAGCACATTTGTGAGGTCAGGCACTGATTTTGGAGGAGAAGGCCTGGCTACAAGGTTTAGGAGGGTGTCTATGGGAAGGTTTGACCATTCTTCCAGAAGCACATTTATCAGGTCAGGCACTGATGTCGGGGGAGGAGGTCTGGCTTGCAGTCTCCGCTCTAATTCATCCCAAAGGTGTTCTATGGGGTTGTGCAGGCCAGTCAAGTTCTTCCACCCCAAACTCTCTCATCCATGTCTTTACGGACCTTGCTTTGTGCACTGGTGCACAGTCATGTTGGAACAGGAAGGGGCATCTCCAAACTCTTCCCACACCAATTTAATGTGGTAAATGCACTTACAAAGAAAAGATGACAATCGGGCACTTCATATCATATAAACCACTCGTATTATAATATCCAACATGGCTGCAGTGGGATCACGTATGCGTAGTGGCGTGTGTTCCATATGTGCCTAACTATTTTCATCAAAGATGATGTTCCTCATTTCATGAACTTTAATGGCCCCCCCAGTCTTAGCCCGTAGGGTTCAATATTGAGTTGGCCCGCCCTTTGCAGCTATAACAGCTTCAACTCTTCTGGGAAGGCCGTCCACAAGGTTTAGGAGGGTGTCTATGGGAAGGTTGGACCATTCTTCCAGAAGCGCATTTGTGAGGTCAGGCACTGATGTCGGGGGAGGAGGCCTGGCTCACAGTCTCTGCTCTAATTCATCCCAAAGGTGTTCTGTTGGGTTGAGGTCAGGACTCTGTGCAGGCCAGTCAAGTTCCTGCACCCCAAACTGGCTCCTCCATGTCTTTATGGACCTTGCTTTGTGCACTGGTGAGCAGTCATGTTGGAACAGGAAGGGGCCATCCCCAAACTCTTCCCACAAAGTTGGGAGCATGAAATTGTCCAGAATGTCTTGGTATGCTGACACTTTAAGAATTCCTTTCACTGGAACTAAGGGGCCAAGCCTAACTCCTAAAAATCAACCCTACACCATAATCCCCCCCTTCACCAAACTGTACACTTGGCACAATGTAGTCAGGTAAGTACCGTTCTTCTGGCAACTGCTAAACCCAAGCAGTCTGCCTGCCTAGGTGCTTGATTTTATACACCAGTGGCCATGGAGGTGATTGGAACACCTGAATCCAATGATTTAGAGGGGTTCTCCCAATACCTCTGGCAATATAGTGTAACTACCTATGTCCATACCATTAAGTACTCCCAGTAGAAATATTACAGAATTCAACCCCAGAGTGAAATCTTAGGTGGTTTAAATAACATTAACTACAGTAAGCTCCTGTATTCAAGGTCTGTGTCTTCTCTGAGCAATATAACAGTTACCTTTTGCCTTGCTGTTATGTATGGATGCCCTAGAACATGTGATGAAACAATTTTCCAGAATGGCCATTAATCTCTAATATAAAGTATATGTGTGTGCACTAAAAGGTATTTTCAAATAAAACTGTAACCAAAATAAAACCTTTAGAAAGACACAAAGTATAAATGTGCAGCGCTTAAACTAGATGATAACGAATATGTGCAAAGTTCTAATATGATATGAGTAATGACAAATCATTCATATCGGTAATTGAATAATAAATATGTGCAAAATTCATATACGATATGAGTAATAAAATATATCAATACAGGTAGTAAATAGTTCGTAATGGTGACTAAATGGTGCCCATATAGTCTTAAATCTTCAGTTGGTGCTTGTTTTAAAACAGAAGAAATGCGCACTCACCGGACGTGCAATGTTTATGCGCGTTAAATAAAATATCCTGGTATCATCAAGGTAGTCATCTGGGCCAGTTGTGGAAGTGGCTCCCTCTCAGGATGGATAGGTCCCGGGGCTTTAAATGATGATCCAGGGGAGTCCAGAGTTCCCCTTAGGGGATAGGTGGGTGCAGCTCACAAGGGTTAACTGGAGGCTCCCTCTCTGGAGAAATAGGGCTGGTGTTGGGCGTATAGAGCAATCAACCGCTGATGTGATGATTACTGATCAGGCCAAAACTCAAACGCATTTCACACAGTGCTTCCTTAGGTGTGGGATACTGCACTGTGCACAGGGAATGGAGAATAGCATGGGGGGGGGGGGGGGCAGTTGTAAGGGTTAGGTTACTTATAAGTGTAGTTATTAATCAAAATACTATATATTGCATTTTTAGAACAAATTAAAGCATATCTGGCATTTTAATAAAAAAATCTTTATTTTTCTTATGTGACTTTAAAGTGGAACCTCATGGATAACAAAAAATGAACCCTTGCAGTGGGTCCCCCTCCACATTGCAATGGTTAAATGCTCATTTTGTTTGGGGGGTAGAGGAATAAGCAGAAATACGTACCTTATTCCTCAAGCTTCCTTCATCATGAATGACCTGTCCTCATAGTCACTTCTCTTAGCCACTCACCCAGTTGTGTCTTCTCCTACGTCATCACATATTTTGTCGAACCAGTGCCCTTGCATGGTATGTTAGGACCTCAGGGGCCCTGTCCAAATCCAAAGGTAAATATTCTGCTTATTCCTCCACCTCTATACAAAACCAGCATTTAGCCATTGCAATGTGGAGGGGGACCCACTGCAATGTCATTTTCATTTTCCTGACGTGTTGCTTTAAAGCGTTCATTGCCAGGCTGATTTATTTCTTTTTTTTACATACAAACTGAAATATTATTTAAAATGATGCTATCTCCATAAAGGGCAGCTGTTACCACCTTTGTGAATACTGAGTTAACTTGGTTGAACCACTTTTGGCTGCAATCACAGCTGTAAGTTGTTTCCAGGTAGGTGTCTACCAACCTTACACACCTCATTCCTAACATTTTCCCATCCCTTCTGGTACAATTGGTCTAGCTCTGTCAGGATAAATAGGCCCCATTGGTAAAAAGGAGTTTTCATGTCTTACCAGAGATTCTCAGTTGAATTGAGGACTATGTTTTGAATGGAACATTCTAAGACTTTAAGTTATTGGGTTTTATTCATTCCAAAATTGGCTGTGTGATTTGGGGCATTATCCCACTGAAAGATAGACTTTTGCTCCAGTCTCAAGTCTTAACCACTTCCCGTCCGGACACTTTCACCCCCTTCCTGACCAGGGCAATTTACAGCTTTCAGCGCTATCACACTTTGAATGACAATTGTGCGGTCATGCAACACTGTACCCATATGAATTTTTTACCATTTTTTTTAAACAGATAAAGCTTTATTTTGGTGGTATTTATTCACCGCTGGGATTTTATTTTTTTTGCTATGTAAATGAAAAAGTCCAAAATTTAGAAAAAAAGTGTTTTTCTTATAAATTTTGCAAATAAATAATCTTTCATCATAAATCTTGGCCAAAATGTATTCCATTATATTTTTAGTAAAAAAAAAATAAGCCAAATTAGTTTATAACCAAAAATTATAATTTTTAAACTTTTTTTTTACATTTTTATTTTATTTTTTTTATATTATTATTTATGTTTTTTTTTTTTTTTTTTACATACTGTCACCCTAGCAGTACAGTGTCACCATGGTGACACTGTACTACTTGTGGGGGGTGATGAAGATTTTTTTTTTTTTTTTGTTTACAGTGATTGCTTTTACACCCATATAGGATGTAAAAGCAATCATTTCTCTTTCTCTCTGTCTGCATTCTTGCAGCCCTTGAGAAATACTGTCTGAGCTGTGATTGGTCACAGCTTGTCACATGGTACAAGGCTGTTGTGAATAGCGTTGTACCATGTGATCTCTACTTGTAGGGGGTGATGAAGATTTTTTTTTTTTTTATTACAGTGATTGCTTTTACACCCATATAGGATGTAAAAGCAATAATTTTTCTTTCTCTCTGGCTGCATTCTTGCAGCCCTTGAGAACTACTGAGTGAGCTGTGATTGGTCACAGCTTGTCACATGGTACAAGGCTGTTGTGAATAGCCTTGTACCATGTGATCTCTGTGATCATTCACAGATTTCACACATAGTAAGCAATGATGTCAGAAGTGACATCTTGCTTACTACTTTGCATGTGATCACTGATTGGCCAATCAGTGATCACATGATCGGGACCTCGTACAGAGGTCCCGTCCGACGATCGGTGTTTCACTGTGTCCGGAGGACACAGCGGGCACCGGATCGAGGTGCTGCGTGCCCCCAGGGAGCGCGCACAGCTAGAAATGGCGGGTGCCGTTTATGAACGGCAACCCGCCCCTGGAGTGCCACCGCCCTGCCGTTTATAAACAGTAGGTGGACGGCAAGTGGTTAAGCTAGCCATACATTATACAATGTCCTTATTCAATTTCCTTTGGATTTACCTTTAAATATATAGTGCAAGGGTCTGCCTGATTGCAAACAAATTGAAATTGTTTAGGTTTGACCTCATGTTATATGTTTTTTGTAAATCTAAGGGAAAATTGTATAAGGTATGGCTAACCTTAGGTTTTTCTCCATCATTATCTCAGTCCTGATCAGTTTTCTATTCCCTGTTGACAAAACCTTCCCCACTACATGATGTCACCACCATGCATCCTCGGGGCATTAGTGTTTTTAAAGTCACCAGACTTATCATTTTGTGCCAAGACCAAAACAGGTCAGTTTTCATTTAGCAGATTTAAACAGGACGTTCAGTTGAGCTTTCATTTCAGACTATAACTTCAGAAAATGTGGAGGGGTGGATGAGGATAGATGTATAGTCACATAGGAGGCATTTCAGACAGTGATATAGTGACAGTGATCATATTAAAGTTGACTTTCACTCCAGTAAAACTACGTTAACCTCTATGCATTCCTCTGCCCTCTATAGTGTCAAAACTGTTTTCTTTTTGTTTACATTTTTTTAAAACTTTTTGTGGTTTGGCCCTGCCACCTACTGCCATTCTTGTGTAGCCAAGAATGACATGCCTCTGCAACCTCTTGGGATATGTGATGGGGAGCCCTGCTGATGTAAAATGATGAGTTGAGCCCTGGGCTGTGGCACCTGAGCAGTGGATCACAGCAAGACAATGTCGGATTTGTTGGGGATATAGGCCTTTAAATCAAGGACTACCCAGCATAGCAGGTAAAAGGAAAAAATGGGGGGATGTTAGTGAAGTTCCTCCAAAAAGAAGTAAAATGTACAGCCCTGGCCACAAAGTTTTGAGAATGACACAAATATTCATTTTCAAAACAAAGTCTGCTGCTTCATTGTTTTTAGAACTTTTTGTCAGATGTTGCTCTGGTATACTGAAGTATAATTACAAGCATTTCATAAGTGTCAAAAGCTTTTATTGACAATTACATTAAGTTTATGCAAAGAGTCAATATTTGCAGTGTTGACCCTTCTTTTTCAAGACCTCTGCAATTCGCCCTGGCATGCTGTCAATCAACTTCTGGGCCATGTCCTGACTGATGGCAGCCCATTCTTGTATAATCAATGCTTGGAGTTTGTCAGAATTTGTGGGGTTTTTTGTTCACCTGCCTTTTGAGGATTGACAAGTTCTCAATGGGATTAAGGTGTGGGGAGTTTCCTGGCCATGAACCCACCATTTCGATCTTTTGTTCCCCAAGCGACTTAGCTATCACTTTTGCCTCATGACAAGGTGCCTCATCATGCTGGAAAAGGCATTCTTCATCACCAAACTGTTTTTTATGGTTTGGAGAAGTTGCTGTTGGAGGATCTTTTTGTGCCATTTTTTTTTTCTTGGCTGTGTTCTTGTCCTGAGATGCAACCCAACACATGAATGGTATCAGGATGTTTTACTCTTGGCATGACACAGGACTAATGTTGGCGCTCACCTTTTCTTCTCCAGACAATGCTTTTACAGGATGCCCCCAAACAATCAGAAAGGAGATTAATCAGAGAAAATTACTTTAGCCCAGTCCTTGGCTCTAGTGGCCAATCAGGTCTGATGAAAAGGCTGTTTGCATTGAAACGCATCACCGTCCCTTCCTACGGTTCCACGCTACGTTCTGATGTCACTTCCGCTTGGCGGCCATCTTGGCTGCGTTCCAAGCTGGCCCTGATACTAAACCCATGCTGATGTGAGAGGCCAGAAACACCTGTCCAGAGCCCGGGTCTTTCCTTCCCTGCACCACGAGTCCCTGGACACTCATCTGCCCTCCTCGCTCCTCCACTGGGACCCGCTAAGGAGCACAAGCTACCACATGAGCTCTTGGCCCCTGGTACCTCAGTCATTCGCTCCAGATGTCCAACCCAGATGCCGTCCTTCTATTATTTCCTGATGCCTGATATACACCCACATCTTGTGAGTTTTTAATCTTGTGTGCAATAAACTGTTACCCCCTTACTACACTTAGTCTGGCGCACCTCTCTCTCCTCTATTCTCTCCACACATTTGCTAATATATGTGTAATCTGCAGTGGTCACATCAAGGCCCCCCAATGTTCTGTGGTCCTAACTCTATAATTTGAGAGTCTCCCAAGTTGGAGCACATATAGCAGTGTATAGATTAAGGGCTGGTTTGCCTGGAGGGGGGCCCACCCCCTTTTTTGTCGGGAGTTTTCAGCCTGTTTAGGTAGGAGTGATAATATCCTGGAAGTGTAGCCTGGCCATGCCATCAGAAGGAAGGTGTTCAGGTGCAGGTCCCTTGCTAATAATTGAAGGATGTTACAATGTCCTCTTGGTGCTTTAGGAAGGATCCAGGTCTTTCTGTGCACTTACAATAGATGCCATAGGATTTGTACAGAGGCAACTGTAGTCATGTATGCACTGGATTGGACCATGGTCTCCTTGGAATTAGGAATAGTTCCCCATCATTGGAGTCAGTGGGATGAATAGTGCCCCCCATCATTGGTGTCATTGGGATGAATAATGCCACATCTTTGGAGTCAGCAGAAGGAATAGTTCCCCATAATTGGTATCAGTGGGAGGAATAGTGCCCCATCATTGGTGTCAGTAGGAGGAATAATGCCCTATCATTGGTGTCAGTGGAAGGAATAGTGCCCTATCATTGGTGTCAAATGGAGGAATAGTGACCCATCGTTGGTATCAATGGGAGGAATAGTGTCCCATCATTGGTATCAATGGGAGGAATAATGTGACATAGCTGGTGTCAGTGAGAGGACTATTGTCCCATTTTCAGTGTTACTGGCAGGAACTATGCTCCATTGTTGCTGACAGTGAGGTGGAAAATGCCCCAAGGGATGGATAAAATCAAGCAAAGGGTCAATGATCCCATTTGGTCTTCGGGCTGCAGTTTGGAGACCACTGGCATAAAGAATGCACCGGTCAACAATTAAATTCAATAAATCAAAGGTAAAATAAAAAATGAATGGGAATAATATTTCGGTCACAGTCTGAGGGACTCGTTCACTGTAAATGGGGACATTGTAGGTGCTCCTGTATTAGAGGGAAGTCATACAGGATTTAAAAGTACCTCTGGGACACTAGTATGGGCCCTAATCCTACGACACTTGTACGGGTTGGCTGATGTGACACCCCACTACTTGTACTTGGCCTATTGTCTCCAGGATAAACAACACTGCTGATGGTTGCCTGCTACTCTTCAGAATGCTTCATTCGTTTTGTAGGCACTCTTTCCTCCAATGATTCAGTTACTGAACCACTGCTCTCCACAGGTTTGTGGACAGTGTCTGACAATGAGAGCTCCCCACTGCTCCCATCTGTCATGGTATGGATCTGAAATGCCTCTTTGCTGGTGTACTATTTTTTGAACATAGCATTCGGATGTTGATGCTGCTCTGCTAAGACTATGGCAGATGTTGATGCTGCTCTGCTAACACTATAGCAGATGTTGATGGTGCACTGAGGACACCAAAAGATGTGGAAGAAACACTGAGGACACCAAAAGATGTGGAGGGTGATGATAGAAGTGACCAGTGCTCTCAAAAGAAAAAGTTCAATATCATCCCTGTATAACCGAAGATCAGACATCATACATCCATCAACATCTTTCTGTAAATCCAATCTTCCTATACAGTGATCTCCAAAATGCCATGACTCAAATCCTGTCCGGTGTGCTCACATTTATAATAAATAACTATAAGTGTATTTGTTCACCAGTGTTCTTCTTTATCTACCCTTACCCTTCATAGTGCTTATCCAAACACTTATTCTCAGATCCACTTCAGCTCTGTGTCTCCTTGTGTCTGGTACTCTGTGGTCATCTCACATGAAGATCCACATGATTTCACTCAAAATACAAAATACCAATGTAGTGCAATACTGTTTTCTAAAAATCTCTCCCAGATAGAAAGCCACTTACATTATAATATATTAACTGTGCATTCCCATCAATACCCATAGAAGGATCCACCTCACCAAAGACACTCCAAGCTCCCCTTCTTAACTCCAGCTTCTCTCTAGGGTTCCCATGAAAGGGATATCATACAGAGACCATAGTGTAGTAAATCCTTATAAAACCATATATCCATTTGTTTATTAAAATCTATGCACTTTCAGTGTAAAAAACGCCTGTAACCACTTCCAAAATGGTTGCTGCGGTACTGCCAGCGTACGCAATTGCGTCAGTTCTGGATTTTGACGTCACTTCCCACATAGGGCTGTTAAATTCTCTATATCTACCTGAAACCTGGGCTAGGCTGTGAATGAGGGGTAACTTAGGTGTGCAAGTACCTCTGGAAAGGTATTATAGGCTCTATGTCATGGGTTATCTGGTGGACCTTCTCCTGAAGGATGCATCACTCAGCCAATATCCACAGAACAATGCAGATACTCCAGGCATTGATTGGGTAATCAAATTTCAAAAATCTATTCTTTTCACCTTGAATACTTGGGTGTGATCCTGGATACTTCCCAAGCAAAGGTTTTCCTTCCATAAAGAAGCTTGTCTTTCTCAGGACTTACACTCAGGAACTAAGGTCAAATAGACATCTGTTGGTGAGATTCTTCATGAGAGTGCTGGGTCTCATTGAGCCTCCTTTTGAGGCAATTCCATTCATTCAGTTTAATTTGAGGCAAAACAAAATCTTGTTAACCTGTAAGAAATATCCTCCTCTGGACTTACCCACACTCCTCTACAGCTTAGCAAGGAATTCTCTACCTATGGTGGATCTCCAGCCCAGCCTTATTAACAGGGAAGTCATTTCTTATCACTAGGAAGTGGTAACAACACATGCCTGTCTTTCAGGCCAGGGAGGAATATTATAGTCTAGGAAACTTGGTCACTAGTGGAAGTGAAGCTCCTCATCAACATCTTGGAGCTCAGAGCAATCAAATTGGCTCTGCAGCACTGTATCCTCCTTCTACTGGAATACCCTATCAGGATGCAATCAGACAATGCCATGGCTGTGGACTACATCAACCATCAGGGGCACCGGGAGTCATGCGGCCTTGAAGAAAGCAAGGTAGATTGTTTCATGAAGTGCACATCCCAGGAGTTGGCAACTGGAAAGCAGATTGTCCCAGCCATCATCGACTGGATCAAGAAATCGCCAAACTAGTATGTCAGAAATGGGGGATCCCAGGTGTGGATATGCTGGCCTCCAGATTCAACAATACTCTACCACTGTTTGTGGCCAGCTCTAAAGATTCTCTACCGCTAGCACTGGGTGCCTTCATAATCCTCTGGTCTCAGTTCAGGCTAATCTATGCCTTCCCTCCAGTGTGAATTCTACTTCACCCATTCCACAAAATATAGCAGCAGAAAAAGCCAGTGATTCTCATTGCCCTGAACTGACCCAGAAAAACTTGGTACACAGACTGTTAGGAGACTACTCCTGGCCTCTTCCCAAAAGGTCAGACCTGTTGCTATAGGGGCATCTTTGCCATCTTGCTTCTCAATCACGTGCTTTAACAGCATGGCTTTTGCAGCCCACATTTTATAACACAGAGGGTTCTCTGAATTTGTCATACCTAAATTGCTGAAAGCAAGAAAGGCCACTTCCAGAATGATCTTTTTTCATACCTGGAAGTCCTTGGCTTGGTGTAAACCCATGTGTTGCAGTTGCAGACACAAAAAGAAGACAATCTCCTGCATTCAAGAGAAATGTACTGGAATGTGAATTGGCAGATAATTCATTTGGTAACTACAAATATTCCAATCTTAACACTGGCTTTGCTGCCCTCCAACGGGTCAGGGAACCCAGAAAGACAACAGCAAAAAAACAAGGAAAAGAGGGCACACCAGCTTAGCGCTTTACCTCAGTGATCATTTTATTAGTGTAAAAAAGCAGATGTATATTAACAAGCAACATCAGAATAAATG
Organism: Staurois parvus; assembly: GCF_062004578.1. Classification (NCBI taxonomy): domain Eukaryota; kingdom Metazoa; phylum Chordata; class Amphibia; order Anura; family Ranidae; genus Staurois; species Staurois parvus. Next base: position 2,669,548 of record NW_028318988.1, read on the forward strand.
CACATAAATCCACAATGTACTTGAGACAGCTTGGTGCCTTAGACAAGTCCCAAGTACAAAAAGACTATTCAAAAGGCTAAATAGTCTTTTCATACTTCGGACTTGTATAGAGGACCAGGCTGCTTCAAGTACACTGTGGATTGATGTGCATTTATTCTGATGTTGCTTGTGAGTATACATCTGCTTTTTTACACTAATAAAATTATCACTGAGGTAATGTGCTAGGCTGGTGCGCCCTCTTCCTTGTTTTTTACAGCTGTTTTAGTCCCAGAGAATTATCTGTGTCTCACATCCTAGTCTTCCTCCTATTGGGACTTGACCAGAACTTAGCCCTAAGCACCTGAAAGGACAGGTGTTGGCCTTTTCTGTTCTCTTAAAAAAACACTAGGTTTGCTCTCCCTTATCCAAACCTTCATACAAGATGTTCCCTGGACCAGGCCCCGCTTGCTGCACTATGTACTTCTTTGGGAGGTCAACATGGTTCTCTTGGCTATGCAGAAACTATCCTTCAAACCCATCAGGAGGAACCCCTTAGATGACCTTTCCCACAAGGTGGCCTTTCTGGTCACCATCATTTCTGTCAGCCGTGTTTCAAAATTGGCATCCCTCACTTACAAAGAGCCCTTTCCCACCCTTCATAATGACAAGATATTTGTATGTCAAAGGCCATCCTTCCTTCCCAAGGTGGTGTCAGACTTCCACCTCCACGAAGACGTTGTTCTTCCATCTTTTTCCCTTCTCCAAAGAATCATTGCCTGGATATAATCAGAACCATAAGAGTCTACCTCAAAGCAACAGCTTCTATCAGGAAAACAAACTCAGTTTGTCCTGCCCTGTGGACCTCGCAGGGGACACCTTGCTTCCAAATTGACCCTTGCTCACTGTATCATGCAATTGATTGCTAAAGCTTACACTCTAAAGGAGAAAACTCCTTTTTTTTTTAAGTCCGCGAACGTGCAAAAAAATGAAAAACCCGTAAGTGTTCACAAAAAACGTGCAAGTGCAAAACACCACACAAAAAGTGCACTTAGGGGTGTGCTTTGTCCTTCCCCCGAAGGGGATGAACAAGGCACACCCTGATCCCCCAGGGCACGATCCCCCGGGGCACGAAGCTCCTGACAGGGACAAGGTTCCCATTTGGTCCACCTAGCCAAATGGCCTGGCGGATCCCATTCCTTGTGGCCAGCCGAAACCGGCCACTCAGTACTTGGTAAGGGGGCTCTCCCGAAGAGAAAACCCCCTAGGGACACGGGAGGAAGGAACCAAAAGACCACACATCCTCCCCCTAGACTTCAGTGTAGGCCCGAGGACCCATACCCTCCATCCTGTGAGAAATAAAACACACACTAAAGTGAAAAGTGACAAACGTGGGAGAGAAAATAAATTAAATAAATAAAATAATTAAGTGGCCGTGCAGATTGTGCACTGACCAGGCCCTGAGGCCTGTAGCAAAAATTTTCCAGGACTTAGACAAAAGGCCTAGCCCTAAAAGGCGCAGTGCAAGAAAAGTGTTTGAACACAGTGACCATGTGCCTTTTCACACGTTGGGGTCCCACACCCAGGTGTTACTAAGAGCACCCCTGAGGCGACCACTCAGGGGGCACTGGTTCGCAGACTTTCTGCCTTCCCGGCCCCTGGCCAGACAAGGTAGATCCGTTCAAATCAGGAGGAACTGGGCCCCTCCGGTTTTCCAGGGGGAATTACTCCTGGGCCCCAGCAGCCTGTGGGTGCCTCGGTTTCTGTTCCAGCCTGTACTAACCATCAGGACCCCCATCATACCAGCAGGGGTACTATACAACCAGTCATCCCCGCAAAGGTAGAATGACGGTGGAGCTCCCCTACTGGACACTGATAAGAACAGATACTACACTTGATCTTAGCCAAAAGGCTCAGAAGCGAGAAAACTCCTCCTGCACTTGAAAAAGGCCAAAAAAGCTAGTTTCACATCCCCTAGACTTCACTGGGGTTCACCGCTAAGTTCAGCATTCAGAGACTACTTGGTGAGTTTACTGAACTTTCTGGCTTGGCTCATACCTAATGTCCTGGGAGCTGATCATGTGAGAGCCCAGATGGTTGGATGATCAAGCCAGGAGAACAATGAGAACTCTCCACAAAAACAGGAAATATTCAAGGAGAGCTCTATTTATTACAGGTACCTACATATTGCGACATCAATTTACATATATTGTACATCCACATCAGTCCCTAACCCTCAAAGAGCATACAATCTAAGATCCCTAGCTCACATTTATACATACACATATTAGGGCCAGTTTAGACAAGAGCCAATTAACCTACCAACTTTGAAGTTTGGGAGGAAACCAATGCAGGCAAAAGGAGAACATGCAAACGTGGAGGTAGTTCCAAAAGGAGAATGTGCAAGTAGTGCCATGGTTGGGGCTTGAACCAACAACCTCAGTACTACCAGGCTTAGCCACTTTGTTGCCCATATTAGAACTGAATAGAATAAGGGAAGAAAAATTTGGGCTTGGAATCCAGTGTGGTTTTATAGTTTTGAACAAAAAGGGACCTTCAGAGCATGTTTTCACCCACAGAAATAACATGGAAGCTCACACAGCAGCAACCTGATGACATTGAGAACTCAAGGATGTTTTGTCAGGTCAGCGCTACAGACTGAGGTCAAGTTATTATTTGATACAAATTCCTACACTGGTTGCATTTAAACGTGCACTTTATATATATATATATATATATATTTTTTTTGTATTTCTGAAATACAATCATAACTGTGTTTGTAGTTGTTTTTTGTTTACTTCCAGGAGCTCAGTTTTACGTAGCCATGTGTAAAAAAAAAAAAATATTCTGACACTAATTAGAATACCAGCTGTGACAGCTAATGGTCCCACTGGAAGACTGTTACAGTTTCTGCAAACATGAAAGTTTAATTCAAAGCTTAGTTTCACCTTCATGAAGTCTATAAAAGCCTTGCTCTGCTTCAGTGTTTTAACCTTCAGACATATAGAAGTGGAAAGTAATGCAGGAGAAGCCACATTTAAAAATCCAAAGAGTAGATTTTTTTTCCCTCCCATTTCCTTAATATTATCCAGATTCAAATAAAATGTTATGATTTGTCTACAGTGTGCTGCAAGAATTAAAGTCTATCCCCATTCTATCCATGGAGAACATATCAACAATCTACACCAATTTTGTCCTGGTGGGGCTTGTTGAAATGGAATCATTTAGATTCTTATACGCTCTACTTGCTTTTGCAGTATATTCAACTTCATTGTTTGTGAGTTCCATGATTGTCTATGTAACCTGGACAGAAGAAAGTTTGCATGAACCCATGTACATCTTTATATGCGGTTTGGTTCTCAATGTGATGGTCGGGAGTTCGGCTTACCTCCCCAAGCTGCTGATTGACTTATTGTCTAAAAATTCAACTATTTCTCTCGCTGGATGCCTATTTCAAGGCTTCTGCATCCAGACTTATTCATCTGCTGAAATTTTTACCTTCACCGTTATAGCATATGATCGATATTTGGCGGTAGGTCACCCTCTGATGTACCCCATGCTGATGACAAACGTGATGAGTCGAAAGTTACTATTTTCCATATGGATCCTTGTTCTTGTGGGAACATCTGTGGTTGTATTGTTAACGGCAAGGTTGATCTTTTGCGCAGTAAATATCAACAATGTCTACTGTGAGACCTTGTCCCTCCTACGACTTTCTTGTGGTGATATCACAGTTAATAATATCTTTGGAACAACGTGGACCTTGTTCATTGTGATTAGCTCAATGCTTGTGGTCATTTATTGTTACATAAGGACGATAGTCATCTGTCTCAAACTTCCTGGGGAAGCCTCTCAGAAAGCTGCCCAAACGTTGGTGACTCATATAATTGCCTTTTCCATTTTTATGACTGGAACTATGTTTGTTGCATTTAGGTATAGATTAGGCAGCATTTCTCTCTCAACTGTTACCCATGTTGGCATCTCTATGACTGGTCTGAGTACCTCTATTACTGTTAACCCTCTGATTTACGGCATAAGGACCACGGCTCTCAGAATAAGAATTGCACACAATCTGCAGCTCTTAGGAAAGTTAAAATAACACACTCAGTTCATGATTTAATTGTAGTAGATTTACTATATTTGTAACTATGTTCATTACTTATCCAGTTTCATGTAGTCATGCTGTATGTAGCAGAAAAAAAGATTTCACTGGTGACAAAAGTAAGGTCTGGATCACACCTAGGCTCTGCATTATGTCAGGTGATAATGTTCAATAAAGGAGCCCATTAATGTTGACTCAAAATGCAACCTTCCATTTTTTTTTCTTAACGCAATGCAGATGTGTTGCCACATTCTGCAACATAGATGTGTTCTCACAGTACATTAGGGCACCATTGAAAATGAGTGGCACTACAATGCACTAACATCATACAAACAAACTAATTCATGTTGATTGGTTGCTTCACAAAGAGGGAAATTATTCATCAAAACTTAATATCTGGAATTAATATTTGCAATTTCGTACCTAATTTAATAAGCAACATTTTTTGCAATGTAAAAAAGTTGGAGTGCTAAGCTTGTTGGTGCCAATTTTCATATGGTGCCTACAGAGGCATCGCTCTACAGAAAAGATAACTGTACTTATAAAAAAAAGCTAATGCTAACAGCCACCCTTCCTCCAATTCTATGTTCTCTTGTACTCACATCAGCTCAACAGGTAAACTGTTTAAACTGTGGCCTACAACCAATGGCCAAAGGCTCACTCCTCTTCTGAGTGCAGTATTGCCATGCATATCTTTCTCAGTAGTTCTTAATAGAAAAGCTGTCATGTTGATGACTTTTCTATTGGGTATGTGGAGAATAGGTATTTTAAGAACTGGGTGAGTGGCTAAGAGAAGTGACTACGGGGACATTACTTTGCAGTGTGGAGGGGGACCCACTGCAAAGTAATGTCCCCGTAGTCACTTCTCTCAGCCACTCACCCAGTTGTGTCTTCTCCTACATCATCACAAATTATGTCGAACCAGTGCCCTTGCATGGTATGTTAGGACCTCAGGGGCCCTGTCCAAATCCAAAGGTAAATATTCTGCTTATTCCTCCACCTCTATACAAAACCAGCATTTAGCCATTGCAGTGTGGAGGGGGAGCCAATGCAAAGTAATTTTCGTTTTTCCCTGAAGTTTTGCTTTAAGGTGTTCATTGCTAGGCTGATTTTTTTCCTCTTTTACATGCAAACTGAAATATTATTTAAAATACTGATATCTCCATAAAGGAGATCTGTTACCACCTTTGTGATGAACTTGGTTGAGCCATGTTTGACTGCAATCACAGCTGTAAGTCATTTTCAGGTAGGTTTCTACCATCCTTATACACCTCAGTCCTGACAGTTTCCCATCCCTTCTGGTACAATTGGTCTAGCTCTGTCAAGATAAATAGATCCCATTGGTGAAAAGGAATTTTCATGTCTTACCAGAGATTCTCAGTTTGATTGAGGACTAAGTTTTGAATAGAACATTCTAAGACTTTATTAGACTTTATTTATAGACCTAAGTTATTGGGTTTTAATCATTCCAGTATTGGCTGTGTGTTTTGGGGCATTGTCCCAATGAAAGATAGACTTTTGCTCCAGTCTCAAGATTTAAGCTGGACATACATAATTAACAATGTCCTTATTCAATTTCCTTTGGATTTACTTGCACACAAATTGAAAGTGTTTAGGTTTGACCTCATATTATATGGTTTTTGTAAATCTAAGGGAAAATTGTATAAGGTATGGCCGACCTTAGGTTTTTCTCCATTGTTATCTCAGTCCTTATCAGTTTTCCATTCCCTGTTGAAAAACCTTCCCCTCTACATGATGTCACCACCATGCATCATCGGAGCATTCATTTTCTTAAGGCTATGATTTTTCACCAGACTTACCATTTTGTGCCAAGACCAAAAAAGGTCAGTTTTAATTTAGCAGATTTAAGCAGAACATACAGTTGAACTTTCAATTCAAATTATAACTTCAGAAAATGTGAAGGGGTGGATGAGGATAGATGTATAGTCACATAGGAGGCATTTCAGACAGTGATATAGTGACAGTGATCATATTAAAGTTGACTTTCACTCCTGTGAAACTACATTAAACTTTATGCATTCCTCTGCACTCTATAGTGTCAAAACTGTTTTCTTTTTGTTTACATTTTTTTAAAACTTTTTGTGGTTTAGCCCTGCCACCTACTGCCATTCTTGTGTAGCCAAGAATGAAATGCCTCTGCAACTTCTTGGGATATGTGATGGGGAGCCCTGCTGATGTAAGATGGTGAGGTGGGACCCAGGCAGTGGATCACAGCAGGGCAATGCTGGATTTGTTGGGGATATAGGCCTTTAAATCAAGGACTACCCAGCATAGCAGGTAAAATAAAAAATGGGGGGATATTAGTGAAGTTCCTCCAAAAAGAAGTAAAACGTACAGCCCTGGCCAAAAGTTTTGAGAATGACACAAATATTCATTTTCAAAACAAAGTCTGCTGCTTCAATGTTTTTAGAACTTTTTGTCAGATGTTACTCTGGTATACTGAAATATATTTACTAGCATTTCATGAGTGTCAAAGGCTTTTATTGACAATTACATTAAGTTTATGCAAAGAAACAATATTTGCAGTGTTGACCCTTCTTTTTCAAGACCTCTGCAATTCGCTCTGGCATGCTGTCAATCAACTTCTGGGACACATCCTGACTGATGACAGACCATTCTTGCATAATCAATCCTTAGAGTTTGTCAGAATTTGTTGTTTTTTTTGTTCACCTGCCTCTTGAGGATTGACAGCAAGTTCTCAATGGGATTAAGGTCTGGGGAGTTTCCTGGCCATGAACCCAACATTTTGATGTTTTGTTCCCCAAACGACTTAGCTGTCACTTTTGCCTCATGGCAAGGTGCTCCATCATGCTGGCAAAGACATTGTTCTTCACCAAACTGTTTTTTGATGGTTGGGAGAAGTTGCTGTTGGAGTGTCAGGGTTCCGGGTATGACCAGAGGTGTGTGGACTGACACAGGGAAAGGCAGGCTTCAGGTATAGAGTAAACAAGACAATTTATTAAAGACTAAACAACACAAACGCAGTGCAAGGTAAACATAACACAGTGCAAACAATTCAACCTCCAACAGATAACCATATATACAAATAAAACGTAGTCGGGCAGGCCGGGTCGGTAGCAAAAGGGCAAACAGGGTACCAGGACCGAGCGGAAGAGTGGTCAGGAATAGCCGAGGTCAGGACAGGTGGAGTTCATTCAGAGTCAGGATCAAAGCAGAATCAGGATCAGGTAGGAAGCAGACAGGATGCAGGTACAGGGGCTCATGAGAAACATACACCAAGGCACTGACTGCAAGCCTGGCCACTCCTTAAATACACCTCCTGCAATCAGCCTCAGGTGATGACTTGATTGCAGGAGTGAGCTTCTGGCTGCTGAGAGCACCCGCTGGCCAGCCCTGGTACTGCAGCCCACACGGCAGGTGAGTCCCACCACCAGTGGTGAGTCCATTCCTGACATGGAGGATGTTTTTGTACCATTCTTTTTTCATGGCTGTGTTCTTGTTCTGAGAAGCAACCCTACACATGAATGGTCTCAGGATGCTTTACTGTTGGCAGGACACAGGACTGATGGTAGATCTCACCTTTTCTTCTCCAGACAAGGTTTTTTCAGGATGCCCCAAACAATCAGAAAGGGGATTCATCAGAGAAAATTACTTTAGCCCAGTCCTTGGCAGTTTAATCCCTGTACCTTTTGCAGAATATCAGTCTGTCCCTGATGTTTTTCCTGTAGAGAAGTAGCTTCTTTCCTGCCCTTCTTGACACCAAAATTCTTCCCCTCACTGTGAGTGCAGATGTACTCTCACCTGCGTGCTGCCATTCCTGAACAAGCTCTGTACTGGTGGTGCCCTGACCCCCAGCTGAATCAACTTTAGGAGATGGTCCCGGCGCTTGCTGAAATTTCTTGGGCACCCTGAAGCCTTCTTCACAACAATTGAACCTCTCGCCTTGAAGTTCTGGATGATCCAATAAATGGTTGATTTAGGTGCAATCTTAGTAGTAGCAATATTCTTGCCTGTGAATCCCTTTTTGTGCAAAGCAATGATGACTGCACGTTTCCTTGCACGTAAATTAATATTTGTGTCATTTTCAAAATGTTTGGCCAGGGATTTAGAATCCAATTCTCCACAGTTCTGTTTTCAGTTCTGTCTACACTCTCTTTCTTGTCTGATGTGAACTGCCAAGGCAATCTATACCTTTCTGAACACTTTTATTCTTACATCACTGTGGGTTTAGCTGGCCTACACTGGAGTGATCTACTGATATCTACTACCCAAATTCCACAAATGTTTTTGAAATTTTATGTTAAGGAACATTATTCTGACATTTTTCAACAATTTTAGATTAATCTTTTCACAGATTGGTGATCCTCTTCCCATCTTTCCTTCTGAGACACTTTGACTCTCTAAGATGCTCTTTTTATATCTAATCATGTTACTTACCGGTTGCAAAATGTTCTTCCAGTTGTTCCTTGATAATATTACTTATTTTGCCAGCTTTTTGTTGCCCTGTCCCAACTTTTTTTGAGAAGTGTTGCTGCCATCAATTTCAAAATTATCTTATTTTTTCTTTAAATTATGCATTTCTCAGTTTAAACATTTGATATGTTTTCTATTTTTTATTGTGAATAAAATATGGGTTTGAGATTTCCAAATCATTTCCAAATCATTGCATTCTGCCTTTTTGGAATTGGGGTTGTACATAATTTGTCTCCCAATCCTATACTGGTAATTCAACATTTGGTACAACCAAGAACAACTCGGAAATGTGTTTGGTTCCCTTAATGCAACTTCTTTCCTATTACTTGGCTGACTACATTTCTTGAATGCCTTTGTAACCACAATATAAATGTTTGTGTCAATCTTCATCTTTCTTTCCATAAACCAAAAGTTGTACTGTAAATTTATCAATGCATTATTAGTTTGTATTTCAACCCCTTTTCATAAATAAAAATTACAAACAAAAGTTGATTACAATAATTTACATAATTCAATACACCTATAACACCCTTAATGCTATACATTTTTAGCATCTCCACATTTTATAGAGACAGAATAATAGATTTACTGTCATCTTTTTAGTGTAGCAAAATGATGAGAAGTAAAGGTTGTGACCCTAATTTTGGTTACTTTCTTGTTTCACTTTTTTCATGCCCATGCAATTTGAATCTTAAAAATACACTATATGTCCAAAGATACTGCATGTGTGCATCCCTCCAAAATTTTGAATTCGGGTACAAAAAGCCAGCTCCGTATAGATCAGAGTACGGGGAATACCATATGTGTGACATGTTTTCACAGCCTAACCACATAGAAAGGCCCCAAATCTAAGGAACACCTTCATATGCTAAAGGATATAAATTGCACATCTAATTTACACATCTGACTACCTATCACATTTTTGGTGGCCCTGGAGTACCAGTACAATGGAGTCACCCATAAAATGGCCACATTTTGGAAAGCAAACACTCCAAGGCATTTTATAAGAGGCATAATGAGTCTTTTGACAATGCCATTTTTTGCCACACGTTTTTGAAAAATGTGGAAAGAAAATGCAAATTTCTATTTTACACAATGTTGTCAATTTATATGATATTTTTAACACACATCATGGGCATACTTTGAATTACACTTCAAAACACATTCTGCTAGTCCTCCTGAGTATGGTGATACACATGTGTAAGACTTTTACACAGCCTCGCCACAGAGAGGGTCCCAAAATCCAAGGAGCACCTTTGGGCATTCTAGGGGCATAAATTATACATATACAGTAATTTCCTGACTACCTATCACATTTTTGGAGGCCCTTGAGCACTAGGACATTAGAAACACCCACAAAATGACCACACTTTGCTGGTGTACAATTATTTGAACATAGCATTTGGATGTTGATGCTGCTCTGCTAAGACTATGTGTCAGAGCTCCAGGGTATGACCAGAGGTATGTGAACTGACGCAGGGAAACGCAGGCTTCAGATATGTGATAAACAATATAATTTATTAATACTAACAATACATAAACGCAGTGCAATACTAAAACATAACACAGTGCAAATGAACCAAACCAAAACCACCCACAGATAACAATACATTCAATGCAAGAGTCGTCAGGCAGGCTGGGTCAATAAGAATCGGGCAGGTAGGAACAGGAGGAGCAGGCAGAGAGTAGTCAGGTCACGAGCCGGGTACAGAAACTAACGGGCAGGTAGGCACAGGGGGTCAGGCAGAAAATGGTCAGGGTCACAAGCCAGGGATCAAAACAGGAGAAGTAGCAGAGGTCCGGATCAGGCAGGGTCAGCAACAAATCAGACAGGAACAGGAATGCAGGATACAGAGGCCCATAGAAAAACACACACCAAGGCAGAGACTGCAGGTCTGGCCATCCCTTAAATACACCTGCATGATCAGCTTCAGGTGTTTGGCTGGCTGCAGGGTTGAGTCTCTGATTGCTGGGAGCACCCGCTGGCCAGCCCTGGTACTGCAGCCCACAAGGCAGGTGAGTCCCACCATTACTGGCAAGTCCATTCCTGACACTATGGCAGATGTTGATGCTGCACTTCTAACACTATAGCAGATGTTGATGGTGCACTGAGGATACCAAAAGATGTGGAAGGTGCACTGAGGATACCAAAAGATGTGGAAGGTGCACTGAGGACGCCAAAAGATGTGGAAGGTGCACTGAGGACGCCAAAAGATGTGGAAGGTGCACTGAGGACGCCAAAAGATGTGGAAGGTGCACTGAGGACGCCAAAAGATGTGGAAGGTGCACTGAGGACGCCAAAAGATGTGGAAGGTGCACTGAGGACACCAAAAGATGTGGAAGGTGCACTGAGGACACCAAAAGATGTGGAAGGTGCACTGAGGACACCAACAGATGTGGAAGGTGCACTGAGGACACCAAAAGATGTGGAAGGTGCACTGAGGACACTAAAAGATGTGGAAGGTGCACTGAGGACAACAAAAGATGTGGAAGGTGCACTGAGGACACCAAAAGATGTGGAAGGTGCACTGAGGACAACAAAAGATGTGGAAGGTGCACTGAGGACATTAAAAGATGTGAAGGGAAGGGTGATGATAGAAGTGACCAATGCTCTCAAAAGAATAAGTTCAATATCATCCCTGTATAACTGAAGATCAGACATCATACATCCATCAACATCTTTCTGTAAATCCAATCTTCCTATACAGTGATCTCCAAAATGCCATGACTCAAGTCCTGTCCAGTGTGCTCACATTTATAATAAATAACCATACGTGTATTTGTTCACCAGTGTTCTCCTTTATCTACCCTTACCCTTCATATACTTAGTGTTTATCCAAACAATTATTCTCAGATCCACTTCAGCTCTGTGTCTCCGTGGGGTTTATTTACTAAAGCTGGAGAGTCCAAAATCAGACTCCCTTCTGCATAGAAACCAATCAGCTTCTTTTTTTTTTTTTTTTTTTAATTTAAATATTTATTAAATTTTTCATGTTAATACAAAAACCCAAAAAAAAGGGAAATAATTCTCATACAAATAGACATTTATAACATTTCTACCTTTCCCTTACTAAAAAACTCTTTTCTTTCCCATCCCACTACCCTCCCTTCCCACCCCTCACCCCCCCTCCTCCCCCTCTGCAGACTCTAGCCCATTCTACTCTCTTGAGGCTTAGTAATTTTTTGCTAACACCCTAGTTCATATCTTCCTATATTTCTCTTTCAATCCTGCTCTCTCCCACTTTTCCCATCTCCTAAAATAAACTCTCATCCTATCTTCCTGCATATGGTATGATCTTTCCATTCTACCTATCTGGTTTACTCTATTAATCCAGTCTTCCTCCTTCGGTACCTCAGCTTTCCGCCAAAACTTGGGTATCAACCCCTTCGCCGCGTTCAAGAAGTACCAGATACCTGAATCTTTATATTTATTTACAGATGTCTCCACATTGTGTAGGAGGCACGTCGTTGGGTCTAACCCTATGTCAATTTCAGTTATTTCTTTAATCAATTTGACTATTATCTTCCAAAAAGCCTGGATTTTCGGACATTCCCACCATATGTGAAACGCCGTGCCCATCTCTCCACATCCTCTCCAACACATATTTGAATTTTCCCCATTCATCTTGTGCTCTACACTCGGTGTAATGTGCCATCGTGTCACACACTTATAATTAACCTCAACCTCTCTCATACTAACATTATCGTGTATCAATCTAAACATCTTTCTCTGTCTATCTTCATCAAACCCAACTCCCGTATCTCTTTCCCATTTTGTGATAAAAGTTAACTTTGTGTTTGTGTCTAATTCTGTGAGTATTCTATACACTTTTGAAATACCGTGCTTCCCATCCCTTCGTGTCTCTAACAACCTCTCAAACATATTCCACTCCTGTTTTATTCTTAGGGGTTTCGGTAGATTTCCAATAAAACATTTCAATTGATGATATTTCCACTCATCTATTCTAATAAAAATATCTCCCTTCTTCTCTATTAAATCTTTAAGTGGTCTCAATTCCCCCTCCACCAAAAAATCTCTCAGTTGGGTATCCTCCTTTCTAAACCATCTCCCTGATATCTTATTCTTTCCCGGGGGAAAGTACTCAGTATTTGTGAGAGGCATTAATATAGAATTAAATTCCCATTTCATGTTTTTGTGTAAATTGTCCCATACCCTAAGGACATTTAAAGTGTAGATACTTGTGCTTTCTTTAATTCCCCTGAACTGTGGTGGTACCCATATCATCTGGTTCAGTCTAATGCCACTAAGATCATTTTCAATTGTTACCAAACTTTTCCCCTTATGGTTAAATGTCCAGTCAAATATTCTTGCTAAAACCACTGCTTTATAGTATCTCTTGACATCTGGTAGACCCAATCCCCCTTTCTCTTTAGTCCTACTCAATGTTTCATATGCTATTCTGGGTTTTTTATTCTTCCATATGTATCTTGTTAACATTTTTTTCATTATCTTAAAGAAGGCTTCTGGAATTTTAATTGGTACCATTTGAAATCTATACAGTATTTTGGGCATAATTACCATTTTGACTAGGTTTATACGTCCTATCCAGGATGGATTTCCTCCTGCTAGTCTTTTTAAATCTTCCCTGATCTCATTTATCAAAGAGATAAAGTTTAATCTATACAAATGCTTAGATGAGGCAGTGAGTTTTATTCCTAGGTATTTTATCTCTTTTTCTCTCCATATAAAGGGGAATTCTTTTTGTAGTTTTTCTTTTTCATTCTTTAATATATTAATATTCAGAATCTCTGTTTTCGTTGGATTAATTTTTAAATTTGATAGTTCACCGTACTCCTTCAGAATCTTCATTATATTTGGGAGAGTTATTCGGGGATTCCCCACATAGAACAATAAGTCGTCCGCAAAGGCCGCTACTCTATGTTCTATGGATTCTATCTGAATTCCCTTTACCGATCCACTATTTCTTATTATTGACAACAGAGGTTCGAGTGACAATACATATAGCAGGGGGGACAGTGGGCAGCCTTGTCTTGTACCATTAGACATTCCAATGGGTTCTGATCTCTCCCCATTTACCGTGATGATTGCAGTAGGCTCCCTATATAATTTACTTATCCACTCTCGCATTCTATCACCTATCCCCAGCACTTTTAAGTTGTCCATCATAAAGCCCCAGTCCACTCTATCAAATGCCTTCTCTGCATCAATTGACAAGAGCACCACCGGGGCTTTCCCTTTTCTACTTTTCTGAATAAGCATCAGGGTTCTCAAGCCGTTATCTCTACCTTCTCTCCCCGGTACAAAGCCCACCTGGTCTCCATGGATCCATTCAGGCATCAGATCCCTCAACCTGTTTGCTAACACCTTTGCATACAGTTTAGTGTCAGTGTTCAATAATGAGATAGGTCTATAGCTGGAGCACTGAGATGGATCTTTTCCCTCCTTGTGAATAAGTACTACATGGGCCTGTAGGGATTCTCTCCTCACTTCCATCCCACCTCCCAGAGCATTCATATATTTCTCCAGCTTGGGTAACAGTACTTCACTAAATTTCTTATAGTACTTAACTGTATAGCCATCCGGGCCTGGGCTTTTCCCCCCCCCTGTGCTTTTTAATGCTATTTTAATTTCTTCCTGGGAAATTTCTGCGTCTAGGGAGTTCAACTGTGCTTCACTTAGTTTTGGTAATCCCGCATTTTTTAGGTATGTCATCTTTTTTTTATTAATTCCCTCTTGAGCTTCTTTTAGAGGGCCTTGGGGACTAATATTATATAACTTTTTGTAATACTCCGTAAACACTTTAATAATCTCTTTATTTGAGTGGACCAACTCCCACTTTTTATCTTTTCTATATAGTTCCTATTTTTCTTTTTATTCAAAGCTCTCATTAGATATCTTCCTGGTCTGTCTCCCCATCTATATCTCTCATTCAAAACCCTGTTGTATACTCTTCTCTTCTCCTCATCCATCAACCTCTCTAGCTCATCTTTTTTATCCAATAGCTTCTGTCTCGTATCTTTTGTTATTTTCTTCTTATGTATCTGCTCCAAGTCCAATATTTCTTTTAATAGCCCACTGACCCTCTCTCTTCTTTCCTTTTTCTTCCTTGCTCCTGCCGCAATCAAGATTCCTCTTATGAATACCTTATGGCTTTCCCAGACTGTAGCTATCGATACTTCCTCTGTTTCGTTCTCCTTAAAGTATACCTTAATCTCTTTCTCTATTTTCTGAACTACATCCTCATCCAGAAGAAGAGCCTCATTTAACCTCCACCCTAATCCTCCAGTCCACCTTCTTCCCCATCCCATTTTCATTACGACCGGAGCATGATCCGAGAACGTCCTTGTCTCTATGTCAATTTTAACCAGATGATCTATAAGTTGGTGGTCTATTAAGATGTAATCTAATCTCGAGTATATCTCATGTGCATTAGAGAAGAAGGTATAGTCTCTGTCTTTCATATGCGTTATTCTCCAGGTATCCACTAGTTGATATTCATGCATCACTTTTTTCAAAGCTCTCAGAGACCTACTCCCCTCTCTTTGCACAGAAGAGGTATTATCCTTTTGTGGGTCCATACAGAAATTTAGGTCTCCAGCTACTATCAAACACCCTTTTTTAAATTCCATTAATTTTTTCAATAGACCCTTCATATACATCTCCGAGTTTTTATTAGGGCAGTATATATTGGCTAAAGTACACTCAATCCCCTGAAGTCTACCTTTTAAGAATAAAAATCTCCCCTCCGGGTCGGTTCTTCTATCTTCCAGCTCAAATCTCATATTCTTTGCCAAACCTATTGCAACCCCTTTTGCTCTTTTAATTGGAGAATCTGCATAGTACCATATTGGATAGTGTTTGGATTTCAATTTCACGTTTGCCTCTATCTCAAAGTGCGTCTCCTGTAAAAATACCACTGACGTCGCCCTATGATGTAACTCATTAAACAGCCTAAATCTCTTCCCTGGACAACTCAGCCCGTTCACATTATAGGTTATAAACTGTATTTCTTCCATCATTCCCAATTAACTCCATCTCTCATCCTGATTGCCTCTTCCTCTTTATCCCTTCTGTCATGCAGAGTATTAACCCAATACCTCCTCCCCTCCCACCCAACTCCCATCCCCTCCCCCCTCCCTCCAACCCTCCCATCCCGCCCCCCCTCCCCCCCCCTCCCCCAACCCTCGCCCTCTCTTCTTTTTCCCCTACCCATTTTTAGGCCTATAAACTGCCTACAAACCATTTGTGGATCCATTTCCACCATTGATTTAAGATTTGGGGCGTAAGCTCCGCCTATGTACGGCTCACCTCTCCTCCCACCCCCCCGATTCCCTCTCTCTATCATCAAGGCTCAGCGAGAATTTTTACCCTTTACCTCCCTCCCCTAACCGGAGCCTCCAAGCGGGTCTCAACATCCGGAGGGGGAAGACCAGGGGTGAGAGAGGGAAGTAAGAGAGAGAGAAAAAAAAAAAAAACCAATAATTTTCTACTTAATTCTCCCTCTCTTCCCTCCCCGACCCCGAGGCCTCCCACCCCCCTCCCACCGACATGATGCCAGTCCTCTTTTCTAGTATCTTTTGTATTTCTTTTGTCTTCTTTTTCTTCTTCCCACCCAGCTATCTCCATTCTTTGCAAGTTCAGTTTATCACAAAAATCTCTTATATCCTCCGGAAATCTCAAATACGCTGTGACCCCATTTTTCCAGCCAATTAGAGATACTGAGGTACCCCATCTATACTGCACATTCTGTTTTCTCATTTGCTCCAACAAGGGTTTCAGGGATCTCCTTCTCCTTAGGGTCTCTGCTGTTAAATCCGCATAGATTTGGATAGTCAAGTCTCCAGACTTAATTAATGATCTTCCCTTGGTCTTCTTCCAAATCTCATCCTTGACCCCTAAATTTTGGAACTGGACAATTATGTCTCTCGGTCTTTCCTTCTCAGTAGCTTGTTTAAACTTTCCAATTCTAAACACTCCGTCTAACTTGATCCCATCTGTTTCAGGTCTATCTCTTATGGAGTTTAGGGTTTTTTTAACTAATTCATATAGTATTCCCCCTTTAGCAGTCTCTGGGATTCCTCGTATTCTAAGATTACACCTTCTTTCTTTATTTTCTTGATCTTCCATCCTATAGATCATTTTTTTCTGGTTATTTTCTAATTGGCTTATTTTTTCCCTTAGATTATCTATATTCTGGGCCTGGGTTTTAACTTTCTCCTCCATTTCTTCTATTCTTGATAGCAGATGTCCTAAGTCGTTTCGAATAGCTGTCATTTCATGTTTTATCATTTTTTCCAAATTTTTAAACATTTCTATCATCTCCTTCTTATTTGGTATTTGTAGTTCACTGTCAGATTCTTTTTTTCCCAAGCCATCCACTGTTTGTTGGCCGCCACTGCTATTCATGCCCAATGATAATCTAGGGCTAGTTCCTGAACTAGTGTCCATTTCTCCCTTTGCACCTTGGGCCCTTTCTGGCGTAGTAATTCCATATGATGTAAGTTTCTTTATTGTTCCTGTTTGGGACCCTTTGGGCCCTGCTCCCTTGGGACCTTTGTTCTTCATATCCTCTATATAACTTAATAGACTTGCAATTTTTCCTCTATCCTTTACTCTCTTGGGACACCTGGGTCTCCTCTCTTCTTTTCTTCTACCCCCTGGGAATCCACCCCTCCTTCCCCCCTTGATCGCCTGTGTCGCTCAGGGGTCCACACCACAATAGGCCCCCAACAGCTTTCACTCACCCTTCCCTTCACCGACGGAGAGTCAAGACTTGTTTGGAGGGCCTTCGCTGCTGCTCATTCCTGGGGGGGGGGGGACTCCTCAGGGATTCAGGCTCAAACAGTCGGCCAGGAGGTACAAACAGCCACGGGCCGGCATCCCCCTGTCACATCAGATCAGCCACCCTCTAGCCGCACGAATTTCCAGCCATGTAGGGCAGGGGAGGGGAAGCCGGCGTGTCACTGCCTCCCTGTCAGGAAACCGGCCGGCGTCTCCACTTCCCAGTACTCCTTTGCGGCGAGCGGCGTGCTCACTCCGCCCTGCATCGATTCCCCGGCAACCCGACAGCTGCACTGGGATCTCTGCAGCGTGTTCACCTCCCGGAGGTCCGTGCCCGCTCTCCACTCCCTTCACCGCGCCAGCCTCTCCTCCCTTGGAACCCACCTCAGTCAGGTAGGGCTTCGCACCATGAGGGTCTCGGGATGGTAAGTTTGGAGGTTTACCGGAGGGCACTCACATCGTGCTCTCCGTCGCCGCCATGTTTAGGCTCCACCCACTACCAATCAGCTTCTAACCTCAGCTTGTTCAATGAAGCTTTGGCAATGAAACCTGGAAGCTGATTGGTTTCTATGTAGAAGGGAGTCTGATTTTGGACTCTCCAGCTTTAGTAAATAAACCCCCTTGTGTCTGGTACTCTATGGTCATCTCACATGAAGATCCACATGATTTCACCCAAAATACAATATATCAATGTAGTGCAATACTGTTTTCTAAAAAATCTCTCCCAGATAGAAAGCCACTTACATTATAATATATTAACCGTGCATTCCCATCAATACCCATAGAAGGATCCACCTCACCAAAGACACTCCAAGCTCCTTACCAAACTTCCAATAAACTGTGCTTTCATTAAAACATTCCACCTTCTTCCTTTACCAGTGTGACTTATGTGACTAGCCCCCAAAATAACAAAAACTAATATAGTGTGATATTGCTTATAAAAAAAACACTTAACAATAAAACTTAAAACCACTGACATTTCCATACCACCAAAATAGTGCATCTCACTTTAAATTATACAGATCCACTGCATACAAGTGTTTCATAATGTCACTCCATGCACTTTATCAGATCGGTGCCTTTCAAATCACTTTCCACCAAACTCCTCCACTATCAATAGTCCCCTTCTTAACGCCAGCTTCTCTCTAGCGTTCCCATAAAAGAGATATCATACAGAGACCATAGTGTAGTAAATCCATATAAAACAATATATCTATTAAAATCTATGCACTTACAAACATTCAGTGTAAAAAACGCATGTACCCACTTCCAAAATGGGTGCTGCGACACTGCCAGAGTATGCAATTGCATCAATTCTGGCATTTAACGTCACTTCCCACATAGGGCTGTTAAATTCTCTATATCTACCTGAACCCTGGGCTGGGCTGTGAATGGGGGGGATAATCTGGATGTGCAAGTACCTCTGGAAAGGTACTACGTCATGGGTTCTGGTGGACCTTCTCCTGAAGGATGCATCACTCTTTAAGCTATCAGCCAATGTCCACAGAACAATTCAGATACTTCAGGCATTTGATTGTGTGATCAAATTTAAAAAATCCGTTCTCTGGCTGTCTTTTCACCTTGAATACTTGGGTGTGATCCTGGATACTTCCCAAGAAAAGGTTTTCATTCCATAAAGAAGCTTGTCTTTCTCAGGACTTTCACTCAGGAACTAAGGTCAAATAGACATCTGTTGGTGAGATTCTTCATGAGAGTGCTAGTCTCATTGAGCCTCTTTTTGAGGCAATTCCATTCATTCAGTTTCATTTGAGGCAAAATAAAATCTTGTTAAACTGTAAGAAATATCCTCCTCTGGACTTACTCACACTCCTGTCCAGCCTAGCAAGGAATTCTCTACCTATGGTGGATCTCCAGCCCAGCCTTAATAACAGGGAAGTCCTTTCTTATCACTAGGAAGTGGTAACAACACATGCCTGTCTTTCAGGCCAGGGAGGAATATTCCAGTCCAGGGAACCTGGTCACTAGTGGAAGTGAAGCTCCTCCTCAACATCTTGGAGCTCAGAGCAATCAAATTGGCTCTGCAGCACTGTATCCTCCTTCTACAGGAATACCCTATCAGGATGCAATCGGACAATGCCATGGCTGTGGACTACATCAACCATCAGGGGCACCGGGAGTCATGCGGCCTTGAAGAAAGCAAGCTAAATTGTTTCATGAAGTGCACATTTCAGGAGTTGACAAATGGAAAGCAGATTGTCTCAGCCATCATTGACTGGATCAAGAAATCTTCAAACTAGTATGTCAGAAATGGGGGATCCCAGGTGTGAATATGCTGGCCTCCAGATTCAACAATACTCTACCTCTGTTTGTGGCCAGCTCCAAAGATTCTCTACCTCTAGCATTGGGTGCCTTCATAATCCTCTGGTCTCAGTTCAGGCTAATCTATAAGCACAAAGGGGTAAGCGAGCGCTGGAAGTCACTACAGCTGCTGAAACACCAAAAGGTACCAAAAAACCTCCAAAGCAACAATATAAATAGGGTGCAGCGCTATGATGAACATAACCACATGTATTGGATATGCATATAAATAAATGCGGGGGGTGTTTGGTCTGCCGCGATTCAAGATGGCCGCTTGATACGGGAGCTCCTGCCAGCTGGAGACCTTGCCTGGAGCTTGCAAGAGGAGCGGGTGAGATACAGTCATACCAAGATGGGAATGTCTCCAGCTCCCATTCCCGCTCTCCGCGGGCGCACAACCCTCAGCAATCCTGACATATTTAGGAGCTGTTCCGCTCCCAGCAGAGGGACAGGCCACACGCAGCATCCCCCTCTCCCTTCCCTCCTCCTTCCACAGCAGCAACATGTGCTCAGAGTTTGCAGAGCACAGACACAGGGGCTGGCATGGATTCTGTCCCGCAGCATGATCTCTCTTCAGGCTCACATACACTTTCCTTAAGGGATCTGCAGGCAGTAGCAGCTGATATTAAAGCTACTTTTACCACAGCCCTCAGTGACCTAAGGGAAGACCTTCACTTGTTAACTTCAAGAATAGAGGAGATGGAATCTACAAGCAGATCTAATGCTGATGCTACAGTGGAGATCCAGCAGTTGTCAGCTTCGCATACATCCCTTATTCAGTTTTTTTCTAGACAGATTGAAGATCTGGATAATCGGGGTCGCAGGCATAATATCAGAGTGCGTGGCTTGCCTGAATCTGTGGAACAGAGCGACATTCCTAAAACGGTAATTGTGATCTTCAATGATCTGTTGGGCCATCCTCCTGCTGCACACATCGATTTGGAACATGCACACAGAACGCTTCACTCCAGGGGCAGACAGTCTGACACCCCAAGAGATGTGGTGTGTTGCTTGGTCAGCTTTCCAATCAAAGAAGATATTCTCAGAAGGGCCAGAGAGAGACGATGCCTTTTATTTCAGGGTAATGAGATACACCTGTTCCAAGATCTCTCCTCCATAACCTTGCAACAAAGGTGAGAACTTCACCCCCTACTGGACACTCTACGCTCTCATAGCATACCATACAGGTGGCGATTTCCATTTTGTCTCTCCGCTCAAGCTCAGGGGCATATAGCCTACTTGCGAGTTCCAGAGGATCTCTCCTGCTTCTGTGCCGCACCGGACATTCCTCTAGATGAGCTTCCTGATTGGCACAGATCTTTGCGTCTTCCACCTGCTCCTGAATCGGGCCAAGTACCTAGTGACATGGATTGGCAAGGCCCCCATCTCAACCGCTGCCGATCAGTTCCTTCCACTCCTCCGAGACTTCCTGCCAGAGGCCCCGCCACCAACAGCAGCCCGTCAGCCTCTCCTGCACATCGCAGACCCCGCCATGATGCTTAAAGGCCTTCCTTCGGTCTCTTCCCTGACTTTCTCTCACCAGCAATACTTCTACAGATTATGCTCCTTTTGGATCCCTCCCATCCGACTCCGGGACCTTGTCGGTAGCACCTCGTGTCTTCTGAGGCCCCTCAACTGGTCACCTTCACCCTTTCTTTCTCTGCTGTTTATCCCACCCACCCTGGACAAAGCCTTTCTGATGATCCTGTGGATGAGGCCTACTTCGCTTCAATGATCAGGAAGACCTCTTCCCTTCTCGTCCCAGTTTCTCCAATGGACTGCCTTTCCTGATATATCTCTGTGGATCTCCCCCAGGCCATCTGCCTTAATATTGTGGCCTTTTTACTACCTCTGCTGGCTGCTTGGGGGATGGTTCTACAGCATTTGCCCAACCCTTTTTGTTTTTTGCCCATGTTGATTTGTCTGCTGCATAGAGTCTCTGAAGAGTGAGGATCCCCAGAGCCTCTATGCATTGTCTCAGTCTGGCCATATGGCCCCCAGGGGTCTTTGGATGGTCCTGCAGCGATCAGATGTGGATAACGTAACCTTCATCATATATTGTTTGTTTGCACACGATCATGATCCCTACTCTTTCCCTATACGAAGCTTGGTATTCCGGCTCATTTTTACTCATTTTCTAGGGGTGGTGTGGGTTGGCAGGAGGGGACTGGATTGGGGGGTTGGGGGGTTTAGGGATCCAGGTGGTCATTCCCGTACCCTTGTTTGTTTGTTACATGCTAGCTGGAAATCAAGTATTACCTCGCCATACCTCCCAGACGTTATCCCCCGTGAGGTCCGTCCTCCTCCCCTCCTCTCAGGCGCCAACACTCAACCATACCAATTTTATTGCTTCCAGGGTTTGGAACCATCACTTTGACTTCTGCTGGGCCCCCTCCCCGGTCCCCTGCCCTTGCCTAGTTAATGTCATTTTCTCCTTACAGACGCGCGGTGCTACTTGATTCTTAGAATACAGTGGAGTTTTGCAAGAGTGGGGTGGGAAGGGATAGTCTTAATTCTGGGAGGAAGTCGGGCAGAGAGGAGTTAGGACAGAAGTGAGGTACCTTAGGGGTTCATAACGCGGTGGTGCGTTAGGTTTCATTCCTCCCACCTGGTTACTAAGCTGGTTGCTTTTGTTTATTTGTTTGATTGCCCTGATGTTTCTGTGGTGTTCCATTGTTATTGTCCTACACAGATTATGCAACAGCTTGCTGTCCGTCTTAATGCTATGCAGGACTTCGGTCCGGTTTTCACTGAAGTTTTCTTTACAGCATGGACTCACATACTGGCTATATCACGACACTCCGACATTACCAATACTCTGCCCAAAACTGTGGGACAGTGCAAAGATTGCTCCCACTCAGCCATGCATCTTTCCACTTCCCTACATACATTGCTTTCATCCCTACATGCCCTACTGAAACATAATTGGTCTCCTTGCCCTCCTGACATGTGCAACACTCTCCATTTGATTTTCCCTTGCTTTTTGTTGCATTCTGCCTCGCCCACTATGTTGGGTGGTGGTGATTGTGCACTTATTTACATCTACCACAATTTGCGCTCACCCTTGCCTCCCAATTCGTGCACTTTTTAAGGTCCATGGCCCGGCGGACTCTACTATTTTGGATCTCAGTCCACTGCGTTTCCCACACAGTGAGCTTTGAGAGCTTTCACTGACCTGTTTCCGGCCGTCTTTACTCTTTTGCCTTCTGCCTTTCATTTCCTTTCACTCCTGGCTCCTTCTCCTGCTATTTCCTTCCTACCCCCTCTTCTTTTCTGTTCCTTTTTCTTCCTCCCTACATCTTGGTGGGCCTCTCTCTTTTTTCTTTCATTCCCCCCCCCCCTTTTTTTTATCTTTACCAATACCTTTTTTCCAATCCCCGTAGGTTCCCTTTACTTCCTTTACCATGCCTTCTCTAAACTCCTCGCCAGGACATCTCTCGTTGAAAGTCCTCTCTATTAATGTGAAGGGTTTGAACACCCCTGAAAAATGCTCCCTTCTGCTTACACACTTATATAAACACAGAGCGGATATTGTCTTTTAAAAAGAAACGCACTTCCGTCATGATGCCATACCCAGGCTTACCAACTCCCATTTTCCGACAGTCTATCATGCTCCTAACGCTCAGGCCAAATCTAAAGGCATTTCCATGATGATTGCAAAGCACCTCCCTCTGACTATCTTGGAGTCACTTCCGGATCCGGAGGGTAGATTTTTGTTTCTAAAGGGTAATTTCGCCAACAGGCCCATCACCTTAGCGAATCTGTATGCGCCTAACACTAGACAGGTATCCTTTTTCCGCTCTTCCAGATGGGTATCCTAATTTTAGGAGGTGATCTTAACGTTCCCCTGTGTCCTTTATTAGACTTCTCCTCAGTCAGCTCTTTCTTGCCATACAAATCTATTAGACAGATTCATAGTCAACTTCAAGATCTGCAACTCCACGACTCCTGGCGAGTCCTCCACCCGAACGTCAAAGACTACACATTTTGTTCCCCCACACATAACAAATATTCCAGGATTGATTATTGTCAAGGTCCTACCTTTCCTCAGAGTTGGTGCTGCTCCATGTGCTGGCATTTATCTTAGGTTTCTGCAAAGCATGGTGGGAGCCTTTTATTCTTTCAGGCCTCTGCGGTCCATCCCCCAGAGGGGTGTGGTTGATCACATTTAAGCCTGTTGTCTGCACTTGCTCTTTGCATTCGTGTCCTGTATGATTGTGTTGCAGCAAGCTCTTGTTCTACTCTCGTTGCTCTCCTGGAAACCGACTTGGCTTTGACTAAGACTATTCTCTGCCTTATCCCTTTCTCTGACCTCCCGTTGCTGAACCTGTGTATTCTTGCCAACCGTCTTGTACTGTCTGTCCCGCTGTTATCGACCAGGCCTGTCTGACTACGCTATTCATTTCCCATCTGGTTCCCACCAGCTATATGCCATTGGCGGTGGCCATTACCGCAGCTGGGGTTACTCGGGGGCCACAACCTGGTCCCTGGCTGCGTCAAGTCCATCCCCACCATCAGGGGCCCTGGTGAAATGCAGCCTGGGGCTTAGACTCCGCGCCCTGAGGGACTCCGGTCTGTGGGCGGTGGCTGTGGTCAGTCGGTGCGTGACTCTACCATTAGGCCTGCCCCTCCATTCCACTGCTCCTGCCATGACAATTATCTTTTCATTTCGCAAGTTGACCTTTCTCTCCTCCATGATTCTTCCATCGAACCGATGTTCCTCTCTGATCATCACCCTATCACTATGACACTAAGATTTCCGGAGAAACACTCCCGCTCTAAGATATGGCGTTTAGATGCTTCTCTTCTTTCAGACGTGGCCAATGAAGCAGAGGTTCGGTCCCAATTTACGGATTATTTTTCATATAAGCAAACCCCGGATACCTCTTTGCTAACCCAATGGGAGGAGCATAAATGTGTTATCTGAGGAGCCCTAATAGCTATGGCCACGAAACGCAAAAAAGAAAGACAGGCACGCTTGCAACAACTCTTCAATCACATTCAATTCCTGGAAAAGGTTCACAAACAGACCCAAGCCGCCTCGACCCTATCTGATCTCATGAACACCTGCAGACAGCTCTTAAAAGAATTAGGTAAGGCAACCAAGTGCAGATTTGTCCTGTCGCAAAAACTTTTTTATGAGTTTGCTAACAAAAGCAGGACTAGGAAGTCCAGTTTAACGGTTCACAAGATTACGGGTTCGGATTGCTCCTTGGCCACCTCAAATGCGGATATCGCATCGCACTTTGAACAATACTACAAGACGTTATATAATCTCCCTCCTGAACGCCGTCCCTCTGAGGCCAATAAGCCTAGAGATACCCTGATATCTGATTTTCTTCGCCTCTATAGCCCTTCCACCCTACCTGATGATACTGTTCAGGGTTTGGAACATCATATTATGGTGGAGGAACTTTCCCAAGCCGTCAAGCAAATGAAACCGGGCAAAAGTGCGGGTCCTGACGGTCTTTCGGTGGCATATTACAAGGAATTTCTGGATGTTTTGAGTGGACCCTTCCTTTCTGCCTTCAACACTTTCTCTTTACCTTCTACACAACATCATCGCCTTTTGGAAGCTCATATTACTGTCATTCCCAAAGACGGTAAAGATGTCACTCTGGTTACCAATTACAGGCCCTTCTCTCTTTTGAATGTAGACATCAAAATTTTTGCAAAGATCTTAGCCAACCGTCTTCTACCCTTGTTACCCTCCTTGATTGACCTAGACCAAGTGGGAAGGGAAGCAAGGGATAACACCATTAAGGCCCTCAACCTTCTCCACCAACTTCACAACTCTCACAATCCCGTTTTTCTCCTTTCCCTAGATGCCGAGAAGGCTTTTGACAGGGTGTCTTGGGATTACTTAAGAGCATCCCTACAGGCGATTGGCTTAGGGGCCACTATGATGAATTTCATTATGGCACTGTACTCTGGTCCAACGGCTCAGGTTCGTGTGAATGGGCATCTATCTCAACCGTTCCCTCTCGGTAACGGTACACGCCAAGGTTGCCCCCTATCCCCGCTATCATTAGAGCCCTTGTTACGCAAACTCGGCTTTAACACAGACATCAGGGGTATTTCTGTGGTTAGCAAGGAATACATACTTACTGCCTACGTGGACAACATTCTATTGTTTCTTTCGGAGCCCCGGATCACTTTGCGCAACCTACTCAAGGATTTTTCCTACTTTCAATATATTTCGAATCTTAAAATTAATTATTCCAAATCCTGTGCATTAAACATTACTCTTCCCCCAGACCTGGTTTTCTTTTGTCAGTCACAGTTCCCATTTCAATGGGAACGGGACTCCATTACCTACCTGGGAATGCAGCTTACGAGTATCCTCTCTGATCTCTACGCCAAAAATGTCCTCCCAACCCTTGGTGCCATCCAAACAGACCTAACTAAGTGGCATTGGCTGTGCTTCTCCTGGTTTGGTAGGGCTGCAATATTAAAGATGAACATCCTCCCGCACCTCCTCTATCTATTTCAAACCTTACCTATCCATTTACTGCCCACCTTTTTTGCTTCATGCAGACGATTGTGCTCTCTTTTTCTTTGGAATCACAAACGGCCATGTATTTCCTTCTCCCAACTTGTGCTCCCCAAATCCAAAGGGGGGATTGGACTACCTAACCTGCAATAATACCATTGGGCCTGCCATCTTACTAGGATAATTGATTGGAATATTCACTCTGCAACCAAAGCGTGGGTTCAGCTGGAACATTCTTACTCCTCTTCCCCCTTGGCATCGATCCCGTGGCTTCTGCCCAAACACATTCCTCCTGACCTCCACATACATCCAATAATCGGTCCTTTCCTTAAAATTTTTCACTTAGCCTGTAAATCGGCCTCCATTTCGAATGCCCCTAATCTACTAACGTCTCTTTGCCTTAATCCAGACTTCCCTCCAGGTATGCATAAGTCTTTTCCTTCAGCACACTGGCCACATAGTCAAGTATTGGCGAACCATTTTTTCCACAAAGGTCAGCTGAAGTCTTGTTCTTCTCTGGCGAGTACTATGGGTGATCATATTTTTCCCTTTTGGGCCTATCTTCAAATCAGACATTTTCTTCTCTCTCCTGCATATCGCCTTAAGTGGGTCCGCCCGCTCACCTCTTTTGAGTCACTCTGTTCTAAAGCTGAACCACGGAGGCATTTAGTATCATTTACCTATCTGCTTCTCCTTGATGATAGAACCTTCGATTCACTTCCTGCCTGCAAAGCATGGAAAAGAGACTTAAACATTGACTTCTCTCCCTCTGATTGGGACCAAATCTTTACTTATTCTCATAAATGCTCCTTGAATGTTTCGGCACAAGAAAATGGATACAAGTTGGTGTCACGTTGGTACAACGCACCTTCTAGAATCCACCATTTTAATCCGTCCAGACCTTGCAGCTGTTGGAGATGTGGGGCCCCTGTTGGATCTTTTCTTCATATTTGGTGGGAATGCCCCATTATCCAGCCCTTTTGGCAGGAAGTGCATCGAATTACTTCCGCGGTGTCTGCCCTTGATATTGAATTCTCTCCGGCCCAACTTCTCCTTCACCACACTCCGCTTTCCAAGCGTCTATATTTCAAATCT
The DNA here is from genome assembly GCF_062004578.1 of Staurois parvus. Taxonomy (NCBI): domain Eukaryota; kingdom Metazoa; phylum Chordata; class Amphibia; order Anura; family Ranidae; genus Staurois; species Staurois parvus. Next base: position 2,696,752 of record NW_028318988.1, read on the forward strand.
TTGGCAATGCATATGCTTACGGCGGCCAAACTTTGCTTACCAGTTTTTTGGGGTCAACTCATCCACCTACAATATGAGACTGGTTCATGCGAATAGATAGAATTGCTGAAATGGAAGAGCTGATTGCTTCATCTTTGGATAATCCTACCAAATTTTCTCATACGTGGTCCTGCTGGACTCACTTCCGAACGACCCCTGAATACCGCTCCCTCATGGGCCTGGCTGATTCCCTCTTGTATTCCGTAGAGTTTCTGGTGCTATATCGGCTCTTTGTCTTTTTAAGATTGTGAATGGGGTCCCTTGTGTCGAAATCCTACACTGTTTGGAGCTAATTACGCTTGGTACCTTGCTACACCTGCAAATGTCCCCAGTTCGCTTCTCCACTAGAGTTATGGGTATCTCTCCTGTCCTGAGAGTTTTTTGTAAAGGAAACTTACCCACCCTCCTATTTCTTCCTACTTCCTCCCTGTCTGATCCTTCCCCCCCCTCCCCCTTTTTTTTTCTCTCACCCCCCTTTCTTTCTTCCTTTCTTTTCATGCTTATTCTTGTTCTTTTGTCTTCAATTTCTTGTTATCTTTCTCAGAAGTTTGTTTCCCTCCTCCTCTTCCTATTCTGGTACACTTATCTACTCATAGGAGCCCTACTCTCTATTCGCACTCCAACTGCAACATTTCTCTTTTCCCAAGCTCTTCTCCCACGCACTGGCAACTTTTATTGGGTTGCCTCAGTCTGGTCTGATGTCCCTCACTGCTCCCTCCGCTGTCAATGGCTCTAACCTTCTCTCACGTGGCTCTGCAGACATCACCTCAGAGCCTGCTTATCTCCTTTCTCAGCACCTGACCATATTCTAAAGGAGCCTCCAGCTTACCACTGAGAGTGTTATCTCTAAATGCGATTACTGATTGCGCAACTGGTGAGTGCGCAGTCTTTATATGTTTGGTCACACCACCACCTACTGGATTAGACCACCAGTTGTCGGAAATCTTCGTGATCTTCCATGCACTTGATATACCTGGATCTTCCACACACTTATTTTGGACTATATGCTTTGTATATTGTTTTTAGCACCTTATATATGCATGTTTGGCCACGACACAGTGACACAGTTATTTATAAGTTATACGTTTTGATTATTGATTGATTACTGAGTTCAGCACTTTATGTATGCACCTTCAGTCACGATACAGCGACAAAATAATTTGACACATTGAGTCACATTATTTATTGATCAGCACTTTATCACGAGTCAGGCTAATCTATGCCTTCCCTCCAGTGTGAATTCTACTTCACCCATTCCACAAAATAGAGCAGCAGAAAAAGCCAGTGATTCTCATTGCCCTGAATTGACCCAGAAAAACTTGGTACACAGACTGTTAGGAGACTACTCCTGGCCTCTTCCCAAAACGTCAGACCTGTTGCCATAGGGGCATCTTTGCCATCTTGCTTCTCAATCACTTGCTTTAACAGCATGACATTTGAAGCCCACATTTTATAACACAGAGGGTTCTCTGTATTTGTCATACCTAAATTGCTGAAAGCAAGAAAGGCCACTTCCAGAATGATCTTTTATCATACCTGGAAGTCCTTGGCTTGGTGTAAACACATGTGTTGCAGTTGCAGACACAAAAAGAAGACAATCTCCTGCATTCAAGAGAAGTGTACTGGAATGTGAATTGGCAGATAATTCATTTGGTAACTTCAAATATTCCAATCTTAACACTGGCGTTGCTGCCCTCCAATGGGTCAGGGAACCCAGAAGGACAACAGCAAAAAAACAAGGAACAGAGGTAACACCAGCCTAGCGCTTTACCTCAGTGATCATTTTATTAGTGTAAAAAAGCATATGTATACTCACAAGCAACAGCAGAATAAATGCACATCAGTCCACAGTGTACTTGAAACAGCTTGGTGCCTTAGACAAATCCCAAGTACAAAAAGACTATTCAAAAGGCTAAATTGTCTTTTCATACTTCGGACTTGTATAGAGGACCAGGCTGCTTCAAGTACACTGTGGATTGATTGCTTTTTTACACTAATAAAATTATCACTGAGGTAATGTGTTAGGCTGGTGCACCTTCTTCCTTGTTTTTTACAGGTGTTTTAGTCCCAGAGAATTATCTGTGTCTCACATCCTAGTCTTCCTCCTATTGGGACTTGACCAGAACTTAGCCCTAAGCACCTGAAAGGACAGGTGTTGGCCTTTTCTGTTCTCTTAAAAAACACTAGGTTTGCTCTCCCTTATCCAAACCTTCATACAAGATGTTCCCTGGACCAGGCTCCCCTTGCTGCACTATGTACTTCTTTGGGACGTCAACATGGTTCTCTTGGCTATGCAGAAACTATCCTTCAAACCCATCAGGAGGAACCCCTTAGATGACCTTTCCCACAAGGTGGCCTTTCTGGTCACCTTCATTTCTGTCAGCCGTGTTTCAAAATTGGCATCTCTCACTTACAAAGAGCCCTTTCCCATCCTTCATAATGACAAGATATTTGTATTTCAAAGGCCATCCTTCCTTCCCAAGGTGGTGTCAGACTTCCACCTCAATGAAGACGTTGTTCTTCCATCTTTTTCCCTTCTCCAAAGAATCATTGCCTGGATATAATCAGAACCATAAGAGTCTACCTCAAAGCAACAGCTTCTATCAGGAAAACAAACTCTCAGTTTGTCCTGCCCTGTGGACCTCGCAGGGCACACCTTGCTTCCAAATTGATCCTTGCCTACTGTATCATGCAATTTATTGCTAAAGCTTGCACTCCAAAGGAGAAAACTCCTCCTGCACTTGAAAATGGCCAAAAATGCTAGTTTCACCTCCCCTAGACTTTACTGTGGTTCACCACTAAGTTCAGCATTCAGGGACTACTTGATGAGTTTACTGAACTTTCTGGCTTGGCTCATACCTAATGTCCTGGGAGCCTATCATGTAAGAACCCAGATGGTTGGATGATCAAGCCAGGAGAACACTGAGAACTCTCCACACAAATAGGAAACATTCAAGGAGAGCAGATTTCCTTTCCTAATTTTTATTACAGGTACCTACATATTGCAATTTACATTTATTGTACATTCACATCAGTCCCTAACCCTCAAAGAGCATACAATCTAAGATCCCTAACTCACATTTATATATACACATCTGAGGGCCAGTTTAGACAGGAACCAAGGCAACAGCGCTTGTGGTGAGTGTCAGCGTAGTACAGATCATCAACAAGCCCTTCATCAATTAGAGACTGGTATGATGGTGGGACATCCTTCAAACTATTACGCTCCGTAATCACCCATATAGAAGAAAAATATATTTGAAATATATTTTAAAAATATTCACATTTATATGTACACATCTGAGGGCCAGTTTAGACAGGAACCAATTAACCTACCAATTTTGAAGTTTGGGAGGAAACCAATGCAGGCAAAAGGAGAACATGCAAACATGGAGGTAGTGCCAAATGGAGAACGTGCAGGTAGTGCCATGGTAGGGGCTTGAACCGACAACCTCAGTACTACCAGGCTTAGCCACTTTGTTGCCCATATTAGAACTAAATAGAATAAGGGAAGAAAAATTTGGGTTTGGAATCCAGTGTGGTTTTATAGTTTTGGACAAAAATGGATCTTCAGAGCATGTTTTCACCCACAGAAATAACATGGAAGCTCACAGCAACAACCTGATGACATTGAGAACTCAAGGATGTTTTGTGAGGTCAGCGCTGGTTGCATTAAATGTACATATGTATAAATAAATTTATCTATTTATTTATTTTGGAAATACAATCATAACTGTGTTTGTAGTTGTTTTTTGTTTACTTCCAGGAGCTCAGTTTTACGTAGCCATGTCTAAAAAACTAATTCTGACACTAATTAGAATACAAGCTGTGACAGCTAATGGTCCCACTGGAAGACTGTTACAGTTTCTGCAAACATGAAAGTTTAATTCAAAGCTTAGCTTCACCTTCATGAAGTCTATAAAAGCCTTGCTCTGCTGCAGTGTTTTAACCTTCAGACATATAGAAGTGGAAAGTAGTGCAGCAGGAACCACATTTAAAAATCCAAAGAGTAGATTTGTTTCCCTCCCATTTCCTTAATATTATCCAGATTCAAATAAAATGTTATGATTCGTCTACATTGTGCTGCAAGAATTAAAGCCTATCCCCATTCTATCCATGGAGAACATATCAACAATCTACACCAATTTTGTCCTTGTGGGGCTTGTTGAAATGGAATCATTTAGATTCTTATACGCTCTACTTGCTTTTTCAGTATATTCAGCTTCATTGTTTGTGAGTTCCATGATTGTCTATGTAACCTGGACAGAAGAAAGTTTGCATGAACCGATGTACATTTTATATGTGGCTTGGTCCTCAACGTGATGGTTGGGAGTTCGGCTTACCTCCCCAAGCTGCTGATTGACTTATTGTCTAAAAATTCAACTATTTCTCTTGCTGGATGCCTATTTCAGGCCTTCTGCATCCAGACTTATTCATCTGCTGAAATTTTTACCATCACCGTTATAGCATATGATCGATATCTGGCGGTAGGTCACCCTCTGAGGTACCCCATGCTGATGACAAACGTGATCAGTCGAAAGTTACTATTTTCCATATGGATCCTTGTTCTTGTGGGAACATCTGTGGTTGTATTGTTAACGGCAAGGTTGACCTTTTGTGCAGTAAATATCAACAATGTCTACTGTGAGACCATGTTTCTCCTACGACTTTCTTGTGGTGATATCACAGTTAATAATATCTATGGAACAACGTGGACCTTGTTCATTGTGATTAGCTCCATGGTTGTGATCATTTACTGTTACATAAGGACGATAGTCATCTGTCTCAAACTTCCTGGGGAAGCCTCTCAGAAAGCTGCCCAAACGTTGGTGACTCATATAATTGCATTTTCCATTTTTATGACTGGAACTATGTTTATTGCATTTAGGTATAGATGAGGCAGCATTTCTCTCTCAACTGTTGCCCATGTTGGCATCTCTATGAGTGGTCTGAGTACATCTATTACTGTTAATCCTCTTATTTACGGCATAAGGACCACGGCTCTCAGAATAAGAATTGCACACAATCTGCAACTCTTAGGAAAGTTAAAATAACACACTCAGTTCATGATTTAATTGTAGTAGATTTACTATATTTGTAACTATGTTCATTACTTATCCAGTTTCATGTAGTCATGCAGTATGTAGCAGAAAAAAAGATTTCACTGGTGACAAAAGTAAGGTCTGGATCACACCTAGGCTCTGCATTAAGTCAGGTGCTAAAATTCATTTCAATAAGGGAGCTCATTCATTTTGACTCAAAATGCAATCTTCCATTTTTTATTTCTTAACACAATACACATGTGTTGCCACATTCTGCAACATAGATGTGTTCTCACAGTACATTAGGGCACCACTGAAAATGAGTGGCACTATAATGCACGAACATCATACAAGCAAACTAATTCATGTTCATTGGTTGCTTCACAAAGAGAGAAATTATTCATCAAAACTTAATATCTGGAATTAATGTTTGCAATTTAGTACCTGATTTAATAAGCAACATTTTTTGCAATGCAAAAAAGTTGGAGTGGTAAGGTTGCTGGAGCCGATTATCATATGGTGCCTACAGAGGCATCGCTCTACTAGCTAATAGCTAATGCTTACAGCCACCTTTCCTCCACTTCTATGTTCTCTTGTACTCACAACCAATGGCCAATGGCTCACTCCTCTTCTGAGTGCAGTATTGCCATATCTTTCTCAGTAGTTCCTAATGGAAAAGCTGTCATGTTGATGACTTTTCTACTGGATATGTGGAGAATAGGCATTTTGAGAACCACTTGGCTCCACCAGCTTAGAAGAGGGAGACCCTCTCAAAGGTCTTATCTCCTATATGGGTTCCAGAGGTGAGTGCAAGTGAAAGAAATAGCATGGGGGGGGGGGGGGGGCAGTTGTAATAGTCAGGTTAATTATTATTATTATTATACAGTATTTATATAGCGCTAAAAGGTTTGCTCAGCGCTGTACATTATAGTGGGGGACAGAACATGAGACAATACAGTAACAAAACACGAGGGGTCAAGGGCCCTGCTCTTTTGAGCTTACAATCTAGGATTATAAGTGTAGTTATCAATCAAAATATGTTGCATGTTTAAAAAAAAAATTAAAGCATATCTGGTATGTTAAATAATATAAATTCTTTATTTTTCTTATTTTACGTTAAAGTGGAACCTCATGGATAACAAAAATTAACCGTTGCAGTGGGTCCCCCTCCACCCTGCAATGGTAAAATGCTCATTTTGTTTGGGGGTAGAGGAATAACCAGAAATACTTATCTTTATTCCTCGAGCTTCCTTCATGATGAATGACCTGTCCTCACAGCTTCTTCTCTTTGCCATTCACACAGTTGTGGCCTCTCCTAAGTCATCACACATATTATGTAGAACCAGTGGAGAGGAATAACCAGAAATACTTACCTTTATTCCTCGAGCTTCCTTCATGATAAATGAATGATAGGTGCTTCTCTTAGCCACTCAGTTGTGGCCTTTCTTACGTCATCACACATTATGTAGAACCAGTGCCCTTGCATTATATGTCAGGTCCTCAGGGGCCCTGTCCAAATCCAGGAGCACCGGAGAGTGGAGAAGAGCACCAGCTGTCTGGGGATTGAGGAACAAAGGTAAATATTCTGCTTATTCCTCCACCTCTATACAAAACCAGAATTTAACTATTGCAGTGTGGAGGGGGACCCACTGCAAAGTAATTTCCGTTTTTCCTGAAGTTTTGCTGTAGCCTCCCTGGCGGTGTTCCTGAGTGTAGCTCGGGGTAAAGTTTCAGTACCAAAGCGGTAACCCCGAGCTACACTCGGGCTTACCATGCGGCGCTGCTCCGGGATCCTTCGATCACTTACCTTGTCCTGCGCTCCGCGATGTCCCCCCCTGCAGTGTCCCCGGCAATGTCCTCCGGCCGATGCCCGCATCTGTCTTCCGGGTTCCGGTCCCTGCGACGTCGGGACGTACGGGGACGGAACTGGCGGGAAATTTGAAAATGACAAAAAGTGACATTCGCTAAATACACTAAAATCACATAGTATAACATGACTGTATCAAACCATTTCACATACATTTTGTCCCGAGTGCTTTGTCCTGCGCCCTGCCTGCATTTTTACTGTTCTTTCTGCCTGGAAACTGAGAAACGTCCATGGTGTCCAAAAAGCGTCCCTTTAGGTCAAAAGCGGTTTTAGACCGGCTAGAGAACAGCGATAGTAAATTAGAACCACTTGCAGAATTGAGTGATAATGATTCGTGGGGGAAATTCGTCATCAGACACTGAAAACGATTCTGCGACTTTGCTCAGTGATGTGCGAACTTGGCGCTATATTTCAAATTTCAGTGTTTTTGGTTTGATTATATTATTGAATTAAATTTATTATTATTATATTATTATTTTTTATGATTATTTATTAAATTATAATTTATGATTTCGTGTTTCAAATTTTATCCTATCTGGGATGTTTTTTAGACTCTTGTTCGGACAGATTTCAGTGAGTTATTCCTAAAAATTAGCACGGCACAGCCCTCACCTCCTCCCAGCTCTTTTCTCTTTGCAGCTATCACTTCTGTCTAAACTTCATGGTTAACTTCACTTTAGTTTACTGCGCCAGGATGCCCCACTGTACCTGCTCTGAGTGTTGGGATGAGGGAAGGACCTCAGCGGGTCAGGCACAATGTCCATGGGGGGGATCTGGCCTGGGGGAACACAACTGAAATCTGGGGGAGTACAGTATACCCCAGCACCCCATAGATCCATGCTCACATTGGATGTTAAAGCCAATTAATCCTCCGGGTTAAGCAGCCTCCGGCTAATGTGAGAATATTTGTACCAGGAAGCACCTGATTGCAGAACACCTTTAACCTTAAACGTAGGGATACAATTTTAAACTAAGGCAAGCGGTCTAAGGAGGAAAATGGTGACTGTGGTGGGAGCAACGGTGGCCCTGTTGGATTTGTGGACAGGTGTACTTTATGCCCCTCACCTCACGGGAGGATACTCATACTGGGCCACTTTTTGGGACAGGGTTAAGCATGGGAACTGGCCTGGGTAGTCCCAAAACAAGGTTGCATTAGTATCTTGGGAGGGTTATAGTGAAATACTGGTGTCCATTGATTCCAGGTGTGAAGAGGTTAAATCCTATAATGGCTTGTTGTTTCTAACCTGTCCTTTAGGGGGGAACTCACTCATTAGAACCATCCTCCCCACACCAGTACCTGTGGGTATTCATCCAATTCTGTACCTCAAACACCTCAACAAACTCCTACACATTCCAAAAATGTTCATAGAACCTGCAAGGCCAGTTATTGCCTCTCTAAGACAAGGGAGATACATGGTATCCATGGACATCCAAGATTTCTATCTCCATATTTTCATTTACCTACCCCATCTGTATTTTCTGTGATTTTCATTCCAAGACAATAATTTCCAGTTTTTTGCACTGCCCTTTGGCCGATCGTATGCTGTCATAGTATTCACAGAGTTCCTAGCACCTCTTCTTACTTTTCTAAAAACTCAGGAAAACAACCATTGCTCTATTCGTCTCCCAGAGAGGCCCCTCAAAAGCCACCAAGGGGTGACCAAGTGGGATACTTAATCCCCAGTATTTGTCTAAATAGTATAGGGGTACATAAGTGGCAGGAGACATTTAATATAGGTAAGTGATGATTTGGCATCCAAATCCCAAAGACGGAAAACCTTTTGGTATTATAAGCCAGGTCTGATTAGACCGTGTGTCACCAGGGCTGCACAAGCTCCACTGAAACAGTCACATTCAGAGGTCTCATAAAAAAGAATTGCTTTCATGGTGTGAACAGGAATTGAAAGGAGTTAAATTCTTAGAAGACAGAGTTCTAATAATTTACTGTTAAAAAGAGAAGGAGGGGCATTTTGCCAGAAAAACCTCATTCAATGTAACAGAATGTAAACTTTGCAGCACAACCAATCCTTATTGCATCTCGCCACATGCGATCATATACAAAAATTAGAGTGCCACTTTAAAGGGAGATCTGTTCAAAAGAAAAAAAAAACAAATACACATGATATTGCCTTTTTTGGGTAATTGTAGAAGATTACTCAGTGCCTTTCGTGTACAATGCAAGTGTTGTAAAAAGAAGTGCTCACAGCCAATCCCTTTGTAGCACCTCAGTAGTCATCCTCTTCATCAGAGTCCATCACTTTCTTCCTGTTAAACTTTACCGTTGTCTTCTTCTCAGTCTGTTGACTCACTTTTTCCAAAATCTCTATTAGACCCTCTTCACATAACTTCCCACCAAGCTGACCAATCTTGCCATCTGTATAAGGTCATTTTCTATGGTTTTGGCTTTCTCAGGCTTCACCAAGGCATGATTGTTCAACCATGCCTGAGCAGCCTGGCTGAGGACCTGGGATAAAATGCTATTCTGCATGTCATCTTCTCTTTGTCTAGCTTCTTGCTGAGCTTGCTCTCCTCCAGCTTCCCCATACCTCCCCTGTTGCTCCGCCAGCCGCTGTTGTCTTATTGCTTCCAGCTCCGGGTCTGACACCCCCACCCAGACCTCTGGACTGTCTGAATTCTGATCCTGATTTTGATAGGCTACTGATCAACTTCTGTACAACCAGTCTGTCAGATTTTCCTGGCTATAGCCGGCACCACTGATCAATGTATTCTGATTGGGGAAGTCTTCCCACTGTTAGAATACAGAGCCTCAGCAGGAAGGATCCCCCATCTATATTAAGAGCAGGGGTGGACTGACAACTCATGGGGCCCCCGGGCAATAGGAGATCATGGGGCCCCTGTGTCCTTGCCCAAACTCAAAAAAGCCTATGAAAAAGGTACCAGGGGCATCTCATAGGGCCCCCTACTGTGCCCTAGTTTCCAAATGGTCAGTCCGCCCCTGATTAAGAGTGCGGTTGAATGAAAAAAAAAATGCTCATCTATGGGGCCTGGCCTTTCGTCATTCTGGACTGGACCAGAACTTAGCCTTGAGCACCCTGAAAGGACAAGTTTCGGCTTTTTCTACTGTCTTTAAAAAACTGCTAGCTGCGCTTCTCCCTTGTCAAGACTGTTAGACAAGATGTTTCTTGGATTAGGTCACCTATGCAGGATGCTGTGCTTCCTTGGGACCTAAGCTTTGTTCTGTCTGCAGAAACCACCCTTTATTTGACTCATCTCACAAATTGGTCATCCTGGTAGCTATCATATTGGTGGAATGTGTTTCAGAGCTGGCATCCCTCTCTTAAAGCAGCCATTATTCATCTTTCGTAATGACATGGCAATTCTACGCCCAAGGACACCATTCCTTCCCAAGGTGGTTTCAGACTTCCACCTCAATGAAGATATACTTCCATCTTTGTACCCTACTCCAAAGCACTCCAGAGAAATTGCTCTTCATTGCCTGGATGTAGTCAGAGCGATCAGACTCTACCTATTTGTTCTGCCAGTAGGACCTCACAAGAGACACCCTGCCTCAAAGTCAACCATTGCTCACTGGATCAGACAGCTGATTGATAGATCTTACACAGAACAGTGGATATTTCCTGGGCATTCTGGCACTGGAACATCCAAACAGAACATCAGTATCAACGTGTAATTGTTGTTAAGATCTACTTTATTACATTCGTACAGAGGTTACATAGTCCCACACAGACGTTTTGATGCGTTTCAGCCTGAGTCGGCTTTAGTTATAACAATCATTTTAAAAAGGCACAGCCAAATAAATAAACACATGACACCTAAACCGAGAGAAGAACCGGAGGCAACAAGAAAAAAAAACCCTTATTTATTTATTTCAGGTACTTATATAGCGCCGTCAATTTACGCAGCACTTTACATATATATTGTACATTCACATCAGTCCCTATCCCTCAAGGGGTGTACAATCTAAGGTCCCTAACTCACATTCATACATACACATACTAGGGACAATTTAGACAGGATCCAATTCACCTACCAGCATGTCTTTGGAGTGTGGGAGGAAACCAGAGTACCCGGAGGAAACCCACGCAGGCACAGGGAGAACATGCAAACTCCAGGCAGGAGGTGCTGTGTCTGGGATTCAAACCAATGACCCTATTACTGCCAGGCAGAAGTGCTAACCATTTAGCCACTGTGCTGCTCACTTCACAGCAGACCTCACCCCAGACCAGGAAGAAATGAAAAACATACAGACAATAAAACCTTAACTATAAATGAAAGAAAATAAGAACAAAACAGATTATATATGAAAAGAAAAAGCACCTAATAAAAAGCAAAAACTAAATATTCTACATCTATACAAAAGGAGAGGGGAAATGAGACCAGAGAGGGAGGATCAACAAGGGAAGAACCAGAGAGGGAGGTCAGGGAATGAGCAGTCCCAAGTCTCACCCAGGGGCGGACTGACAACTCATGGGGCCCCCGGGCAATAGGGGATCATGGGGCCAGGGGCGGACTGACAACTCATGGGGCCCCCAGGCAATAGGGGATCATGGAGCCCCCGTGTCCTTGACCAAACTCAAAAAAGCCTATGAAAAAGGTACCAGGGGCATCTCATGGGGCCCCCTACTGACCCCAGGCCCTCAGGCAGTGCCCGAGTTTCCAAATGGTCAGTCCGCCCCTGGTCTCACCTGAGGTTTAACCCTGGTCCTCAATTTAAAAATCCACCAACCCTCGCCCGAGCTCACCCACTGATTACCACAAAATTTAAAAGAGGAGAGATCTCCCCCCATAGTGTTGCTTAAAATGACTCAATGAATTGGACATAAACTTTGCATTGGGATTATAGGAGTCACAGAAATGTTCATCGCCTCTAGTCCTGAAGGATCGGGTGGTACATCCTACATACTGTAAATGGCATGAGTTACAAACAATCAAATACACCACATAGCTTGTACCACAATGTATGTATTGTTTAATCCTAAATTGTTCCCTGTGACCTGAGAGCTCAACATTTTTGTACACAAATTAAGATGACAGTAACTACAGGTGCTCAGGCAACAGGGGAAAACCCTGAAGAGGACAGCCATGTCGGTTTATCAGCAAATGTAAAATAACTGGGAGAAAGGAGGGTACCCAATGTGGGTGCATGGCTACTTGACAATCTGCAGCTTCTCTGCAATATTGTAACCAAATCTTTATCAAAATATAAGATAACTAAATATCTCTTAATGAACTCTACATCCTGATCATATTCTCTAGAATACTGTATGCTCTCTGAAGGAAGGGCATACCCGTGCCGTTCTTTCAAAACTGTGTGTCGTGGCCTGGGACTCCCATGCGTATGTTAACACTAGAAATTCTGAAGGATCCTCTGCACACTGGTATATAAACCCTTTCAAGCAAACAATTCAATAAATAGGGATATTTAGTTCACACATATTGCAATACATGCTTAAGCTGGCCAACTGCGTCAAAGTAATCCCTCTATGGCCAGTCCTACTCTGCTCTGCCTACGCAAATGCTACTGTGGACACAATGCTAGCATAGGGGAATGAACAATGGAGGAGAGCTACAAGGTTCAGGTCTGGCTACTGACCCAACAATACAACAAACAAGAGATCCCTGTGCTCAAATCCCAACAGCTAGTGCATGCATTTATCCATCAGGTGCTAAAGTGGTGCAACCACATATTCTCAAGGACCCTCTGCACACTGGTATTTACCCTTTCAAGCAGACTATGCAATACATATAAATGTATAAATGTATTGCAATATGTGTGAACCAAATATCCCTATTTATTGCATAGTCTGCTTGAAAGGGTAAATACCAGTGTGCAGAGGGACCTTGAGAATATGTGGTTGCACCCCTTTAGCACCTGATGGATAAATGCATGCACTAGCTGTATGGATTTGAGCACAGGGATCTCTTGTTTGTTGTATTGTTGGGTCAGTAGCCAGACCTGAACCTTGTAGCTCTCCCCATTGTGTCTTTTCCCCTATGCTAGCATTGTGTCCACAGTAGCACTTGTGTAGGCAGAGCAGAGTAGGACTGGCCATAGAGGGATGACTTTGACGCAGTTGGCCAGTTTAAGCATGTATTGCAATATGTGTGATCTAAATATCCCTATTTATTGCATAGTCTGCTTGAAAGGGTATATACCAGTGTGCAGAGGATCCTTCAGAATTTCTAGTGTTAATATGTGGTTACACCCCTTTAGCACCTGATGGATAAATGCATGCACTAGCTGTTTGGATTTGAGCACAGGTATCTCTTGTTTGTCCCATGCGTATGTGACGTGGCATGTCAGATGGCTGGAGCTTGCGAATCCAAAAGGAAGACTGGGTGAACATGGAAGCCTCTGCAGCGGTGCTAGCACCCCGCTGGAGGGCTTCGTTTTAAGGTAAGTTTTACATAGTTACATAGTTAGTCTGGCTGAAAAAAGACAAAAGTCCATCCAGTTCAGCCATAAAAAAAAAAAGTTATAATCCTATACCCACAATTGATCCAGAGGAAGGCAAATAACCCAGCAAAGCATGGATCAATTTGCTTATGCAGGGGAAAAAATTCCTTCTTGATCCCCAGAGAAGAAATTGGATATTCAATGGATCAACTTTACCTATAAATGTTAGTATCCAGTTATATTCTGTGTATCCAAGAAAGAATCCAGGCCTTTTTTAAAGCAATCCACTGAGCTGGCCAGAACCAACTCTTGAGGACGTCTATTTAACATTTTCACAGCTCTCACTGTGAAGAATCCTTTCTGTAACTGGAGATTAAATTTATTTTCCTCCAGATGTAAAGAGTGCCCCCTTGTCCTCTGTGATGACCTCAGGGTGAATAACTCTACACCGAGTTCATAGCCCCCTTAATGTCCTCTTCTCAAGAGAATAAATTCAGTTCCTCTAATCTTTCCTCATAGCTGAGCTCCTCCATGCCTCTTATCAGTTTGGTTGCCCTTCTCTGTACTTTCTCCAGTTCCCCAATGTTCTTTTTGTGAATTGGTGCCCAAAACTGAACTGCATATTCCAGATGAGGTGTTACTAATGATTTGTACCGGGGTAATATGATATCTCTCTCTCTGGAGTCTATACCTCTTTTAATACAAAAGAGGATTTTGCTCGCTTTAGAACCCGCAGCTTGTCATTGCATGCCATTATTAAGCTTGTGATCTACCAGAACTCTCAGATCCTTCTCCACCATTGATTCCCCCAGTTGTACCCCCCCCAGTATGTATTATGCATGCATATTCTTAGCCCCCAAGTGCAGAACCTTACATTTATCAACATGAAATCTCATTTGCCACATAGTTACTCAATTACACAGAGCATTGAGGTCGGCTTGTAAGTTGGAGACATCCTGTAAGGACGTTATTCCACTGCACAGCTTAGTGTCATCTGCAAAGGTTGAATGGTATTTTTAATTTCAGACCCTTTATTAAAAAGTAAGTGTCCCAACACTACACCTTGGGGTACACCACTAACAACCCTAGACCATCTAGACCATTCAGTGTATGAATCATTAACCACTACTCTCTGAATATGATGTTTTAGCCAGTTTTCTATCCATTCACATACAGATTTTCCCAAGCCTGTAGACTTTACCTTACATATTAGCTGTGTGTGGGGAACTGTGTCAAATGCTTTTGCAAAATCCAAGTATACCACGTCCACCACCACCCCTCTGTCCAAGGTTTTGCTCACCTCCTCATAAAGGGCCTACATGCTTGGACCTGACCTTTTTACTATTACTATATTTGATTAATTTGTGGGGGTTTATCGTGCTATCTTCATGACAGACACCACCACCTTTCCTTTTTACCCTGTCTCTTCAAAAGAGAACATAGCCAGGAAATATTAATGGCCCAGTCATGTGAAGAATGAAGCCAAGATTCAGCAATACCAATTAAATCATAGTTCTGTTCATGCACCAAAGCTTCCAACTCACCTATTTTTGCTTGTCTGACTCCTGGCATTGGTGAATAAACACTTTAAATCATTGACACCTTATGTACGCGTATTTTTCATATATTTTTATTTTCATACAAGTGGTACCAATTCCAATGGTTGTTTGTAACATGGGAATCTTCTTATCTGCCATAGCTTTCCCTCCATCTTTCCCCATTCCACCCACCAATAAGGACTGACCCCTGTCTGATCTGCCTACCCCATTATAATCTAATTCTCCCTCCCCCCTCAATCCTAGTTTAAATACTCCTCCAGCCTCCCCATAAACCCCTACCCCAGCACAGCAGACCCCCTTCCATTTAGGTGCAAACCATCTCTAGCATATAGGTTGCACCCCAATGAAAAGTTAGCCCAGTGCTCTAGAAACCCAAATCCTTCATGCATTTAGTTCTCTAATCTCCCCCTGTCTTTCCTGAGTTGCACCTGGCACTGGTAATATTTCAGAGAATATCACCTTGGAGGTCCTTCCCTTCATCTTGCAGCCTAGTTCTTTAAATTGATTCTTAAGGAGCCTCCACCTTCCATGCATTCTGTCATTGGTTCCAAGATGGACCAAGACAGCTGGGACATGCCCAGCCCCTCCCAGTAATTTGTCAACCTGGTCCACCACATGCCAAACCCTGGCACCAGGGAGACGGCAAACCATTCAGTTGAGGTGATCCTGGCGACAATTTATATTATCAGTCCTTCTGATTATGGAATCCCACACTTCCACCACCTGTCTAGGCCTTCCTGCACTACCCTCACCACCCCTCCCAGATGGTCTGCCCTCCCGGCTGTTAGGGATAGCAGTGACATCCAGGGCTGCCTCCCCTGAGCTTGCCACCCCCACATCTTCACCCAACTTGGCAAATCTGGTTGGGTGCACAAACCCAGGGCAGCCTTCCTTTTCTGTGAGCCCCTACCACGCCCTCTCGTTACAGTAACCCGTCTTCCTACCTGATAATCCTGATTAGCCCCTCCACATCTATCCCATTAGCTACCTCCTCTGGGAGCAGAACACTCCTTTCAAGGTTGCCAGTTCTGCCCAGTGTTGCAACTTGCTTCTCCTGATCTCTAATGCGAGCTTCCAGAAGGACAATCCACTCACATCGGTATCCATCCTGGAGTTGTTGCTCCATTGTTGCATACATACAGCACACTGTGCACTGCACAAAACCTTCAACCCTGCTAGCACTCATGTCCCAGTTACAATATTACTAATAGGAAATATCAGTTGTCACTTACAAGTTAGTAGACTCCTGTTGTAATCTCCCTGTTTCAACTTCGGTTTTTTAACTCCACTTAATTAAATGTCCACTTGGTCAAAGGTCCAGCAAGCAAAATACAGGCAAGCTCAGAGTGAGCTCTACAGAAAGTTACATGGTACCTGGGGCACCTGTGACCAGTTAACTCCTACCCTTAATGAGCAAACTGAAGGAAACAAGGAAAGGATGAAAAAAATGCTATTTAAAAAGTGATTTTAAAAAGTAAAAGCTTCTAGCAAGACCCAAAGAAGAAATTAAAACAACTACAAGCACCAACAATCACCAGCAGTCAAAAGTAAAACTGTTTTTCACTCGCCACTCAAATTTCCCACTCTTTTTAATTATCAGCCAGCAAAATGTGCCAAAATGTGTGATGCATACTAGCACTTTATGACATTACCTTGCAGGGGACTTTTTTTTTTTTTTTTTTTACCTGCGGTTTACTAGCACTTTAAAATGGTAGTCTGATGGCTAAAGGTATATTGATGTAATTTGGCCTGCAGAAGGCACTGCAGTGAACTCTAATGATTGAATTATGCTGAAAATGTGTTCATTGATAGGCTGAGGGAACTAGCCACAGCATGTGTTAAAGCAAAAAAGGGGAAGTCCTGTAACCAAGAATTATTTATTTATTTCAGGTACTTGTATAGCGCCATCAATTTACGCAGCGCTTTTACATATATATTGTACATTCACATCAGTCCCTAACCCTCAAGGGGTTTACAATCTAAGGTCCCTAACTCACATTCATACATATACATACTAGGGACAATTTAGGCAGGAGCCAATTAACCTACCAGCATGTCTTTGGAGTGTGGGAGGAAGCCAGAGTACCCAGAGGAAACCCAGGGAGAACATGCAAACTCCAGGCAGGTGGTGCCGTGGTTGGGATTCGAAACAATAACCCTAGCACTGCCAGGCGGAAGTGCTAACCACTTAGCCACTGTGCTGCCCAATAACCAATGACAACTAGGTAATGAAGGTACAGAAATTACTTGGAATTTGATTATCTCATGGTGACATCTAGTTTGACATCTAGAGTCACCCACAAAAAATGTGAAGTCCAGCATAAAGTCTTTAATGTAGCTTGGCAATCGTAAAGCCAGTGGCTGGAAATGAAGATTTACCCACTCTCCATAAAGACTCTTTAAAGAAAGTTTAAATGAGCTGCACCACTATTTTTTGATTTTGACGTGGGATCACGTTTTTTCATAGTTACATAGTTAGTCTGGCTGAAAAAAGACAAAAGTCCATCCAGTTCAACCACAGAAAAAAAAAAGTTATAATCCTACATTTTTGGTGCTTGCAGCAGTTTATAGTGGATTGTTTTTTGTTTTCACTCTTATTGGGTGGCAGCACATTAGAGTTCTCTTTTTATTCATTGACTCCCTGTGCTTGGAACCCGACTCGAGTACGCAGAACAATGTGTTAGTGGTAACTGACCATTTCACTTGATATTCTTGGCCATAAAAGACCAGCAAGCCTCAACAGTAGCCAAAGTCCTAGTGGAAAAATGATTTGTTCATTATGGATTGCCCCAATGTATTTATTCAGATCAAGGAAGAAATTTTAGTCCTCATGCACACTGGACATTTTTACATTTTTTTGAGGTTTTTTTCTACAGCCAGTAAACTCCCCATCATGTTATCCTATGTGTCCATTCACACATAGACTGGAATCAACATTTTTTGGCAGGGACGTTTTTTGGCTGGAAAAAAACCCCAGGACTAGTGGGTTTCTAAGGGAGTTTTTTAGCTGTAAAAATGCTCTAACACTGAAAAACAATCAATATGATCAAAGATATTGTGTGCCGATGCTAACCAATAAGAAGCGTTCTGATCTGTCCCATAAGTTCTACAAAAAGAAGAGGGAGAAGAGCAGGGGTTTCAAATCCCCAGAACACTGTACCAGTTGTGTGGGCAGCGGGGGCGGACTGACAACTCATGGGGCCCCGCAATAGGGGATCATGAGGTCCCTCTGTCCTCACCCACACCCAAAAAAGCCTATGAAAAAGCCAATGAAAGGTACCAGGGGCATCTCATGGGGCCCCCTACTGACACTGGGCCCTCGGGCAGTGCCCGAGTGCGTGATTGGTCAGTCCGCCCCTGGTGGGCAGTAATAGCTCATCCCACATGGAGGTAAGTACAGCAGGGACCATGGGGTATGAAGGGTGTTCAGTGTTAATTCACCTTTTCATTTTTTTTCTGAAACAATAAACTAACACTTTAAAGTACAGGGGTTGGACAAAAAAAACGGAAACACTACATGATTTGTGAGTGTGAAAATGAAGACATGTTTCACGTTGAAAGTGGAAGTGATATAAATTTTGTTTAGCTTCTACTGTGTGATGAGACACCTAGCTAACAGGTGGGTAGCTTCACTTTCATTATTCACAGTGTGCGCTGCTAGTAATATGGAGTCATGTCAGAGTTTACTGAGCTGCAAAGAGGGCTAATTGTTGGCTCTGCTTAGATGGTGCCTCTACAACTAAAGTTGCCAATTTAGCTGCCGTGTCTCGAGGTAACTAGAGTGCACAAGCCTGGCCATTTATGTACATTGACGGGCCAGAAATGGTTAAAGCTCAAATGAATCTTCTGTTTAAATCTGCTAAAGACTGACCTTTTTTTTGGTCTTGGCACAAAACAGTATGTCTGATGAAAAACCAAAACTTAGGAACACTAATGCCTTGGTAATGTATGGTGGTGGCATCATATTGTGGAGAAGATTTTCATTTTCAGGAATGGAAAACTGATTAAGAACGAGATAAAAATGGAGAAAAACCTAAGATTTGAGACCGGGGCAAAAGTTCCTCAATACACCTAAACCAACATCCAGGCCTATACTGGAATGATAAAAACCCAAGAACATGAAAGCTTTAGAATGGTCCAGTCAAAGCTTAGTGCTCAATCCAATTGACATTCTATGGTGAGACATAAAAATTGCTTTTCACCAATGAGACCTGTTCATCCTGACTGAGCTAGAGCAATTGTACCAAGAACAAAGAGTTAGGATTGAGGTATAAAAGGCTAGGAGAAACCTACCTCACAAAACTGTGCAGCCATGATTGCATCCAGAAGTGGTTCAACCAAGTTGACTCAGTATTCACATAGGCATCCATTATGGAGAAGAATTTTAAATAGCATTTGAATAAGGATTGTTCTGGCACTGAAAGCCTTAAAGGAAACCTCCAGGAAATATGAAAACTAATTTGAAGTGGGTCCCTATCCATGCTGAAAGGGTTAAATGATGGTTTTGTCTATACCTCTACCCATAGACAAAACCATCATGTAGCCGTTACAGTTTGGAGAGGGACCTCCTCATTCATTTTCATTGGTGCCCCAATACACATAGCATGCCTGCAGCACGTGTGTAGAGAAAAAAAAAGAGTACAGTGTGGGCCAGGGGCGGACTGACCATTTGAGCACTCGGGCACTGTCCCTGGGCCCGGGTCAGTAGGGGGCCCCATGAAATGCCCCTGGTACCTTTTTCATAGGCTTTTTTGAGTGTGGGCAAGGACACAGGGGCCCCATGATCCCTTATTGCCCGGGGGCCCCATGAGTTGTCAGTCCGCACCTGTTGTGGGCCACACTGGGGTGTATTAGCTGCCCAATATAAATGAATGGGCTCCCTTATGGCAATGAACATTAGTGCCGGACTCAACACCCCACACAGGTGTAATCAAGACCTTAACTTTCTCACTTTTTCCCTACATATTGCAAAACTACATGAAACTGAGTAAGTAATGAACATAAAAA
Source organism: Staurois parvus (assembly GCF_062004578.1). NCBI lineage: Eukaryota > Metazoa > Chordata > Amphibia > Anura > Ranidae > Staurois > Staurois parvus. The sequence goes on from NW_028318988.1 coordinate 2,716,645, forward strand.
AGAAACCGGGAACCAGGAAGGGAAGATAATACCGCCCCCTGCTAGCCTCCAATGTATGAACAGACTTTATTGGCACACCATGAGACAACAATTATCATTCAATCAATTTATTATGAAATGACTTAACTGCCTCCCACCCACCGTATAGGAAATGATGGATGGACGGGAGCTCTCTTGTTTTAGGAGGATATTATATCCTCCCACTTTAGCTGCGCATGCCCTCCCCCCCCCCCCCCCGGGCGCTCAGCGTGGCGATTGCTGGTGGTCATCAGTGCCCTGATTATTAGTGCAGCCCCATCAGTGCTGCCTTTCAGTGCCCATCATAGTCGTCTATCAGTGCCCATCAATGCCACATATCAGTGCCCATCAGAGCTGCCTTTCAGCGCCCATTAGTGATGCCTGTCAATATCCATCAGTGCCTCCTCATCAGTGCAGTTTATCAGTACCCATCAGTGCCACCTATCATTACCCATCAGTGTTGCCTATTAGTGCAACATATCAGTGCCATTCAGTGACACCTATCAGTGCCAGTCAGTGCCGCCTATCAATGCCTATCAGTGCCACCTACAAGTGCCAATCAGAGCCACCTTTCAGTACACATCAGTGCCACCTATTTGTATCATTCAGTGCCACCTATCAGTGCCATTCAGCGCAGCCTATCAACACCCATAAGTGCCCATCATTGCCACCTAACAGTGCCACATATTAGTGCCCATCAGTGCTGTCTTTCAGTGCCCACCAATGATGGCTGTCAGTGCCTATCAGTGCCAACTATCAGTTTCAGTCAGTGCCGCCTATCAGTACCCATCAGTGTTGCCTATTAGTGCAACATATCAGTGCCATTCAGTGTCAACTATCAGTGCCAGTCAGTGCCACATATCAGTGTCCATCATTGCTGCCTAACAGTGCCACCTATCAGTGCCACATATTAGTGCTGTGTTTCAGTGCCCACCAATGATGGCTGTGAGTGCCTATCAGTGCCATCTATCAGTTTCAGTCAGTGCCACCTATCAGTACCCATCAGTGCTGCCTATTAGTGCAACATATCAGTGCCATTCAGTGCCACCTATCAGTGCCCATCAATGCCTATCAGTGCCACCTATAAATGCCCATCTTTGCTGCCTAACAGTGTCACCTATCAGTACCACAAATTAGTGCCCATCAGTGTCACATATCAGTGCCCATCAGTGCTGCCTTTCAGTGCCCACCAATGATGGCTGTCAGTGTCTATCAGTGCCATCTATGTATCATTGCTGTCTATCAGTGCCGCTTATCAGTAGTCATCATTCAGTCTTTTTTAGTTTGTTTAGAAAAAAATAAAAACAAACCCCAATGGTGATGAAATGCCACCAAAAGAAAGCTCTATGTCTCTGTCTATCTGTCTAAAAAAAATAATAACAATTTCATATGAGTACAGTGTTGCATGACCGCTCAATTGTCATTCAAAGTGCGACAGCGCTGACAGCTGAAAATTGGCCTGGGCAGGAAGGGGGTGAAAGTGCTGTGTAGGCGAGGGGTTAAAATGTAAAGGGCACAATGATTCGCAGTAAGATTACTTTGCCAATCAGTTAATACAGAATGGGAGCATATCCTCAACAAACTCCAAATACGTAGCAATAATATATGATTTACACATCTGTGTATACCTTACTTGTCTGATTTTGTTTCTATATTTAGTTTGATCTGCATACCTTTTATGTCCTGATAAAGGGATCTTACTGCAAAACACATTGATATCTGGATTTGGAGAGGCCTACCTTTATAACATACAGTATATCTATCTATCTATCTATCTATCTATCTATCTATCTATCTATCTATCTATCTATCTATCTATATTCTATCTATCTATATTCTATCTATCTATATTCTATCTATCTATCTATCTATCTCTCTATATTCTATCTATCTATCTATCTATCTCTCTATATTCTATCTATCTATCTATCTATCTATCTATCTATCTATCTTCTATCTATCTATCTCTCTATATTCTATCTATCTATCTATCTATCAATTATCTATCTCTATCTATCTATCTATCTATCTATCTATCTATCTGCTACCTCCACTCTTAACCAGACAAACGCATTGACTCCTGCTGTTCTTCTCTGGGTAACTGCATTTATCTGCTACCTCCACTCTTAACCAGACAAACGCATTGACTCCTGTTAAATTCTCAACAAATGTTGTAATTATATCTGTGTATCTGTTGACTTGTCCTCACCTCTAGGCGCACTCAGGTTTATGACTGTGGCCTGGTTCCTAAGAAACATCCCCCCTTATTCATGTGAGCCTTATCAGCTTCTAATTGGGGCAGAGTTGAATGCTCATTTGAGCATCTCCCTATAAATTTAGTTCAGCTCATGGGGGAGATCTCTGATGGGGGGCACAGTCTCTGATGGGGGTGCTGCTTATGATGGAGTGCGGCTTTGAATGAGTGCAGAGCAGTTAAACACAGCAGTTGAACTTAAGCAGCAGAAAGACACAACAACAGCAAGAAACTCTACTGCATGCTGGACAGACTGCAAGGAAACACCCTGGGAAATATCTTTTACATACCTGAGTCCCACTCCGTGTACCTTTTATATAATACACCCCTCTTCTCCTCTTCATATTACTATCCTCTGTTCCCTAATCTCATTTCTTTACCCCTCTGCTCCACCCCAAAAATTGTACATCTACCCCTCATTGCTATCATCTCCCTACTATTGCTTTCATCACCTCCCCAAAATGCCTCTTCCACTCCTCCTTCTCATTTTCCTCTCCTCTGTTCCCAAAATCCATTCACTATATCCCTCTGCTCCTCCCAAACATTTGTATATTGTGCCCTCACTGCTTCCCTCACCCCTCTATGGCACCTACCACCTCCTCCTATTACTCCGCTCTCCCACTGACCCAAACACCTCCACTAGTAGTTTCTCACGCTCCTGCACATCCCGCTCCCATGCCACCTTTCTCACCCTTCTCCTCCTCATAACCGCGGGGGACATCTCCCCGAATCCTGGCCCTCCACCACCTCCCTCACCCGCACAAAACCCTCCCGCCTCCACGTCCTGCCGCAACCCCCGCAACTTAGTATCTGTCCCCCTGCTCCCTAAAATCTCCCCCCCGTTTTCATGTGCACTCCTGAACGCCCGATCGGTGTGCAACAAGCTTACCGCCATCCACGACCTCTTTGTTTCCCGCTCCCTCAACCTCCTGGCGATTACGGAAACCTGGATCCAGCCCACTGACTCTACCTCCCCTGCTGCACTCTCCTACGGCGGTCTCACCTGGACCCACTCACCCAGGCCCAACGGTCGTAAAGGTGGTGGGGTTGGCCTGCTCCTGTCACCGCTGAGCACCTTCCGAGTCCTCCCAAACCCCCCCTCCCTATCCTTCTCCTCCTTCGAGGCCCACTGCGTCCGACTATTCTCCCCAACCCCCCTAAAGATTGCTGTGATATACCGGCCTCCTGGATCCATACCCCGCTTCCTGGAAGACTTCTCCTCCTGGCTACCCTTCTTCCTCTCCTCTGAGCTACCCACTATCATCCTTGGGGATTTCAACATCCCTGTCAACCTCGACAACCCGGACACAGCCCGTCTCCTCCACTTAACCTCCTCCTTTGCACTTGCACAGTGCATACAATCCACCACCCACTCCGACGGTAATATCCTTGATCTTGTCTTCTCCAACCGCTGCGCTCCCCACAACCTCACTAACACCCCCTTCCCTCTCTCTGACCACAACCTGATTACCTTCTCTATCTCCTCATCCTCCAATGCCTACCCCTCCAAATGTCACACTACTACCAGCCGTAACCTCCGCAACCTTAACCCTGCCTCCCTCCACTCCGCAGTTGATCAACTCCATGACCGCATCCTCCCCCTGTCCTGCCCCGACTTGGCTATGACCGCCTACAACAATGCGCTGTCAACAGCCCTTGACTCACTAGCGCCTTTAACCACACGCAACATCAGACCCTGACCACTCCAGCCCTGGCAGACTGATCACACCAAAACCCTCAAACGACACAGTCGTGCCCTGGAGCCACTATGGCGCAAAACCAAATCCCAACAAGCCTTCACCCGATACAAATCTGCCTTCCACACCTACACCTCCTCCCTCCATACTGCCAAACAAGCCTACTTCCTGACCCTCATCAAGGCCCTCTCCTCCAATCCTCGCCGACTCTTCTCCACCTTCAACTCTCTACTCTCGCCACCCCCACCTCCACCCAGCACCTCACTCACTGCCCTTGAGATTGCCAATCACTTCAAAAACAAGATTGACACAATTCGCAAGGACATTGCCGCAACTCACACGCCTTCTCAACCCGTCCCCTCTCACACAGCTACCCCCTCATCCCCCCTCCCCCTCGACATAACCCACAGGGACTTCGTCGCTGCTCAAACTCCCTCCAACCCCCTTCCCCCTCACTCAGCTACCCCCTCTACACCCCTCTCCCACGGCCCCACCACTGCTCTTACCTCCTCTCCCACCCCACCCTACATTCCTCATACTGAAGCTCCCCCAACACTCCGCACCTTTGACCTTACTACCATCGAAGAAGTCTCCCAGATCCTCTCTGATGCCCGCCTCACCACCTGCCCCCTTGACCCTATCCCCTCACAACTCCTACAACCTCCCTCCCCCTCCATCCTACGCTCCCTCACCCACATCTTCAATCTCTCCCTCTCCTCCGGCACTTTCCCTTCCCCTCTGAAACATGCACACATCACCCCCATACTTAAAAAGCCCTCCCTGGACCCCAATGACCCGAACAACCTCAGACCCATCTCCCTGCTCCCATTTACATCTAAACTCCTCGAGCGCCTAGTCTACACCCGCCTATGCTCTCACCTCAACGACAACAACCTCCTCGATCCCCTACAGTCCGGCTTCCGTCCCCTACACTCCACCGAAACTGCCTTACTCAAACTCTCCAACGACCTGCTAACCGCCAAAGCTAATGGCCACTATTCAGTGCTCCTACTCCTTGACCTCTCTGCGGCCTTCGACACAGTCGACCACCCCCTCCTCCTCAAAAAACTACACTCCCTCGGCCTCAGAGATTCTGCTCTCTCCTGGCTCTCATCCTACCTGTCGCAACGCTCTTTCAGCGTTACCTATAATGCCACCACCTCCCTCTCACTCCCCCTCTCTGTTGGGGTCCCTCAAGGCTCTGTCCTCGGGCCCCTTCTCTTCTCCATCTACACCTCCTCCCTTGGCCAACTCATACACTCTCATGGCTTCAACTACCACCTCTATGCCGACGACACACAAATCTATCTCTCAACCCCCCACCTCACCCCCTCGGTCTCCACCCGAATCACACACCTGTTGAGCGACATATCAGACTGGATGTCGCTCCACTTCCTTAAACTGAACCTCTCCAAAACCGAGTTTCTTGTCTTCCCTCCAGCCCGGACACCACCCCCCATTGACTTCTCCATCATGTCCAACAACGCCACCATCAAACCCGCCCCGCAGGCCAGAGTACTTGGTGTCATTTTGGACTCCAACCTATCCTTCCAGCCCCAAGTCCACTCTTTAACAAACTCGTGCAGACTCCACCTCCGCAACATCGCCAAAATCCGCACGTTCCTAACTCCAGAAACCACTAAACAGCTCATCCACTCCCTCATCATATCACGACTCGACTACTGCAACTCCCTCCTCACTGGCCTGCCTCGCCGCTGGCTATCCCCGCTTCAGTCCATCCTGAATACGGCTGCCAGACTCATTCACCTTTCCAACCGCTCCGTTTCCGCCACCCCCCTCTGCCAATCCCTCCACTGGCTTCCGATTGCGCAACGGATCAAATTCAAAATCCTAACGCTGACGTACAAAGCTGTCCACCATACTGCCCCGAACTACATCTCTGACCTAATATCCAAGTACCGCCCAACACGCACACTCCGCTCCTCACAAGACCTCCTTCTCTCTAGTTCCCTGGTCTCCTCCTCCCATGCCCACCTCCAGGACTTCTCCAGGGTGTCACCCATCCTCTGGAACTCCCTGCCCCAACCCATCAGATTATCACCTACTCTCCTCTCCTTTAGGCGCACCCTGAAAACCCATCTCTTCAGGGAAGCCTACCCCGCCCCCTGCTAACTTGCCGACCTCCTCCACTCTTCCTACCACTCCATCCCCCACAGCTATCTCCTCCTGTGCCACCATCCCCTCCCTCCTAGATTGTAAGCTTGAAAGAGCAGGGCCCTCGATCCCCTCATGTTTTGCATTGTATTGGTATTGTTCTGTCACATGTTCTGTCCCCCTTTATAATGTACAGCGCTGAGCGAACTATTGGCGCTTTATAAATACTGTATAATAATAATAATAATAATAATCTATCTATATTCTATCTATCTATCTATCTATCTATTATCTGTCTGTCTGTCTGTCTATCTGTCTATTTATAATCTATCTATCTATCTATCTATCTATCTATCTATCTATCTATCTATCTATCGGCCGCACATTTGCGTTCTATTAAAAAAGGACATATGTGCCAAGAGCACGTGCCCTGCGCGCTCCCAGCACACATGTCCGGTACTCACGGAAAGGTCCCGATCTCCTCTTTCGATCGGGACCTTTCCGGATCATGTGACCGCGTCACGGCGGTCACATGACCCTAAACCCTGCCCTGCCTCCTGGCTTCTGGAACCCTTAAAGGGCCGGGAGGCATCAATGTGAAGGGGTTAAATCATTTAGGGTTTGGATCCCTGGATACTGTTTTATCAATATGTGTTTATATTTTAACCACTTCAATACCTTTTACCCTCTTCGTGCCCAGGCCAATTTTCAGCTTTCAGCGTTGTCTCATTTTCAATGACAATTGCGCAGTCATGCAACACTGTACCCATAAAAAATTGTCATAATTTCTTTTCACACAAACAGACCTATCTTTTGGTGGTGTTTAATCACCACTGAGATTTTTTTTTTTTTTGCTAAATACACACACAAAAAAACTTTTGGAAAAAAAACAACTTTTTGTTTGTTTCTGTTATAAAATTTTGCAAATAAATAACCTTTCTTTATAAATTTAGGTCAAAATGTATTTTGCTACATTTCTTTGGTGAAAACAACCCAAATGAGTGTATATTATTTGGTCTGTTGGAAAGTTAGAGAGTCCACATACTACAGTATATACATCTGACCAGGGGCGGACTGACCATTTAGAAACTAGGGCACTGCCCGAGGGCCCGGGGTCAGTAGGGGGCCCCATGAGATGCCCCTGGTACCTTTTTCATAGGCTTTTTTGAGTTTGGGCAAGGACACAGGGGCCCCATGATCCCCTATTGCCCGGGGGCCCCCTGAGTTGTCAGTCCGCCCCTGCAGGGGCCCCATGATCCCCTATTGCCCGGGGGCCCCATGAGTTGTCAGTCCGCCCCTGCATCTGACAATCGATCAATCCTGATGTACTGATGGGCAATCTCACTTCTTGAGGCCCCAAAACACCAGGATAGTACAAATACCCCCCAAATTACCCATTTTTTGAAAATAGACAGTTCAAGGTATTTAATAAGAGGCATGGTGAGGTTTTGAAGTTGTAATTTTTTGTCACAATTTTTTGGAAAATAAAGAAATGAAAAAAAAACGCACGGGGGCGCATGCACGGACGGCTCCGGTGATGGACGCTCACTGACAGAGCTCCGCATCCAACCTGGCCCATACACCAGCTAAAGCCACATCAGGGAGAGAACATAAACACCGAGGGGAAGCTCTCCCCCCTCGGAATCACTTGGCACAATGCTGAGGCACCAAAAATCTCCATGTCAGCCACGGAAGCTGACAGAATTCTTCTCGGCCCACGATCTCTGCAGCCAAGATGGCGCCGACGGCCCTCAGAACGGCTCCCCCACTAACACCAGGGACACACTGCAATACCACCCTGATCCAAGGCTACAGATGCCGCTGTATGATGGGGACCGGGTGAGTGTTCCCCTCCCCCTGTCCCCTACCACCATGAACCCAGCAAAATCTAGGCCTAGAATAGAAGGGCCTACTCATACAGAGTCCCACATGTCTGCCATCCCTCAGGAATCCCACTCACAGATACAGTCAGCCATTGAAGCATTTCCTGCCTCTGACCAGCCAGTATCTGAGCTAACTATGAAAAATATGTTATTATCTTTAAGAAAAACGACATTTCTGTGGTCATAGCTCCTATATCTAATACTGTACAAGAACACGCAAAATCATATTGGAAAACAAATGGGCGGCTTACATACTGCTCACAACACTATGGTAGACGCACATACTGAGCATGACTCAGAACTGCAACAATTAAAATTCTGAGGCATTCCGGAATCAGTCGCACCTGAGGCCTTGACTCCCTTTCTCCAACAAATGATAAAACTTCTCATACCGTCACTTAAGGATGTAGAAGTAGCACATAGAATTCCAAAACCCACATTTCTCCCCGCCGCAGTCCCCAGAGACGCTTTAGCTAGAATACATTTCTACCATGTAAAAAAAAAATAATGGCAGCTACTAGAGCTCAGACATCCCTTCCGCAACCCTTTGCGGGAATCAAACTATATGCTGACCTATCTAAAGAAATGCTTAACAACAGTAAGTAATTAATCTTGATCACTAAAGCACTCCGCAACCATGGCATAGGCAATCAATAGGGCTTCCCCACTAAACTTACCATCAAACGACAGGGCAAGTTCTTTACTATAAGAAGCTTGAAAGCAGGCATTGACCTTCTGAAACAATGGAATATATTACCAGTAGTAGAACCCCAACGCACTCCACAACACCCTCAACACATGGATAGGGATTGGAACTGACCAGTGATCCAGATCCATTACTCTACCTCTCCATACCTTTCCTTGCTCTACACTAATGACCGGAATGGCTCGGCCCCAAGGGCGAACTGACAACTCATGGGGCCCCCGGGCAATAGGGGATCATGGGGCCTCTGTGTCCTCGCCCACACTTAAACCACACCCAAAAAAGCCTATGAAAGGTACCGGGGCATCTCATGGGGCCCCCTACTGACCCCGGGCCCTCGGGCAGTGCCCGAGTTCCCAAATGGTCAGTCCACCCCTGCTCGGCCCTGTTCTCACGTTTGAGTGTCAACTTTGTATCACCATGACTACGTGCTATTGTCATGGTTAATTGTTCACCCCCAGTTAACAATAGAAAATTTAGCTACACATTTATCTTTTTTTTTTTTTTTTTCACAAAATTTTTTTTATACCCCCTTCAATATACAAACACCTATGGCACCAACCACTTTCCTGCCTCCCTATCCCCTTTTTTCTTCCTCATTACAACAGAAATTATACATCCTACTTGCAAGCCGCTCAACCTACGATCACAAAACTCTCATAAATATGCCATTACCTTGCTCGAACTATTCGTAACCCTCAACAGTGATTACTCTCATACACAGAAACAGAGTACCATTAGATCTAATACCTCACTTTTAGCAATTCCTAAGCTCCTATCAACACTCCTATGGCTCTTAAAATAATATCCTTCAATGGAAGCGGCCTCAACTTCCCTTTCAAGAGATCAAGTCTCACCAAAGAAGCACGCTAACTTCAAGCGGACATAATCCTCATCCAGGAAACGCACTTTGCCAACTCAAAAATTCCTAACTTCAATATCAAGCAATTCCCAACACTTTATATGGCGACCAATTCCCCCCCCAAAAATGGCGTTCTGACAGCAATAAAAAACACTGTGAACTTCCAATTCACTTCAGAATATGTTGACCCCCAAGGCCGATTTCACATTCCAACACGCCTATCTACAATCTACTATCACTACCAACCCTAAACCTGGCAAAGATCCCCAACGAGTTCAAAACTACAGACCCATTTCTTTTATCAACACAGACGAAAAACAAACCTGTTTGCGAAACTAATTGCCCACAGACTACTACCTCTCCTTTCAAACCTGATCCATCCTGACAAAGTTGGATTTATACCAGGACGACAAGCCCCGGACGCTACTAGAAGAATAATCTCTCTAATCCATTCTGTTGAAAATCTAAAAACGCCTTCTCTGCTTCCCTCTTTGGATGCAGAGAAGGCATTTGACCATATACATTGGGGATTTATGAGGGAAGTTCTACAAAAAGTTGGTATTACAGGTTGGCTACTAAATGCCATAATGTCCCTCTACTGTCATCCATCAGCCAGGGTCCTCAACGAACGAATACTATCCCAACTTTTCAACATTTCCAACGGAACCAGACAAGGTTTACCTTTGACCCCTATAGTTTTCGCCTTGCTTATCGCACCATTAGCAAGCAAATTAAGAGAAGAGTCCCTTTTCACTGGCATATCATGCCAAGGCTCAGAGCACAAGATCAGCCTATTTGCTGACGATATAATTTTAATGATCTCCCAACCTTCCCAATCCCTACCCTACATCAGATCTATACTTAACCAATACTCCGAAGTCTCATACTACAAGCTTAACGCACCTCTGAAAACCCAATTACGCCTTTCAAAGCAACTCCCATTTGTATGGTCCAACCACTCCATTCCCTATCTAGGAATTCATTTGACTCCCTCCACTGCACGGATATTTGACGTCAATTACAAACCGCTTCTACAATCCCTTACAAAAGAAATTCACTCACTCTGAACATTTGGCCTCTCTAAACTAGGCCGAATTGCGACTCTAAAAATTATTACTTTACCCAAACTTTTATATATTTTCTGCACCCTCCCTATCCCAGCCCCCAAAACCTTCTTTGAAAACATTCAAAAACAATTTTCCCAATTTTTATGGGAATGGAAGCATCCTAGATGTATCACCAACCTACTAATCCACCCATTACAGTATGGAGGAGCTGGACTCCCACATTTATACTCATTCTACCTAGCTACACTACGCAATCAAATATACTACTGGTGGCACCCATCTAAAGAAAAAATTTGGTCCCTTATGGAAACAACTATGTTCTTTCTCCTCCACCTACAAAGTCTCCTTACTAGGTCCTCGATAGAACACACTCGTACTTCCACCAAACACCCATGCATCTTAGCTTCCCTAACAGCATGGTCTACTCTCCTCTCTTACCAATTCACAGAAGTCGGTGGAATACCAATATCCATTAACGCCCTACATGCACACATACCCTAGCTTAACCTTAACACATGGACTAAGTGTAACATTACCAAGATTCTATTCCTACACTCCCCAGAAGGAATATTATCTTTCCAAGATATCCAACTCAAACCCTCCCTTCCCATTACAGAACACTTTAACTATATGAAGATCATACATTGTATTCACTCTGAAAAAATCCCTCCTACCTCTAATATCCCAACCCCTATACTTAGATACCTACTCCAGACCAAATACCCAGGAAAGGGGACCTCCCTGTTCTACGCTTTGCTCACCAGAATAAAACTTCTGATGAGAACATCTTCTATCTATAATTGGGAAGTAATTCTCTCCAGAACCTTCCCTGACTAAACATGGAGTAAAACTTTTACCCTTACATACAAATCCTCCCGTTTTGCCTCACACTGGGAATCCTACCTCAAGATCCTCCACCAATGGTATTTAACTCCAATCCAACTATCAAAAATATACCCTGCCCAATCCCCACAATGTTGGTGTCAATGTGGAGATTTAGGCTCCCTGCCATATTTACTATGGTCCTGCAAATCAATCCAATCTTTCTGGAATATCTTTTTCAAATTAATCTCAGCATTAACAAGCTCTAATGTCCGCCCAGACCCTGCTCCAGCCTTATTCCACGTGCCCTTAGACACCATCCGTCCTCGGTTCCATTGCTTAGTAATCCACATTCTACTATCAGCTAAAAATAACATTACCAGACTATGGAAATCGCTCACATCTCCATCAATTACTATAATAATTAATGCTATAAATTACCAGTGCGATATGGAACGGAGATTCGCTATCGCTAACCTATCATATCCAAAATTTTCCTCCCTTTGGTCTCAATGGTCGCTCAATCCCAACTGTAAAATTAAAATATGATGACATACCCTCAATTGAGTACTTCAACCTTTGCGAAATGGCTTACCACAGTTCCTTAAATCTACTGTTTTGACTGCTGTTTCTGTTGATTTCCCTTTGTCTTTCTTTTCTTACCCGTCCCTTCCACCATACCCTCCCCCCTCCTTCTATCCCCCCAAGGTTCTTAGTTGTTTTGTACCATAGTAACATTGTACTACTCTGGGAAAGTGATCAAGATTTTTTTTTTTACACATTATGACTGCTTATACCAATGTATTTAATTGATATTAGCAACCATTTTACAGAATGAAACGGATTCATTCAGTCTTTTGTTGTGATTAGCTGTGATTGGCCAAAGCTCTTCACATGGTACAGATGGGCTGAGATTGGCCCTGTCTGTACCATGTGACCGCTGTGACCAATCACAGCTAACAACACAATTTGTATACAATGGATGGCATGAAAAGAATCCATCCATTGTATACAGTTGTCAAGTGATCTGCTGTGATTGGTCACAGCGATCACATGACACTGGCAGCAGGCTGGTGTAGTGATTTGTCATTGGGTGTGTCCCATGTACACAGCCGGTGAGAGATCATGCCACTGCATGGCCCCGCAGCTGTGTGCAAAGTACTTTCCACCAGGCCGTCAATCTGCTATGGCGGGGCGGAAAGGTGTTAAGCAATTTTGTAATAAACTGACTGAATTTTTATTGTTGTGGTGTGCCAATAAAGTCAGTCCATACATTGGAGACTAGCAAGGGGAGGTATTATCTTCCCTTCCTGGTTCCATTTTCTTTTTTCTGATACACTGGGATGTGGAAGACTGTATTACTTTAATATAAGTATTGAGCATAGTTACAAAGATGGTAAATTTCCTACAAATGAATTATGAACCAAATATGTTATTTTGACTTTCCCAAGATGTTGTGCAGATTCTGTGCAATTTTTACTCTGAGAGCCGTGGTCCTTATGCCGTAAATCAGAGGATTAACAGTAGTAGATGTATTCAGACCACTCATAGAGATGATGACATGGGCAACCGTTGAGAGAGAAATGCTGCCTAATCTATACCTAAAGGCAATAAACAGAGTTCCAGCCATAAAAATGGAAAAGGCAATTACATGAGTCACCAACGTTTGGGCAGCTTTCTGAGAGGCTTCCCCAGGAAGTTTAAGACAGATGACAATCGTCCTTATGTAACAATAAATGACCACAAGCACAGAGCCAATCACAACGAACAAGGTCGATATTGTTCCATAGATATTATTAACTGTGATATCACCACAAGAAAGTCGTTGGAGAGACATGGTCTCACAGTAGACATTGTTGATATTTACTGCGCAAAAGGTCAGCCTTACCGTTAACAATACAACTGTACATGTTACCACAAGAACAAAACCCCATATGGAAAGTAGAAACTTTTGACTTGTCAAGTTTGTCATCAGCATGGGGTACCTCAAAGGGTGACCGACCGCCAGATATCGGTCATATGCTATAATAGTGAAAGTAAGAACTTCAGCAGCTGAGTAAGCCTGGATGCAAAAGCCTTGAAATAGACATCCAGAGAGGGAAATTGTTGAATTTTTACACAATAAGTCAATCAACAGCTTGGGGAGGTAAGCTGAACTCCCGACCATCACGTTGAAGACCAACCCACATATAAAGATGTACATCGGTTCATGCAAACTTTTCTCTGTCCAGGTTACATAGATAATAAATAAACACACAAAGAAAGACGTTGAATATACTGCAAAAGCAAGTAGAGCGTATAAGTATCTAAATGGTTCCATCTCAATAAGCCCCAAAAGGACAAAATTGGTGTAGGTTGTTGATATGTTCTCCATGGATAGAATTGGGGATAGACTTTCTTTCTTGCAGTACACAGTAGACAAATCATAACATTGTATTTCAATCAGGATACCATGAAGGAAAAAGGAAGAAATATTCTACTCTGTGGATGCTTTAAATGTGGTTGTAGCTACAGGACTTTCCTCCTCACTTCTATGTATATCAGAAGACTGAAACATTCCAAACCAGACAAGCTTTTATATTGTAGGTGAAGCTTTTCTTTGAATTAAGGTCGCACTTTTGCAGCAACTGCAAAAAAGCCTTCCAGTGGGACCATTAGCTGCCACAGCTGGTATCCTAATTAGTGTCAGAAATATATTTAGCCATGGCTACGTAAAACCGAACTTCAAGAAGTAAGAAAAAAATGAACTTTTTTTTGTCAAACAGATATAATAATATACTTTTTGTGGTATATTTAACAGAACAAAAGATATTTTTTTTGTTAGAATTTACATACACTTTAACCCCTTGCCTACAGGGCACTTTTACCCCCTCCCTGCCCAGGCCAATTTTTAGCTTTCAGTGCTGTCACACTTTGAATGACAATTGCGCGGTCATGCAACACTATACCCAAACAGAATTTGTAGCATTTTTAACTGATATGAAACCGATGCAAAACCGATGCAAAACTGATGTAAACTTCTTCCAGCTCGTGTGAAAGGGGCCTAACCCTGACCCTAATGCTGACACTGGCACTATCACTAAAGCTGGCCAAACACCTGTAGAATCTTGTTTGAAAAAATAATTTTTAGAATATTAACCACTTGCCTACTGGGCACATTTACCCCCTTCCTGCCCAGGTCAATTTTCAGATTTCAGTGCTGTCACACTTTGAATGACAATTGCACGGTCATGCAACACTGCACCCAAACAAAATTTTTATCATTTTTTTTGAGACTGATAGAGCTTTCTTTTGGTGGTATTTAGATTCAACTGGTTTTTATTAACATAACAAAGTTCACAGTTATACCGGTATGTAAGGCACCAGTCATTATACATTTTATACAGTCTTGATACAATAAGAAGACCAATTGGCAGTAGAGGTGGGAGCACTTTAGTCATGTATACTGGGAACCATAGGGAAAGTGGAGGGAGGGCTGGGGGAAGGGGGGAAGGGGGGAAGGGAGAGAGGAAACGCAGGGTAGAAATTAACAGTAGAACAAAAGCAGTCAACATAAGTTTACTAGATGAAATCATTAAACGTGTACATTACATCTAGGGTTGCATAACCATGATGAAGCCCAGGAGTTACGAAATTTGTAATATGAGAAATGATTTAGTGAGAATCTTTTTTTCATTTCACATTGGGTATTTAAATCCTGGAGTACCCTATAGAGAGATGGTGTTACCATTGATTTCCAAAGTCTTATTATGTTATTCTTTGCTGCATAAAGAATGTGACTGATGACTTTACGTGTTTTCGGGGGGAACTTGTCCAAACCAATGTGGAACAAGGCTAGTGCTGGAACTGGTTTTACTATATTGCCTATTTATCAAGGTCCTACCTTTCCTCAGGGCTTGTACTGCTCTGTGTGCTGGCATCCATCTTAGGTCTGCAAAGCATTGTGGGATCCTTTATGCTTTCAGCCCGATGCGGCTACTCCCAGGAGGTGGCGGCTTATCACATTTAAGTCTGCTGTTTGCAGCTGTTCATTGCATTCGTGTCCTGTCTGTTGCACAGCAGCAAGCTCCTGTTCAGTTAACTCCTTGCTCTCCTGGATACCGACTCGGCTTTGGCTAAGACTCCTCCTGGCTTCTGACCACGGCTCTGGCGACCATTCTTCCTGGCTTTGGACCCCGGCTCTGGCAACCATTCTTCCTGGCTTCTGACCCCGGCTCTGGCGACCATTCTTCCTGGCTTCTGACCCCGGCTTTGGCTACGATTCCCGCTGGTTCTCGACTTGATTATCCTAGAAGACGACCTCGGCAGGAGAACTTCTGTCCTACCAAGTCATCCGCTGTTGCTGTCAGACTTGCATAGACTCTTGCCTTGTTTCTGTGTAAATAAACCTACCTTTAATTGCACCTCCTTGCGTGTCTGGCTCCTTGCTCCCTGACACTACGTGAATGCCATGAATCCTGACGGTGCACGTATGCCCTCGCTTCCTATGTTGGTTGCCAGACTTGATCAGCAGGATCTCTTGTTGGATCAGTTCGCTCAGGCATTGCAGATGCTGCTTGCACACACAGCGCACCTTGCTCCTGGTGCAATTAGGCCGGTTGTCACTCCTGTGGTCGCTTCCGCTGCTGCTTCGGTTGTTGCGCCTACCTCTGCATCTGCTGCTGCACCTGAGGTGCCCAGAGGTATGACTGGTTCAGCCCCCCTTCCACAGTGCTTTGGGGGTAAGCCGAGTCAGTGTCGGGGTTTCCTTAAACAAGTGGGCATATATTTTGAGTTGATACCCCACGCTTTTCCTACTGAGAGGTCAAAGGTGGGCTTCCTTATCTCGCTGCTCTCGGACAAGGCCTTGGCCTGGGCAAATCCCTTATGGGAGAATGATAACCCTGTGATTCACGAGTTTGCAGGTTTTGTTGCCTCCTTCCGTAGGGTATTCGATGTGCCTGCTCGCTCCGACTCGGCTGCCAAGCTGCTCATGTCCATGCATCAGGGTTCACGGACCGTTGCCGAGTACGCCATAGAATTTCTTACCCTGGCGGCAAAGGTGGGTTGGAACAATGAGGCTCTGGTGGCTGCTTTCTCTCATGGTCTCTCAGATGCGTTGAAGGATGAGATTGCAGCCAAAGAACTGCCTGTAGAGCTCAAAGCACTCATTTCCTTCCTAATCCTGATTGACACCAGGCTCAGGGAGAGGCCTTCACTTAAGGAGCATCTGCAGAGGCCTCCTAACTGACTGGCGCCTACGTTTTCTGTCCCACCCGTTCCTCCCTCTCCTCCCACGCCTCCTGGGGATGGCTTGTCTGGCGGTGAGCCCATGCAGCTGGGGTTTGCTCGCCTTTCTGAGGGGGAGCGGGCCTCTCGGAGGGTCGCTGCCTGTATTGTGGTCTCGGTGGGCATTTTAGGCAGTCCTGTCCGTCCAGGAAACGCTCGCACCTGAGATCCTGTCGGGGCAGATCTTGGGTGGAGTTTCCTCGTCCCCGGTGTCCCGCAGAGATAAACCGCTAATCACCGTTGTGCTCTCTTGGGCGGAAGGCTCGGTGACGGCCCAGGCGTTGGTAGACTCTGGTGCTGGCGGGTTGTTTATGGACAGTTTGTTTGCTGCTCAGTACTCCATTCCTCTGCAGGCTCGAGTTACTCCATTGGTTCTCAAGGCGATAAATGGCAGGCCCCTGCAACTGATGCAGGTTACCCACGAGACCCTGCCGGTTGAAGTAGCTATTAGGGCTGTTCACAGGGAGTTGGCCTGTTTCCAGGTAATTTCTTCTCCACACTACTCCGTGGTTTTGGGATATCCCTGGCTTCAGAAGCACAATCCGACCTTTAATTGGCGGTTGGCCGAGATTCTCTCGTGGTCTCCACAGTGTGAGGTCGGTTGCATCCGTGGATCTGTTAAGGTGTTGTGTGCCTCCTCGGACTCTGTGTTTCCCACTGACTATGGGGAGTACCTGGATGTGTTTGACAAGGTGCGCGCTGGTGCTCTGCCTCCTCATCGTCCATACGATTGTGCCATAGCCTTGAAACTCGCTCCTCGTGGCAGTGTGTATCCTCTTTTGGTTGCGGAGAATCAGGCCATGGAGGAGTACATTGCGGATTGCGGGGGCACAATCGCAAGTCTACTTCCCCAGCAGGAGCTGGCTTTTCTTCATGGAAAAGAAGGGCGGTGAATTGAGGCCTTGCATTGATTATAGGGGTCTCAATCGAATCACGATTAAGAATGCTTACCCAATTCCGTTGATTACCGAGTTGTTCGACCGCCTCAAGGGAGCAATGGTCTTTACTAAACTCGATCTTAGGGAGGCGTACGACCTCGTACGGATTAAGGACGGCGACGAGTGGAAGACCGCGTTCAACACCAGAACTGGCCACTATGAATCCCTGGTTATGCCCTTCGGGTTGTGTAACGCGCTCACAGTCTTTCAGGAGTTCATTAATGATGTCTTTCGTTACTTGTTGCAGCAGTGCGTGGTGGTTTACTTGGATGACATCCTGGTTTAATATGCGTCTATGGAGTCCCATATCCAGGATGTCAAGCAGGTGCTGCAACGGTTACGTGAGAACGAGCTTTTCTGTAAGCTCGAGAAGTGTGAATTTCACCGATCCCAGGTTGCCTTTTTGGGCTACATCATTTCCGCTGTGGGATTCTCCATGGACCCTCAGAAGGTTTCGGCGGTTCTGCTTTGACCTCGTCCCAGTGGTCTTCGGTCCATTCAGCGCTTTTTGGGATGCGCCAACTATTATCGGAAGTTTATCAGGAACTTCTCCACGCTGGCCAAGCCTCTCTCAGATCTGACCAAGAAGGGAAGTAATCCCCATGAGTGGTCATCCGAGGCCATCTTAGCTTTCGAAGCTCTGAAATCCGCCTTCGCTTTGGCTCCAATACTGTATCATCCCAATCCTGGGTTGCCCTTTGTCCTCGAGGGTGATGCATCTGAGACAGGAGTAGGCGCCCTCCTGTCTCAGTGTCGGTTGCCCGATGGACCCCTTCTTCTCTATGGGTTCTACTCCAGGAAGCTTTCCTCCGCAGAATGCAACTACCAGATTGGAGACAGGGAGTTGTTGGCCATTATTCAGGCTCTCAAGGAATGGAGGCACTTGCTCGAGGGTTCTGCGGTTCCGGTTCTCATTCTCACGGACCACAAGAACCTGGCGTATCCCTCGGAGGCTAAGAGGTTGACGCCCCGTCAGGCCAGATGGGCTCTGTTCTTGTCGCGTTTTAACTATGTGGTCTCCTATTTGCCTGGCTCCAAGAATGTCAGGGCTAATGCCTTGTTGCGGCAATACTCTGAGCTGTCCAGGGAGGACTCTGAGCCAACCTCGGTCATACCTCCGGATCAGATCCTGGCTGCCATTCATACCAGCCTGACTTCTCCCCTTGGGGAGCAGATTTTGGCAGCTCAAACTGATGCTCCCTCTGAGAGACCGGCTGGTAGATGTTTCGTACCTGAGGGATTGCGCACCCACCTGCTGCGTACCTACCATAATTCCAAGACTGCCGGTCATCTGGGGAGGAACCAGTTGTCCTGGGTCGTTTCTCGTCTATTCTGGTGGCCATCTCTCCGTTCCGACATCGCCTCATATGTAGCGGCATGTTCTGTCTGTGCCCAGAATAAATCTCCTCTGCATCTTCCATTTGGCCTTCTGCAACCCATTCCCAATGGGGAGCATCCCTGGTCACACCTGGGCATGGATTTCATTGTGGACCTATCTGCGTCTTAAGGCCATACGGTCATTCTTATGGTCATTGATCGTTTGTCCAAGATGTGCCATTGTGTTCCGTTCAAGAAATTGCTGACTGCGCAAGAACTGGCTATGGTTTTCACCAGGGAGATCTTTTGCTTGCATGGGTTGCCTAAGGTGATTGTCTCGGACCGTGGGAGCCAGTTTGTGTCCAGGTTCTGGCTCGCCTTCTGCTCCCAGTTGGGTATCAAGCTCTCCTTCTCTTCGGCCTACAACCCGCAGTCTAATGGGGCTGTGGAGTGTTCCAACCAGGCCCTGGAACAATTCCTTCGCTGCTATATCTCAGACCATCAAGACAATTGGGTCGATCTCCTGCCATGGGCAGAGTTTGCGAGGAACTCGGCTGTCAACTCCTCCTCCGGGATGTCTCCCTTCATGGCCAACTATAGGTTCCAACCCGCTGTATTGCCTGAGTTGTTCTTGCCACAGGACATTCCGGCTGTGGAGAACAATCTTGCTGCCCTGCGTTCTTCATGGGGGCAGATCCAGAGGTCCTTGAAGGACTCAGCACAGCGTCAGAAGCTCCAGGCTGATCGTAGACGGTTACCCGCTCCTTCATACCAGGTCGGAGATCGGGTGTGGATGTCCACTCATAACCTCAATCTTCGGGTGCCCGCACCAAAACTGGCTCCCCATTTTGTTGGTCCTTTCCGCATCCTCCGCAGGGTGAACCCGGCTGCCTATGCCCTTGCTCTTCCTCCTGGGATGCGTATCTCCAATGTCTTCCACGTATCCCTGTTGAAGCCTCTGGTCTGTAATCGCTTTACTGCCTCTCTGCCTCAGCCCCGCCCTATCCAGGTCAACAGTCATGAGGAGTATGAGGTGAGCCGCATCCTGGACTCTCGGTTGGTCTGCGGTCGGGTGCAGTTCCTGGTCCATTGGCGTGGTTATGGTCCCGAGGAGCGTTCCTAGGTTCCTTCCGCGGATGTTCATGCTCCTGCCCTCCTCCGTGCTTTTCACGCCAGCTTTCCCCAGAAGCCTTATGTTGAGCCACGGAGGGGGAGGGGCCCTTGAGGAGGAGGTACTGTCAAGGTCCAACCTTTCCTCAGACCTTGTGCTGCTCCATGTGCTGGCACCCATCTTAGGTGTCTGCAAAGCATTGTGGGATCCTTTATGCTTTCAGCCCTCTGCGGCTCCTCCCCCAGTAGGTGGCGGCTTATCACATATAAGTCTGCTGTTTTTGGCTGTCCATTGCATTCATGTCCTGTCTGTTGCACAACAGCAAGCTCCTGTTTAGCTACTCATTGCTTTCCTGGATACTGACTCGTCTTTGGCTCAGATTCCTCCTGGCTTCTGACCCCGGCTCTAGCAACCATTCTTCCTGGCTTCTGATCCCGGCTCTGGCGACAATTCTTCCTGGCTCTTGACCCCGGCTTTGGCTACGATTTCCGCTATTGGACTTGCATAGACTCTTGTCTAATTTTTATATTAATAAACCTACCTTTAATTGCACCTCCTTGTATGTCTGGCTCCTCGCTCCCTGACAGGGAGTTGATATTGATTTGGAGGTTGGGAATGTATGTGATAATAGGGTTAACCAGGCTTCTAAGGAGGCCTTAATGCAGGTGTGGGTGTGTTGGGAAGGTCTGGTTGAAGTGGAATGTAGAAGGAGAAGAGTCGGTGGAGTGTTAGGGTGGAACAATAATATTTCCATGTTAGTCCATGTTTTCTCTCTAGTTGGATGCCACCAGTAGTGGATCTGATCCAATAGTGCTGCTAGATAGTAAGTGTGTAAATGTGGGAGATTTGCTCCTCCTCTGTGATAGGGATGGATTAGTAAGTTATTGGTACATCTGGGTCATTTTGATTCCCAAATGAAACATGAAAACTGTCTTTGTGTAGCGTGAAAGAATTGCATAGGGACGGGTATGGGAAGAGTTCTGAAGATATATAGTAGTTTGGGTAAAACAAATATTTTTAGAGTAGCAATATGTTCCAATTTAGATAGACCAAATGTTTGAAAGGATTGGAGTTGTTGTGGGAGAGAATGTAAAAATACTTTCTGATTTAGATCACAGAGGTGCGAAATTGAGGCAGAGATATGAATCCCTAAATAGGGAATGGAGTGTTCCACCCATGTGAAAGGGAATTGTTTGGAAAGAAGAGTTTGGACATTTTTTTGGTGTGTGCAGATTTAGTATGAAGGATTTGTTTTCATTGAATTTGTAGTACGATATTTCAGTGTATGAGTTTAGAATTGCCCTGATTCTATGTAAGGAATTATTATTATTATACAGTATTTATAAAGCGCCAATAGTTCACTCAGCGCTGTACATTACAAAGGGGGACAGAACATGTGACAGAACAATACCAATACAATGCAAAACATGAGGGGATCGAGGGCCCTGCTCTTTCGAGCTTACAATCTAGAAGGGATGGGATAGTGGTACAGGAGGAGATAGCTGTGGGGGATGGAGTGGTAGGAAGAGTGGAGGAGGTCAGCAAGTTAGCAGGGGGTGAGGTAGGCTTCCCTGAAGAGATGGGTTTTCAGGGTGCGCCTAAAGGAGAGGAGAGTAGGTGATAATCTGATGGGTTGGGGAAGGGAGTTCCAGAGGATGGGTGACACCCTGGAGAAGTCCTGGAGGCGGGCATGGGAGGAGGAGACCAGGGAACTAGAGAGAAGGAGGTCTTGTGAGGAGCGGAGTGTGCGTGCTGGGCGGTACTTGGATATTAGGTCAGTGATGTAGTTCGGGGCAGTATGGTGGACAGCTTTGTACGTCAGTGTTAGGATTTTAAATTTGATCCGTTGCGCAATCGGAAGCCAGTGGAGGGATTGGCAGAGGGGGGTGGCGGAAATGGAGCGGTTGGAAAGGTGAATGAGTCTGGCAGCCATATTCAGGATCGACTGAAGCGGGGATAGCCAGCGGCGAGGCAGGCCAGTGAGGAGGGAGTTGCAGTAGTCGAGTCGTGATATGATGAGGGAGTGGATGAGCTGCTTAGTGGTTTCTGGGGCTAGGAACGTGCGGATTTTGGCGATGTTGCGGAGGTGGAGTCTGCACGAGTTTGTTAAAGATTGGACTTGGGGCTGGAAGGATAGGTTGGAGTCCAGAATGACACCAAGTACTCTGGCCTGCAGAGCGGGTTTGATATTGGCGTTGTTGGATGTGATGTAGAAGTCAATGGGGGGTGGGGTTCGGGCTGGGGGGAAGACAAGGAGCTCGGTTTTGGAGAGATTCAGTTTAAGGAAGTGGAGCGACATCCAATCTGATATGTCGCTCAGTAGGTGTGTGATTTGGGCAGAGACCGAGGGGGTGAGGTGGGGGGGTTGAGAGATAGATTTGTGTGTCGTCGGCATAGAGGTGGTAGTTGAAGCCGTGAGAGTGTATGAGTTGGCCAAGGGAGGAGGTGTAGATGGAGAAGAGAAGGGGCCCAAGGACAGAGCCTTGAGGGACCCCAACAGAGAGGGGGAGTGAGGGGGAGGTGGTAGCATTATAGGTAACGCTGAAAGAGTGTTGTGACAGGTAGGATGAGAGCCAGGAGAGAGCAGAATCTCTGAGGCCGAGGGAGTGTAGTATTTTGAGGAGGAGGGGGTGGTCAACTGTGTCGAAGGCCGCAGAGAGGTCAAGGAGTAGGAGCACTGAATAGTGGCCATTAGCTTTGGCGGTTAGAAGGTCGTTGGAGAGTTTGAGTAAGGCGGTTTCGGTGGAGTGTAGGGGGCGGAAGCCAGACTGTAGGGGATCGAGGAGGTTGTTGTTGTTGAGGTGAGAGCATAGGCGGGTGTAGACGAGGCGCTCGAGGAGTTTAGATGTAAGTGGGAGCAGGGAGATGGGTCTGAGGTTGTTCGGGTCATTGGGGTCCAGGGAGGGCTTTTTAAGTATGGGGGTGATGTGTGCATGCTTCAGTGGGGAGGGGAAAGTGCCGGAGGAGAGGGAGAGATTAAAGATGTGGGTGAGGGAGCGTAGGATGGAGGGGGAGGGAGGTCGTAGGAATTGTGAGGGGATAGGGTCGAGGGGGCAGGTGGTGAGGCGGGCATCAGAGAGGATCTTGGAGACTTCCTCGATGGTAGTAAGGTCAAAGGTGTGGAGTGTTGGGGGAGCTTCAGTATGAGGAATGTAGGGTGGGGTGGGAGTGGAGGTCAGAGCAGTGGTGGGGCCGTGGGAGAGGGGTGATGAGGGGGTAGCTGAGTGAGGGGGAACGGGGTTGGAGGGAGTTTGAGCAGTGACGAAGTCCCTGCGGGTAATGTCGAGGGGGAGGGGGGATGAGGGGGTAGCTGTGTGAGAGGGGACGGGTTGAGAGGGGGTGTGAGTTGCGGCAATGTCCTTGCGAATTGTGTCAATCTTGTTTTTGAAGTGATTGGCAATCTCAAGGGCGGTGAGTGAGGTGCTGGGTGGAGGTGAGGGTGGAGAGAGTAGAGAGTTGAAGGTGGAGAAGAGTCGGCGAGGATTGGAGGAGAGGGCCTTGATGAGGGTTAGGAAGTAGGCTTGTTTGGCTGCGTGGAGGGAGGAGGTGTAGGTGCGGAAGGCAGATTTGTAGCAGGTGAAAGCTTGTTGGGATTTTGTTTTGCGCCATAGTCGCTCCAGGGCACGACTGCGTCGTTTGAGGGTTTTGGTGTGATCAGTCTGCCAGGGCTGGAGCGGTCGGAGTCTGATGTTGCGTGTGGTTAAAGGCGCTAGTGAGTCAAGGGCTGCTGACAGCGCGTTGTTGTAGGCAGTCATAGCCAAGTCGGGGCAGGACAGGGGGAGGATGCGGTCGTGGAGTTGATCAGCTGCAGAGTGGAGGGGGGCAGGGTTAAGGTTGCGGAGGTTATGGCTGGTAGTAGTGTGACATTTGGAAGGGTAGGCGTTGGAGGACGAGGAGATAGAGAAGGTGATCAGGTTGTGGTCAGAGAGAGGGAAGGGGGTGTTAGTGAGGTTGTGGGGAGCGCAGCGGTTGGAGAAGACAAGATCAAGGATATTACCGTTGGAGTGGGTGGTGGATTGTATGCACTGTGCAAGTGCAAAGGAGGAGGTTAAGTGGAGGAGACGGGCTGTGTCTGGGTTGTCAAGGTTGACAGGGATGTTGAAATCCCCAAGAATGATGGTGGGTAGCTCAGAGGAGAGGAAGAAGGGTAGCCAGGAGGAAAAGTCATCCAGGAAGCGGGGTATGGATCCAGGAGGCCGGTATATCACAGCAATCTTCAGGGGGGTTGGGGAGAATAGTCGGACGCAGTGGGCCTCGAAGGAGGAGAAGGATAGGGAGGGGGGGTTTGGGAGGACTCGGAAGGTGCTCTGCGGTGACAGGAGCAGACCAACCCCACCACCTTTACGACCGTTAGGTCTGGGTGAGTGGGTCCAGGTGAGACCTCCATAGGAGAGTGCAGCAGGGGAGGTAGAGTCAGTGGGCTGGATCCAGGTTTCTGTGATCGCCAGGAGGTTGAGGGAGCGGGAAACAAAGAGGTCGTAGATGGCGGTAAGTTTGTTGCACACCGATCGGGCGTTCAGGAGTGCACATGAAAACGGGGGGGGAGATTTTAGGGAGCAGGGGGACAGATACTAGGTTGCGGGGGTAGCGGTAGGACATGGAGGCGGGAGGGTGTTGTGCAGGTGAGGGAGGTGGTGGAGGGCCAGGATTCGGGGAGATGTCTCCCGCGGCTAGGAGGAGGAGAAGAATGAGAAAGGTGGCCTGGGAGCGGGATGTGCAGGAGCGTGAGAAACTCCTAGTGGAGGTGTTCGGGTCAGTGGGAGAGTGGAATAATAGGAGGAGGTGGTGGGTGCCATAGAGGGGCGAAGGAAGCAGTGAGGACACAATATACAAATGTTTAGGAGGAGCAGAGGGATATAGTGAATGGATTTTGGGAATGGAGGAGAGGAAAATGAGAAGGAGTAGAAGAGGCATTTTGGGGGGGTGATGAGAGCAGTAGTAGGGAGATGATAGCAATGAGGGGGAGATGTGCAAGTTTTGGGGTGGAGCAGAGGGGTAAAGAAATGAGATTTGGGAACAGAGGATAGTAGTATGAAGAGGAGTGTATTATATAAAGGTACACAGAGTGGGACTCAGGCATGTAAGAGATGTTTCCCTGGGTGTTTGCTTGCAGTCTGTCCAGCATGCAGTAGAGTTTCTTGCTGTTGTTGTGTCTTTCTGCTGCTTAAGTTCAACTGCTGTGTTTAACTGCTTCGCACTCCATCAGAAGCAGCACCCCCATCAGAGACTGTGCCCCCCATCAGAGATCTCCCCCCATGAGCTGATCTAAATTTATAGGGAGATGCTCAAATGAGCATTCAACTCCACCCAAATTAGAAGCTGATAAGGCTCACATGAATAGTGGGGGATGTCTCATAGGAACCAGGCTACAGTCGTAAACTGGGTGCAACTGGAGGTGAGGACTGCTCAACATACACACAAATATAAATACACCATTTGTTCTGAATATAACAGGAGTGAAAGCGATATTGAGTTAGGAGTGGAGGTAGGAGAGATGCATTTACCCAGGGGGAAAACAGCAGGAGTCAATGCGTTTGAGTTAGGAGTGGAGGTAGGAGAGATGCATTTACCCAGGGGGAAAACAGCAGGAGTCAATGCGTTTGAGTTAGGAGTGGAGGTAGGAGAGATGCATTTACCCAGGGGGAAAACAGCAGGAGTCAATGCGTTTGAGTTAGGAGTGGAGGTAGGAGAGATGCATTTACCCAGGGGGAAAACAGCAGGAGTCAATGCGTTTGAGTTAGGAGTGGAGGTAGGAGAGATGCATTTACCCAGGGGGAAAACAGCAGGAGTCAATGCGTTTGAGTTAGGAGTGGAGGTAGGAGAGATGCATTTACCTGTGAAAGTAGAGAAGGCATAATTAGATTGCTGTGTTTAACTGCTTCGCACTCTTTTGAAGCCGCACTCCATCAGAAGCAGCACCCCCATCAGAGACTGTGCCCCCCATCGATAGTACGATATTTCAGTGTATGAGTTTAGAATTGCCCTGATTCTATGTAAGGAATGGGTAGGATCAGTGATCATTAGTATAATGTCATCAGCGAAAAGGGAGACCCCGACAGCGGAGTGGGGCGGTCGAGTGATCATGGCCCGGATGGGGGTGAACTGCAAGATCCTGACTCCAGGACAACAGAAGTTGCTGGAAGACACCCTTTGGGAATTTCAGGAGGCCTTTTCGAGACATGATGAGGACTTCGGGTGTGCCTCCACCATCGAACACAAAATCCCCACCGGCAATGCTGCACCGATCAGTGAACGTTACCGGCAAATCCCGCCTAAAATGTACCAGGAGGTGAAGGATATGGCGGCCAGCATGTTGGAAAACCAGGTGATCCAGGAGAGTCAAAGTCCTTGGGCTGCTCCAGTAGTCTTGGTGCGGAAGAAAGATGGGAGTCTCCGTTTCTGCGTGGATTATCGGAAGCTGAATACCCAGACCGTCCGGGATGTCTACCCCCTTCCACGGATTGAGAAGTTGTTGTTCGCCCTGAGTCATGCGAAGTTCTTCTCGACTCTTGACCTGGCCAGTGGGTATTGGCAGGTACCGGTGAACCAAGAAGGACAAAGCGAAGACGGCCTTCATCCTACCTATGGGTCTCTACGAGTTCAACAGGATGCCATTCGGCCTGTCCAATGCCCCGGGAACATTTCAGCGGTTGATGGAACACTGTCTGGGAGATCTCAACTTCGAGTCGGTATTAATATACCTGGACAATATAGTAGTGTTTGGGGCCTCTTTTGAGGATCAACTCCAGAAACTGCGACAGGTCTTAGGACGGCTGCAAGACCATGGGCTCAAAATCAAGCCCAAGAAGTGCCAACTGTTTCGACAGCAGATAGAGTATTTGGGGCATTTGGTCACCCAGGAGGGGGTAAAGCCAACCCCCGACAAGGTGGAGGCCGTCCAGAAGTGGCCCCAGCCGAGTACACTACGAGAGGTGCGTGCGTTCATTGGACTGGCCGGTTACTACAGGAGGTTTATACCCAAGTTTGCTCATTTGATGAGCCCGTTAAACGAGTTATTGAGGGGCACTGCACGGGGCCTGAAGAATCGCCCCATCGAGTGTGGACCCCGACAACAAGGGGCCTTTGAAGCAGTGAAGGGGCGCTGATCAGTGCCCCAATTCTGGCTTATGTGCGGTTCGACACCCCATTCCTGCTGTACACTGACGGAAGTCTACATGGTCTGGGGGCTGTGTTATCCCAAGTCCAGGATGGACGTGAGAGAGTCATTGCCTATGGCAGCCGGGCTCTGAGGGAGTCAGAGCGCAACCCTGACAACTACAGCTCCTTTAAATTGGAACTACTGGCACTGGTGTGGGCCATGACCGAAAATGTCGGGGAGTACCTGACCGGTGCAGAGGTGACCATGATGACGGACAACAACCCGTTAGCACATCTTGAAAATGCCAAACTCGGTGCGCTTGAGCAGAGGTGGTTGGCTCGCCTTTCTAAGTACCAATACCGCATCAAGTTCCGGTCAGGTAGGGAGAACGGCAATGCTGACGCATTCTCCCGAGTTCCTGTAGGGTTGTCGGTTCAGAGTGCCGATGAGGAGCTAGAGGACACTGAAACTGACCTTGGTCGATTACCCATGTTCCCGGACGTGGCACATTCAAGTGGGGTGGCGTCCGGGATGCCAATGGTGCTGGGAAAGACATTGGCTGATTGGGAGAGGGTCCAGGATAGCTGCCCGGACCTGTGGAAAGTGAAAGAATGGGTCCGGACCAAGATCTGGCCTCAGTTAGAAGAGCGGGCTCGTCTGACTCCCGAGGGCCAAAAGTTGTTGAGGCAGTGGGATAAGCTGTTACCCAGGGCCTCCTGTGTCGGACCATATACTTGCAGACAGAGTTGCAGTACTGGTGACAGATTGTCATCCCCATGTCATTGGGACCGGGAAGCCCATGAAAGGGGTGCCCATTTTGGGAGCGAGAAAACGTTCAAGTGGCTCCAACGGCTCGTGCACTAACCAGATTTGGCAGACATGGTGGCCGAGGCATGTCTTAAGTGTGGGCCCTGTGGGCTGAGTAAGAGTACTGAACAGCGGGCTCCTGTCCAGGCCATCCGGACATCAGCACCCCTAGAGCTCCTTATGATCGGTTATGTACAGATTGGGTATTCTACCTCGGGACACTCGTACTGTCTTGTCATGACAGATCATTTCACAAAGTATGCGGTGGCTGTATCCACCAGAGACCAGACGGCAGAGTCGGCCGCTGAAGCGGTCTGCAAACACTTTATACAGGTGTTCGGATATCCACAGAGAATACTTTCGGACTAGGGGGCATGTTTTCAGGGTACTCTAATGAATGAGTTGTACCAACTGTATGGGATTGAACGTTCCTGCACCACCCTGTATCACCCCTAGGGAAATGGGGCGTGCGAGCGGTTCAACCGCACCTTGCTCCAGATGCTGCGGATTCTGGAGGACCGCCAAAAAGCTTGGTGGCCTGAATACCTACCTGAACTGATGTGGGCCTATAATAACAGGGTACACCGGATACTCCCCACATATGCTCATGTTTGGGAGGGCCGGACGGGAGATTGAAGATCTCCACATGCCCGATCCGATGGAGCCACCATCAAGAAATACTACCGCATGGGCGCAAGAGCATCGCTGCCAGCTGAGAGCGATCCACAAGGTTGTGGGGGAGCACCTTAGACAAGTGGTATACCCCAATCCAAAACCAGTGCAGAAGGAGGGGTATGCTCCGGGTGATCGAGTGATAGTCAAAGCCAAGCGGCCGTCTGGAAAGTTGGATGGGCGGTGGGAGGCGGTCCCATACACAGTGAAGAGGAGGGTAGACTCTGCCATCCCAGTCTATGAGGTAGAGCCAATAGGGATTGGGGGGCCCTCACGAAACTTGCACCGTAACATGTTGAGGCATTGTAATTTTGATGAACCAGTGTGCGTGGAGAGGATGGCTCCTCCTGCTCAGAGTACTGAGGAAATCCCCTTAGAGGAGGGGGAGGAATGGTGGATTGTCTCTACCTCGGTACCCACAGAGGTTCCAACCATAGCAAGTTTGCCACTGAGGGAAAGTGTTGAGCGGTCAGCAGCTCCTCTCCCATTAAATGTGCCTGACGTCCCCAGGGATTCTGAGCCTGTCACTCTACGAAGGTCAACAAGGCCCAATGCTGGTGTGCCCCCACAGCGTTTTGCCCAGAATGAGTTTGTATGGGGAGGGTTGCCGAGGACGACAACCTCTAGTGGGGTGGCATGTGAGATGGGGAAACAGCTCTCATTGTGAATTAAATGTTTTGAAATGTTTTACTGACATTCTGCAATTTAGCCACAAGATATCACTGTTTTTCTAACACAGCCTCAGACTGAATAGATATTTCTATATTCAGGAAGGGGTGGGGTTTTACACATGGGAGCTCAGTGAACAGGAAGAGAGACTGCAGCCATGTTTTGATGATGGTGAAGGAAAAGAGCCATGTGAGCAGAGAATCCATTGGCATCCAGGTGTGGGAACTGCAGCTAGTGAAGCCGATGGTGTTCAAGACGCTGATCCTGTTCAGAGAAAGGAAGATTGCTGCCAGGAAGGCTGATGAGCTCGCATGCTTGTTGGAGAGACATTTGTTCTGTTCTGAGTCACCAGCGGATGCAAGGCAGACCCGGGTCGGTAAGATCGTGCACGCACCTCATTTCAGTGTTGACGCCTCCAGAGACTGACACAGGCCTATAGTTAGTTAGTTAGGGTCTCTGTGTCAGGCCACAAATGTTGTTACTGATCTTTGGAAGGACTCCACAACTTAAAGTGACATTTCACATTGGAGAGCTGATAAAATCCCACAAACTCAAGCCAGACTGGCGTTTTGTTCAGAAGGAATACTCAGGCACGTGCTAAAGGACCAGTTATGGGAGAGGGAATACTGTAGATTTGTGTAAGATTGTAAGCTGTTGTGCTGCACCGCAGGCTAGCCCATCCCGTACACCCATACACTGATTCTTGATCTTTTAGGGTAATAACAGGTAAGGTGTGACAGCTCAGTTGTGCCCTCCAGTAGGTAAATTACTTTGCTTTCTACCGTCATCCATCAGGAGGCGCCATGCTGTGCAGCACAAGGGTCTCAGCCTTTGAGCTGGGTGTATGTAAATTTATTGTGTTCTCAGCATTTGTGGTTGTGTTTATTTGCCACATCTAAGTAAAATTCTGTTGTGGCAAAACCTGGTGTTGGGGTTGCCTTCCTCGTTCGTGACTTCACTGTATCCTGGGGAGCTTACCCCGGTACACGGCTTACACTAGTTGAGGGTCATTATCTGATTTTGGAATTGTCGCAATAGTAGATTGTAACATTTCTTTTGGCATTTTACCTGAGGAGGCAGCAGAATTGAAGAGGCTAGCTAGGTGTGGAGCGAGAATATTTGCAAATTCTTTATAGTATTCATTCGTGTAACCATCACTACCGGGGGATTTGTTGAGGGATAATGTTCGGATTACCGATTTAATTTCTGATGGTTGAAAGGGATCTGAGATATTTTGTCATTGTGTAGGGGATAGAGCTGGTAGCTTAGTTGATTGTAAGAAAGCTTTTATGGCTTCTGAAGATGGTTGTGGGGGTCTCCTTATCATCTTTTAGATTATAAAGTGATTGGTAGAAATCTGCAAAGGAGTTCGCTATGTCAAGTGGATTTGATACAGAAGATTTGATTTTTGGAGATTGAATTGTTTGGATTTTGGTTTTAAGGCATTGTTGTTTGATTGATTTGGCTAATAGGGAGCCTGCTTTGTTGCTTAGGGAATACAATTTGGCCTCCATTTTTTTCAGGTTAAGGTCATATTGGTATAATAAAAGAGAGCAAAGTTTCTCTCTATCAACCAATAATGAGGCAGAGTTAGAATCGGTCGGATAGATTTGTTTAGAGTTTCTTTTGTTCTAATAGAGGTTAGTACCTCCTCTGTCTGATGCCTCCTACGGGTATTTATTTGAGCATTTAATTTAATAAGAATCCTTCTTACAAATGCTTTGTAAGTATTCCATAGGGTTTGTATTGAAACGTCTGGGGTGTCATTGGTCTAAAAAAAAATGGCATGTGCTTCCTTGATGGTTTCCTTGTGGGTGGGATCAGATAGGATGGAGGAGTTCAATCTCCATGGTTTGGGGATTGATGATGCTTTTCAGGGTCCCACTGAGACAGAGATTGGGGTGTGGTCAGACCATGTAATCGTCCCAATTGTTGAGGAAGAGATGCATTGCAGAGTCCATTTGTCCATGAGGAAGAAGTCTATTCTTGAGTATGAACATGTGATGGGGAGAAATAAGTGTAGTCCCTTTCAGAGCCGTGCTGACATCTCCAAATGTCATAGAGTTCATTGGTATGAAGAAATTGCTTAAGCTGTGATTTGGGTGTCTTTTGCCTGAGGATGAGTCCATTTGTGTGTTACCTACTATGTTGTAGTCACCACCAATGATCAGGTGGCCCTTCTTGATAGATTCGATCTTGGTGATCAAGAGCTTGCAAAATGAGATCTGGTTAGCATTCGGACCATATACGTTTACAAGAGTGTAGGGAACATTGTTGATATGAAATAACAGGATGTGGAAGCGGCCTTGAGGATCTGCGCATTCCAAGATAAAATAAAAGTTGATCGAGTCTTTGATAGCTGTCAGGACTCCATTGTTTTTTTTGTGATGTGAAGCCATATATTTCTTGGTAATGTTTTTGATTGGGTAGGTAGGTGTTCTAGTAGAGGCGAAATGGGTCTCTTGGATAAAAATGATATCCGCATGGAGGGTGTGGATTTCTTTAGTCAAAGATGATCTTTTATAGGTCGAGTTTAGTCCTTTGACATTGAGTGAAATTACTTTAAACATATCGTGGATATAAACTGGTGTAAAGGTGGTCCTGGATGGTCTGTTGATTTGGTTGGATACACTTTGTACAACCTAAAGGCTGGGTTGACCGAAGATATTGTGTCGAGAGTGGTCTACATCGGGCTCTTTGATGGATAACAATGCAGGTTGGAGGGTAGTACATAGGCAGGTGGAGGTAGTAAGTTTGCCAAGAGAGTAGGTTAGCGGTGTGAGGTACAGTTGACTGAAGGATAAGCTTAAGAGTTTCGGGGAAAAACGTTTGTACAAAATACTTGCAAAAAATGCAAGAAACATGGGTAGCCAACATGACTACTGTTATCCAGGGGGCTCGTAGTAACCATGGCGACAATAGGTAGTTGTCATGCATCAACCAGAAAAGATTAGAATACGTCAAAATTGAGGCGAGGCTTTATAGCAATGTGTGCACAAAAGAGAAAAACATGGTCTGGGGGATCATCTGTTGAGGTAAGATATTTAGGTCCAGTCATCCTCCATTTGGTGGGGTTGTTGTGATGCTGGTCTGTGGTCAACAGCAGGTAAAATATTCCACTCTTTTAGTAGGTCTATGCCTTCCTTCAGAATTCGGATTACAAAGGATCTGCCTTTATTTTTTATGAGCAGTTTGGTGGGAAAGACCCATTGGACCCATGGTTCCGTAAGGCTTTAGTGACAGATAATAGCTTCATTCTATTGAGAAGTGTTACTTTGGTTAAATCAGATTATAATTGAACCCCTACATGAGAGGCAGGAAAGGATGATGGGTGTCTTGCCGCTATCATTAGTTTTTCTTTTATGTGGTAAAAACGGACTCTGACAAGTACACCTCTAGGAGTAGAGGCTGGTAGGAAGGTAGTCTTGTGGATTCTGTGGGCTCTGTCAAGCGCTGCCTCTAGTGGACCCAGTGATGGGATGAGGTGTTTCAAAAGTTGTTGTAAATAAGGTATTAGAGCATCAGAGGTGATCGATATCGCAAAATTTAATGTTGTTTCTTCTAGAGCGATCCTCTAGGTCTGCGATTTTGTTTTTTAGTTGTAAGATTTCGTTCTCATAGTCAGCGTGCGCATCTACCAGCGCTGTAAACATGTCAGCCATTTTGCACTCAATATGTTGTATGCGCTTAGAATGATCAACAATGGCTTTCATATTGGGCTAATCACATTTGTAATATCGCTGTGTAGGGTGAAAGAAGCATATTTTTCATGGCCATTTCAGAGACCGGTTGGTCCGAAGCAGGAAATTCCTCAATGGCAGACTGTAATAGTAATGTAGGAGTATAATTAGCCTCTGGAGGTATTGCGGGTGGAATTGTCAGGGCCCTCAATCCTGTGCCTGGATTTTGCTGGGATGCGGGTTGTGGGTGAGAGAGGAGGAGAGGTCTCACCTGGATCTCCGTCGTAGAGTGGTACAGATAGCCTGGGATTCAGTGTGTAACTGGTTTGCTCTGCTGCAGAGACGTGTCTCCCGCATGTTATGGCACCATCTTGGAATCTTGTGTCATGGCCCGGATAGAAGTCTGTAAGTGTCTGAGGCTGTGCCAGAGACTTACGGCAGCATGGCATGTTTCTGGATGGTGAGTGGGTTTATATTCCCTGTGTCAGAGTGCCGGTGTCCTGTTAGTCGATGTGGAAAGTCGAGTTGCTATAGCGATACCTTGGAGCCTCTCTGCTAAGCGCCCATCTTAGGAGCCGGCCGCGCATGGGCCCCTTTTGGTGGTATTTAATCATTGCTGGGGGTTTTATTTTTTGCTAAACAAACTAAAAAAAGACTGAAAATTTGGGGGAAAAAATATTTTTTCTTAGTTTCTGTTATAAAAATTGTGTAATTAAGTAGTTTTTCTCCTTCATTGATGTGCGCTAATGAGGCTGCAGTGATGGGCACTGATAGGCGGCACTGATGGGCATTGACAGGCATCACTGGTGGGTACTGACAGGCATCGCTGATGGGCACTGAAAGGTAGCACTCATATATGGTACTGATAGGTGGCACTGACTGGCATTGATGGTGGCATTGACTGGCACTGATAGGCAGCACTGACAAACACTGATAGGCGGCACTGACTGGCACTGATAGGCAGCACTGATTGGTGGCACTGAAAGGCAGTGCTGATTGGCAGCGCTGATAAGCAGCGCTGATGGGAATTGATATGTGGCATTGATGTGCACTGATGGGCACTGGTATGTGTCATTGATGGGCACTGACAAGTGGCAATTAGGGGCAATGACAGGTGGCACTGATGGGGCTACACTAATCATCAGGACACTGATGATCAGTGCCCTGGTGATCAGTGTGCATGTCAACTTTGAGGAATGCCAATTACTGCCTCTCCTCTCCTCACGCGCTGTCTGCATGAGGAGAGGACTGCGATAACTGGCATTTCCTATTTACATGCAATCAGCTGTGATTGGACACAGTTGATCACATGACAGAGCCGATATCATCAGCTCTTTAATGCGATCTGTAATCTGCTGTGTCCCAGGGACACAGCGTACCACTGATCACCGTGCTGCGAGCCCCTGGGGGCACACATGTGCAGCTAGTGTGGGAGGACGGCATACGATGTCCTCCCAGAATGAGAGAACCGCCACCCTTCCATCATTTCCTTATATGGCGGGTGGGAGGCGGATAATACACATTCCCAACTGGAAAATAACTGTACAGTACTACCTCTGAAATACAGTCAGGTCCATAAATATTGGGACATCGACACAATTCTAACATTTTTGGCTCTATACACCACCACAATGGATTTGAAATGAAACGAACAAGATGTGCTTTAACTAAAGACTGTCAGCTTTAATTTGAGGGTATTTACATCCAAATCAGGTGAATGGTGTAGGAATTACAACAGTTTGCATATGTGCCTCCCACTTGTTAAGGGACCAAAAGTAATGGGACAGAATAATAATCATAAATCAAACTTTCACTTTTTAATACTTAGTTGCAAATCCTTTGCAGTCAATTACAGCCTGAAGTCTGGAAAGCATAGACATCACCTGACGCTGGGTTTCATCCCTGGTGATGCTCTGCCAGGCCTCTACTGCAACTGTCTTCAGTTCCTGCTTGTTCTTGGGGCATTTTCCCTTCAGTTTTGTCTTCAGCAAGTGAAATGCATGCTCAATCGGATTCAGGTCAGGTGATTGACTTGGCCATTGCATAACATTCCACTTCTTTCCCTTAAAAAACTCTTTGGTTGCTTTTGCAGTCTGCTTTGGGTCATTGTCCATCTGCACTGTGAAGCGGCGTCCAATGAGTTGTGAAGCATTTGGCTGAATATGAGCAGATAATATTTCCCAAAACACTTCAAAAATCATCCTGCTGCTTTTGTCAGCAGTCACATCATCAATAAATACAAGAGAACCAGTTCCATTGGCAGCCATACATGCCCACGCCATGACACTACCACCACCATGCTTCACTGATGAGGTGGTATGCTTAGGATCATGAGCAGTTCCTTTCCTTCTCCATACTCTTCTCTTCCCATCACTCTGGTACAAGTTGATCTTGGTCTCATCTGTCCATAGGTTGTTGTTCCAGAACTGTGAAGGCTTTTTTAGATGTCGTTTGGCAAACTCTAATCTGGCCTTCCTGTTTTTGAGGCTCACCAATGGTTTACATCTTGTGGTGAACCCTCTGTATTCACTCTGGTGCAGTCTTCTCTTGATTGTTGACTTTGACACACATACACCTACCTCCTGGAGAGTGTTCTTGATCTGGCCAACTGTTGTGAAGGGTGTTTTCTTCACCAGGGAAAGAATTCTTCGGTCATCCACCACAGTTGTTTTCCATGGTCTTCCGGGTCTTATGGTGTTGCTGAGCTTACCGGTGCGTTCCTTCTTTTTAAGAATGTTCCAAACAGTTGTTTTGGCCACGCCTAATATTTTTGCTATCTTTCTGATGAGTTTGTTTTATTTTTTCAGCCTAATGATGGCTTGCTTCACTGATAGTGACAGCTCTTTGGATCTCATCTTGAGAGTTGACAGCAACAGATTCCAAATGCAAATAGCACACTTGAAATTAACTCTGGACCTTTTATCTGCTCATTGTAATTGGGATAATGAGGGAATAACACACACCTGGCCATGGAACAGCTGAGAAGCCAATTGTCCCATTACGTTTGGTCCCTTAACAAGTGGGAGGCACATATGCAAACTGTTGTAATTCCTATACCGTTCACCTGATTTGGATGTAAATACCCTCAAATTAAAGCTGACAGCGCGCAGTTAAAGCACATCTTGTTCGTTTCATTTCAAATCCATTGTGGTGGTGTATAGAGCCAAAAATGTTAGAATTGTGTCGATGTCCCAATATTTATGGACCTGACTGCATATGTATTTTATCACAATATTCAAAAAGCAAGTTTCAATGGTGGACAGGAACAACCTGGTTAATGCATAGATAAATACAAATACAGGGCTTTTTCAGAGTAGGGTACAACTCCTAGATCACTGTCACAGGATCATCCATTGGGCACTCCTCAGTGAGAGAGACACAGACTCACAAGACCACAAGGACACTGGACAATCTTCCCTCCAGTCTCCTCTGGGTATCCTTCAGTGAGCTTCTCCAGAGCATAAGAAAACAATTCAGGACTTTAGAAAATACTCCCCCCCCCCCCCCAGCTTAGACTATAGCCGGAACCTCACAAAGTCCCTTGGGAAATTTGTTCTTTTGTTATAGCTGGGACCTGATTCCAAGCAGAATCCCCTCTGACAGAGGACTCCTCTGGCAGGGCTAAACCCAGGATTCCGCAACCACTGTTCCAGGCTTCAGACTATTTATGGGCTCTCCAGCCTCTTACTGGACAACGTGTCCAGGGATTGGAGGTGTCATGAACTTGGGGCTGCAGGAGAACCATTGCCCAATGAATTCTGTGTTTTTATAGTGTTTTCAAGTTATCCAGAAGGAGCTGGTCACCAGCTGACTTTTATGCCTATTCAGTTACCCATATAGCCTGGGCACTCCATCAGCACTTCACTGGATCGTAGCATCATTCGCATGGAATTGTATAGCAGCTAGGACCAGTAGGAATACCTGCTAACTTTACTAGGAATCACTTTTAAGGACCATTGTCCTGCCACGTCGCTCTTTAGGGACTATGTTCTCCTTTTGATGGGACATGGGCCAGTGTGGTTACTGAGAGGAAGCTTGCTTGGGAACCTCAGAATTTCAGTATTACATTCCACTGGAGTTTGGTGAACACGGCTATGGAATTGTTTCCTGGTTATTCTACGGACAGTACTCAGGTATCTTTAACCAGCTGTTACTTCGGCCCCATCCATGGAACACATAGCTTTTTGAATCATATCATCTGGGGATCCCTCGGGATCACCCCAAAGAACTATCATTGTAACATATGGATTCCTATATGGGCACCAGACTGTCTGAGGTGGGCATTGTCTGTAATGTGATTAGCTCTTATCTGATGGTTTTCTGCATAAATTCAGTGTGTTTCTGTCAGGAACCATAAACAGGAGATAGAAAGTGCTGTTAAAATCACACCTTTAATGAAACAGCAAAAATAACACAGTTCGGGAATGCAGTCAAAAACAGAAGCCAGAGAAGATAAGAGAATATCATTGAGGCAAACCACCACACATTGCTGCAGCATATCTCAGAGGACATTGAGATGCTCCTGCAGTTTTCCAGGGATCTATTAACAGAGACCAAAGGGCATTGCGAGGAATTCGTAGTGTCTGCTCCTAGTATAAAATGCAGTTTTCCATACGTGGTCCTCTTTAATCCTCACAAGATTGTATGTCCCTCTCAAATTGAGTTTAGTGAACACCATGCTCCCTTGAGGCGGTCAAATAGTTTTGTTATTCATGGGACTGGATAAGCATTTTTATTAGTAATGTGATTGAGACCGCTATAATTGATACAGGGTCTCAGTTCACCACTCTTCTTTTTCACAAAAAAAAAAAAAGCACGGAGAAGAGGATTTGTGGATGAACCCCCCAAGATAGTGAATCTTCAACATACTCCTCCATAGCCTTAACCTCCGAGACAGAGGGTAAACCAGGCCATGAGGGGGACTGGCAATTCTGCAGTCATAAGGCTGATGTGGCAGCAAAATACTGGTCTGACCTTTGCCAAAGACACCACAGAATACTCGGTACTCCTCTGGCAAAGAAAAGATTGAAGACATGCACATGACCCTATTCACTTTGTGAAAACAAGTATTAGTGCACTGTGGCAACCATGACAGAACCTCAACTCTATGCCAATCAAAACAAGGATTGTGCTTCTGTAACCAAGAATAACCAATGACAACTGGGTAATAAGGTACGGAAATGACTTGGAATTGGATTATCTCATGGTGATGAGCCCCTACAGCTATGGTCAACAGAGCGGTTTCATGGGTCACATGGGCAGGCTGTAGAGATCTCCCATCAATATCTGTAAAAATTATATCTGATGGCCTGTAACCCAGTGGAGTGGGCAGTCGATGAGTAAAGGGCTATGAAATCTAGAGTCACCCACAGAAAAATTGAAGTCCAGCATAAAGTCTTTAATGTAGCTTGGCAATCGTAAAGCCAGTGTCTGGAAATGAAGAATTATCCACTCTCCTAAACGTTCTGTAGCAAGATGCTGGCATAAAGACTCTTTAAAGAAGGTTTAAATGAGCTGCACCACTATTTTTTGCTTTTGATTTGCGATCACATTTTTGGTGCTTGCAGCAGCTTATAGTGGATTGTTTTTGTTTTCAGTCTTATTGGGTCACAGCACATTAGAGTGTTCTTTTTTTTCATTGACTCCCTGTGCTTGGAACCCGACTCGCATAGGCAGAAACATGTATTAGTGGTAACTGACCATTTCACTTGATATTCTTAGGCCAGGGCTGGACTGACAACTCATGGGGCCCTTGGGTAATAGGGGATCATGGGGCCCCTTTGTCCTCTCCCACACTCAAAAAAGCCTATGAAAGGTACCAGGGGTATCTCATGGGGCCCCCTACTGAACCTGGGCCCTCGGGCAGTGCCCGAGTGCTCAAATGGTCAGTTCGCCCCTGTCTTAGGCATTCCTCGCCAAAGACCAGCAGGCCTCAACAGTAGCCAAAGTCCTAGTGGAAAAATGATTTGTTCATTATGGATTGCCCCAATGCATCTATTCAGATCAAGGAAGAGATTTTAAAAGCAAGCATTTTAAGAGGTTATTAGCTATGTTGGGCATCCAAAAGTCAAGAAC
This sequence comes from Staurois parvus, assembly GCF_062004578.1. Taxonomy (NCBI): domain Eukaryota; kingdom Metazoa; phylum Chordata; class Amphibia; order Anura; family Ranidae; genus Staurois; species Staurois parvus. Next base: position 2,755,702 of record NW_028318988.1, read on the forward strand.
AACCCATTATTCTCAAAGCCCCCAGCCTGAGTGCTTCAACCGAACCCTGTTAGATATGCTCAGGACAGTCTCTATTGAGAAGAAACAGTATTGGAGCAGGCATATTGCAGCAATAGTTCACACTTAAAATAGCACAGAAAATTACACCACTGGCTTCTCCCCATACTTGCTAATGTTTGGAGAGGAAGCATGGCTACCAGTTGACTTAAACTTTGCTAGCTCATTAGACCAGACTAATGGTTGGGAAATTATCTGAAGGCAAGCTCTAAGAGCGTTGAATATTTAAGGTCAGTGAAGTTAGAGGCTTTATGATCTTAGGGCAAAGATTCAGGACTATCAACCAGGAAATGGAGTGTTAGTAAGAAATCTGGCCTGTCTGGCACAAAAAAACTTTCTGATTGCTGAAAGTCACATTCCTTTGTGGTCTGTAAGAAGCTGCTTAGGCTGCCTGCATACCGGATCTCTCCCTGGACTGGGAATTGGGACTTTGGCATCAAAACCTTTTCTTGCCAATTACAGATGAAATACTGGTACCAGTCACAAGCTGATCATACCTCTTGGAGAGTCTTTCCCAACACAATATACGAGGAGTCACCTGAGATCCTGTACATAAAAGCAGTGAGGATGAAGAAGCCTATTTAGTTAACAAGGCAGTTTACCACTGGACTTGGACTGGACTTGCTGGGACCATGTGCTGACTGTCCTGGGGGTTGTCCCTCTGTCCTGGGAGCCACTAGTTTAATGGTGGCCTGTGAGTACCTTTGTGTATGGGCCTAGTATTGAAAATGAGACAGCTGACACATTGTCTCGGTTCCAACAGGAGCACTTCCAGGTGCAATCACTGGACAGAGAGCAATCACCATGTCAGGTACCTAAGAACCTTTGAAGCATTGGGTAATCTGATTGGCAGGTTGGGTGAAGTGCTGCTTGGGATTCCTATACTAGAGTGTAAAGTCAATGGAATATATGTGAAATGAAGGTTCAGGGGGTGCTGTTGGATACAGTGAGGAGAGATTTGCTACCAAACTTTCGGTTTAATTCAGCTAAGTACCTTCCAGAAGCTTTAAAGTCAATGTTTTGTCAATGTCAAGGTGTGCAATGTTTTACAGTTCATTTTCTTTAAAAAGCCACACCTTTAGTTGGATGACCTATCACCTACCAGCATGCTGCGGAGATCTCTTGCTCTCTATGGATTCCATGATGGAAAGTTACTGGGGCTGTTTTTCGCCCTCCAGCTTATTGCTCTTCCTTATTTTGATTCTCTTTCAAGATGCATCCTCTTAGATTTGAGCAATTAGTGTGTTGGCCCTTTGATGACAGCAGTCTTAGGCTAGACAACCTAGCCATCACAAAAGATACACAAAAGTGCCAGCCCAAAGGCACTACAATGTACAGGTACAGTAGGTGCCTTCCTTTGTGGTGCACTGCATAAAAAAAAGGGGCAGGCCTGTTTTGTATTTGTATTGTTGTGTATATGAAGCCCATTCTTAGTGAAACGGCTGCCTAAAGCTTAGGTTCACATTAGTGTTGCTGCGCATTCATGTGTTTTTCAGTGTTTTTTTAATATGTTTTTGATGTGGTTTCATGTTTCATGCATTTTTTGCAAGCATGCAGAAGGTCAAGACTGGCTGTTGAGTACAAACCCCTTCTAAAAATGCATGTAAATGCTTTTTTCATGCCTCCCCTAAGGTGCCAAAATACACTATGCTTTGCTAAAAGAAGTACCCGCACCTTTTCACCACGTTGCAATGATTTTAACAGGCACCATAGAGAATAATGTAATTTCTATTTTCGTGAATTGCAGCACGACAGCAGACTAGGAGAAATGACTATTTATTTTGGGGCCTCATGCAACACACATTAACTTGTATGCAGTAGCACACAACAATGGAAAATGTGGAGGAGACCTTAATAATTCACACTGCTGGCCAAGTGATGTGTGGACTATGATCAGGGGCGGACTGACCGTTTGGAAACTCGGGCACTGCCCGAGGGCCCGGGGTCAGTAGGAGGCCCCATGAGATGCCCCAATACCTTTTTCATAGGCTTTTTTGAGTTTGGGCAAGGACACAGGGGCCCCATGATCCCCTATTGCCCGGGGGCCCCATGAGTTGTCAGTCCGCCCCTGACTATGATGACTTCTGTGGGGGTTCCCAAAATGGCAGGCGGTATGTGTTTGTAGCGTATTAAATCTTAACTACTTTATAATATGTTTGAAATCTTGGCAAATATGTTTTGAAGTTCAGAGCTGCACCCTACTCCGAAAAGGACCCATGTTTGTATCCACCTGTGCGTTGACTAATGTCTTCCTGGCCACCATGCTGTTTGAAGCTTGGGAAAAGTTAATGGATACATTTTTAGTGACAGTACAGCTATTTTTCAGTTGAGAATGTGTGCGAAAGTGTATGTAAACTCTAACAATACATTTCTTTTATTTGCTTCCATTTGGTGTGTTAAACATACCATTGAAACTATTTTATCACGATAAGCTGCTCATCCAGCCAAAGCTGAAACTTCTAACAACTTGTTTTTTTTTCTACTTCTCTAAATTAAGCTTTGCATAGCCATGACTAAACACATTTCTGACACCAATTAGTAGAACAGTTGTGACAGATAATGGTCCCACTGGAAGACTTTGTTGCAGTTGCTTCACCTTTCTGAAGACTATAAAAGTCTCACTGGACTGTAATGCTTACGTCTTCTGATCTATAGAATTCAAGAGGACCACATTTAAAGTATTCATAGATTAGAATTTTTGTTCTCATTTCCTTAATATTATCCAGACTGAAATTAAATGTTATGATTACTCCACTATAAGAAATAAAGCCTATCTCCACCTCTATCCATGGAGAACGTATCGACAACCTACACCGATTTTGTCCTTTTGGGCCTTGTTGAAATGGAATCATTTAGCTACTTATACGCTCTACTTGCTTTTACAGTATATTCAACTTCATTATTTGTGTGTTCAATGATTGTCTATGTAACCTGGATAGAGGAAAGTTTGCATGAACCGATGTACATCTTTATATGCGGCTTGGTCCTCAATGTGATGTTTGGGAGTTCGGCTTACCTCCCCAAGCTGGTGATTGACTTATTGTCTAAAAATTCAACAATTTCTCTCTCCGGATGTCTGTTTCAGGCCTTTTGTATCCAGGCTTACTCAGCTGCTGAAGTTTACACTTTCACCGTTATAGCATATGACCGATATCTGGCGGTAGGTCACCCTCTGAGGTACCCCATGCTGATGTCAAACTTGACATGTCGAAAGTTTATAATTGCCATATTGGTTCTTGTTGTTGTGGTAACAGGTTCGGTTGTATTATTAGCGGCAAGGCTAACCTTTTGCGCAGCAAATATCAACAATGTCTACTGTGAGACCATGTCTCTCCAACGACTTTCTTGTGGTGATATCACAATTAATAATATCTATGGATCAACATGGACCTTGTCCATCGCAATTACCTGCATACTTGTGATCATTTATTGTTACATAAGAACTATTGTCGTCTGTCTCAAACTTCCTGGGGAAGCCTCTCAGAAAGCCGCCCAAACGTTGGTGACTCATGTAATTGCCTTTTCCATTTTTATGGTGGGAACTCTGTTTATTTCCTTTAGATATAGATTAGGAAGCATTTCTCTCTCAACTGTTGCCCATGTCGTTGTCTCTATGAGTGGTATGAGTACATCTATTACTGTTAATCCTCTGATCTACGGCATAAGGACCACGGCTCTCAGAATAAGAATTGCACACAATCTGCAGAAGATTTTAGGAAATTCAAAATAACAAACTTAGCTCATAATTCGTTAGTAGATTTACCGTTTTGTGTTCATTACTTATTGAATTTCATGCAATCATGCAGTACGTTGCAGAAAATAAGATTTCAGTAGGGAGAAAGTTAAGATCTTGGTGACACCTGTGCGATGTGTTAAGACAGGTGATGATGTTCGTTGCCATAAGGGTCTCCATTCTTTCAAAATGGGCGGCTTATACACCCCAATGTGGCCAAAACTGCACCCTTCCTTTTTTTTTCTTAACACAATGCACATGTATTGCGGCATGCTGTGTGCCTCAGGGTGCCATTGAAAATGAACAACACACTAACATCATACAAGTAATGTCATTCATGTTGATTCACAAAAGAGGGAAATTATTTATCAAAACCTAATGTCTGAAATTCATTTTCTGCAATGTACACCATATTCAGAAACCAACATTGTTTGCAAGGTTAAAAAGTTTGGGTTGTAGCATTGTTGGTGAATTGTTGGTCATCACACGGTGCCTATGAAAGCATTGCTCTACATAAAGGATAACTGTACTTATAAACAAGTTAAGGTCAACAGTCCTGCATTCCTCTCTCTCCTCCTATTGTAACTAAACTGCCTTCTACTTACTTCAACCTATCGGGTAACCCATTCAAGGAGCTGTAGCCTACAACCAATGGCTCACATGTCCTTTTTTCAGTGCAGTATGGCCATGTGTATTTTTTCTCAGTAGGCCTTAATGGAAATCCTGTCTATGTGCAAGTTAATGATCTTTATATTAGAGTCTGTGGAGAATAGGAATATGCAGAATCACACGGTCCTACCAGTTTAGAAGAGGACAAGAACGTTTTCTGCTCTGTAAAAGGCTCCATCTTCTGTATGCTTCCAAAGGTAAATACAAAAATATACACTCACCAGCCAATTTATTAGGTACACCTGCTCAAGTGCTTGGTAACAAGAGATGCTAACAAGCCAATCAGCAACTCAATGCATTTAGGCATTTAGATGTGATGAAGATGACTTTCTGAAGTTCAAATTGAGCATCAGAATGGGGAAGAAAGGGGATTTAAATGACTTTGAGCGTGGCATGGTTGCTGGTGCCAGACGGGCTGGTGTGAGTATTTAAAAAAACTGCTGATCTACTGGGATTTCCACACACAACCGTCTCTAGGGGTTTAAAGAAAATGGTCCAAAAAAGAGAAAATATCCAGTGAGTGGCAGTTGTGTGGATGAAAATTCCTTGTTGATGTCAGAGGTCAGAGGAGAATGGGCAGACTGGTTCGAGATGATAGAAAGGCAACAGTAACTCAAATAACCACTTGTTATAACCAAGATATGCAGAAGACAATGCCGGGTGTCACTCCTGTCAGCTAAGAAGAGGAACAGAGGCTACAATTCGCACAGGATCATCAAACTTGGACAATAGAAGATTGGAAAAATGTTGCCTGGTCTGATGAGTCTCCATTTTAGCTGTGACATTCAGATAGGGGCAGGATTTGGCTTAAACAACATGAAAGCATGGATCCATCCTGCCTTGTATCAACGGTTCATGGATGTGCAGCCAGCAAATCTGCAGCAACTGTGTGATGTTATTATGTCAATATGGACCAAATTCTCTGAGGAATGTTTCCAACACTAGTAACAAAAAGGTAAAAAACCGGGATGCCCTAAACCGTATATAATAATGATATGATAGATGACGAAGTTTCTAAAGGATAACCCCAAAACAATTTGGCATCAATACAACCGACTCACTGATAGAAAACAAAAAGTGGTGTCCTCCGAACCGATCATAGCATATAAGAAAAAGGGAAGGAAACCAGGGGGAAGATATCCCTTTGGTCAAGGGGTTCCAATGAGGACAATCCGTGGCTTCTAGAAAAAATGTTTCCATTTGTTGAATCTATGCCACCAAGATAGAAGGCAGTTCTGAAGACAAAGGTGGGTCCAACCTGGTACTAGCAAGGTGGACCTAATAAAGTGGCCGGTGAGTGTATGTGTGTACCTATGTACTCAGTGTCTACAAAACAAACTAGTATACCATACACAGGGGCGGACTGACCATTTGGAAACTCGGGCACTGGGTCAGTAGGGGGCCCCATGAGATGCCCCTGGTACCTTTTTTATAGGCTTTTTTGAGTTTGGGCAAGGACACAGGGGCCCCATGATCCCTTATTGCCCGGGGGCCCAATGAGTTGTCAGTCCGCCCCTGGCTGTTAGTATGATACTTTTTGTAAAGTTGCGCAGATTACTCCAGTAATGCTCTATAGAGATTTTTTATGTTCTGCATATACCTGGCTGGGCCCGGGGGCCCCATGAGTTGTCAGTCCGCCCCTGACCATACACCAAAAAAAATTTAATAACGATCCCAAAAAAGCAGCATGCTCACAAGTGTGTGCCGGAACACACAAACACCGAAGGCTTTCAACATATACATTAATTGGGCGTGCTAAAAAGTGAAAATGCGCCAAAATTGGGCAAAATATCAATCACAAGTTCAAAAAGCAATCTATCATAAAACAAAGTGCACCATATGGGAAATCATAAATAATTCATAAACATACATTATAAAGTGCTAGTGCAAATTTATTCCTTGAGTGAAAAAAATTTCACGTGTACAAATGGACACACGACATAAATTCATCTGCTGGTTCAACTGCCTGCTAATTGCACCAACTTCTCTGCAAACCACAATCCTGTGCAAAATGTATATAAGATGCTCGTAATGAAGTAAAAAAAAAAATAACTTCATAAATATTGCAAAAAGTTCTGTGAAAACTTGTCATCTGCTTGGCGGTAGCAGCCACTTTGTCTCTGAAGCTATGCAGTCGATGAAAGGCACTGACCCTAGAGCCAGCATCCAGCCACTCTATCCAATGTGGTCTCAGACAATAATATATTGTAGAAAGTTGTTGCTGCATTTTATTGTTTCTGCTGTTAGCAGGGGCGGACTGACCATTTTGAAACCCGGGCACTGCACGAGGGCCCGGGGTCAGTAGGGGGCCCCGTGATATGCCCCTGGTACCTTTTTCATAGGCTTTTTTGAGTTTGGGCAAGGACACAGGGGCCCCATGATCCCTTATTGCCCGGGGACCCCATGAGTTGTCAGGCCACCCCTGGCTGTTAGTATGATACTTTTTGTAAAGTTGCGCAGATTACTCTGGTAATGCTCTATAGTGATTTTTTATATTTTCTGCATATACCTGGCTGGGTCCGGATCACATAGAGTGGCTGGATGCTGCTCTATGGCATGTGCCATTGCATCGGCTGCATTGCTTTGAGGATGAAGTGGCTGCTAATGTCGAGCAGATAACCAGCACCTATGACCTCGTATTAGCTCTTTTTTTTTTTTTTTATTTAAATATTTTATTATACATTTTCATTATACCATTTTACATATTCAAAAGCCAATAAATACATAGTAACAGAATAAAATACTCATATTTATCTGGCATTTTATCAAAGTGTTAACTTTGCTCTTGGTATCCTTTTTCCCCTCTCCCTTTCACCACCCACCGCTAATGCAAACGCTAATGCAAAAACGCTAAAAAAATGCTGAAAAACTCTGGTTTTTAATGTGACTCTACCAGCGTTCTCAAAACGTCAAGTGTACATGAAGGCTGATGCTGAAAAACTTAAAAAAAAAAAAATTTTTTGGTTTAAAAAAAAAGCTAAAAACTGCGAACGCGGCAAAATGCTAATGCAAAAATGTTAAAAAATGCTGAAAAACTTGCGCTTTTAATGTGACTTTACACAGCTAAATTTATTAAAGCGCCCCATGTGCATGGAGCCTTAGAGATCTATTCCTTTTGGTAAGCAGATTGCGTGCGCTTATTTTCGGTGATGGTGCACTGAATCCGGGGTAAATAGCCGGCAGTGGATCCGCGCAAGTTCGCGTCATCACATTTGCACAGAGCTTTTTGCAATATTTACGAAATTATGTTTTTTGAACTTTATTGATTGCACGATCAATTATATACGTTTTGCACAAGGTTGTGGTTTGCAGAGAAGTTGGTGCAATTAGCTCACAAAGTGACACAGCGCAAATAATAATAATAATAATAATAAAAATAATAAAAATTGTGAAAAAAAAATTATATATATACAGTATATTGCAAAGTTGCTTGTTTGACTTAATAAAAATTGTGGAAAAAATATATTTATAAGTCAAACAAGCAACTTTGCAATATATATATATCTATCTATATATATATGTCCAACAAGGACATATATATATATATATATATATATATATATTTATTTATATATATATATTTTAATTATTATTATTATTAGCACTGTGTCACTTTGTGAGTTTATTTTAACGTTTAGTCATTTTTTGAACAGCAACATTTACTTTGATTTATTGTTTATTTCTTTGACGCAATGTTTTTTTTATTTATTGTTGGTGCAATTAGCTGGCAGTTAAATCAGCAGATAAAATGATGTCAAATCTTAATTTCTGTATGTGAAATTTTTTCGCTCAAGTTATTTATTTGCACTAGCACTTTATAATGTATATTTAACAATGATTTCTGATATTCCACATTAAGCACTTTGTTTGATGATAGATTGCTTTTTGAAATTGTGATTGATATTTTACACAATATTGGGGCGTTTTCATGTTTTAAAGGGATAGTGCACCCAAAAAACATATATGTAAATACAAGAATACATAGGTATCATGAGGGAGAGGGGAAAAAGGGGTGTTGTAAGACTTAGATTGTACAACAGAACCGGAGTGGACAGTCACATCCTGAAATCAGCGTGGTCGTGTCCTCTCTCCAGTGAGATGGGATTTTGTGTGCGCCTGAACAACGGGAAGGAAATGTATTAGAATACAATAAAAGGTACTATAATGTATACAGTTTTATTGGTTCATCAATTAAAAGTCAAGAAAACCTCACAGTTTAAACCAAGCAGTCTATAGGGGTCACATCAGCATGTGGTTAACAGCGGCATTGAAAAAATACACAATGAGCGCCTAGGATCGACGCGTTTCACTGTAATTGCTTCTTCAGGATCCATGCTTCTGATGAACCACTGCAATTAATATAAAATATACAAATATAAAAAACAAAGTACAAAAAACAAACACATATATTCTCTTTCAACTACTGTCTACTAACCGTTAGGCTACGTTCACACTAGCCTTGTGTGCAGGCGGCAGAGAGGCGTTTGGGAAGCGTTTTTACCGCTTCCCAAACGCCTCTGCCAATTCTGCACATTACAGCACATGGTGCTGTTCTAACAGGAGCGTTTGCGTCGCGTCGCGTTGCGTCGCGGCAAAACGGACGCCTCTGGTCGAGTCAGGAGGCTTTGAAGCCTCCTATTCTCGTCTATGGTGCCGCTCCGCAAACGCCCGGCCGGCGTTTGCGGTGCGGTTGCGACGCGGTTGCGGGGTGTTTGCGGAGCGGTAACACCACTCAAATGCATTATAGGCGTTTGTGGGGCGTTATTAACGCTCGGCAAACGCCTAGCAACCGCCGCTAAACCGCGCATGCGGCGTTTGCGGAGCGTTTGCCGAGCGTTAAAAACGCTCCGCAAACACCGGACCAACGCTTGCCAAACGCTATAGGGGCGTTTGGCAAGCGTTGGCAAAACAGCCTAGTGTGAACGAGCCCTTATTCATCAGGTTGTTGGATATGTACTGTATACTATATGTGTGTTTTTTTGTATTTTTTTGTATTTTTTGTTTTTTATGTTTGTATATTTTATATTGATTGCAGTGTTTCATCAGAAGCATGGATCCTGAAGAAGTAATTACAGCGAAACGCGTTGATCCTATACGCTCATGATGTATTTTTGCAATACTGCTGTTCACCACATGCTGATGTGACCCCTATAGACTGCTTGGTTTGAACTCACTTCACTTTTAATTGAGGAACCAATAAAACTGTATATATTATAGTACATGGCATTGTATTTAAATACATTTCCTTCCCGTTGTTCAGTCACACACAAAATTCCATCTCACTGGAGAGCAGGGGCGGACTAACAACTCACGGGGCCCCCGGGCAATAGAGGATCATGGGGCCCCTGTGTCCTTGCCCAAACTAAAAAAAGCCTATGAAAAAGGTGCCAGGGGCATCTCATGGGGCCCCCTACTGACCCCGGGCCCTCAGGCAGTGCCCGAGTTTCCAAATGGTCAGTCTTGCTGGAGAGAGGACACAACCACGCTGATTTCAGAACGTGACTGTCCACTCCGGTTTTGTTGTACATCTTGGGATGGTGCCACAACATGGATATTGGTATTTGTTCCCTGCTACAGGTTAAGGCTTAGATTGCTTAGATGTGTAGTTGTCCTGTAAAATACTGTATACCATAACAAAAACATAAAAATAAATAAATATATAAATATATATTTTTATTATTATTATTATTTTTTTTTGTTAACCCATAGCAGGGATGTGTCTGGAACAAATATTAATACCCATGTTGTGGCACCTCCAAACCCCCCCCCCCCCCAAAAAAAAAATAAATAAATAAATAAAAAAAAAAAAAAAAAAAAATATATATATATATATATATATATATATATTTCTCATTTAACTTCAAAGTGGAACTTCAGGTAAATCAAAGGTTACCCTTGCATTGGGTCCTCCTCCGCACTACAATTGTTAAATGCTGGTTTTGTCTAGGGGTAGAGGCAGGGGCGGATCGACAACTCATGGGGCCCCCGGGCAATAGGGGATCATGGGGCCCCTGTGTCCTTGCCCACACTCAAAGAACACCCAAAAAAGCCTATAAAAAGGTACCAGGGGCACTTCATGGGGCCCCCTACTGACCCCGGGCCCTCGGGCAGTGCCCGAGTGCTTGAATGGTCAAAACCAACATTTTACCCTCTGCAAAGTAATTTTCATTTTTCCTGGAGAGTCGCTTTAACCTCCCTGGTGGTATTCCCGAGTGTAGCTCGGGGTAAAGTTTCAGTACCAAAAGCGGTAACCCCGAGCTACACTCGGGCTTACCATGCGGCGTTGCTCAGGGATTCCTTACAGTGCTCACCTTGTCCTGCGCTCCCGCGATGTGTCCCCTGCAGCGTCCCCGGCCATCTCCTCCGGCCGATGCTGGCATCTGGCTTCCGTGTTACAGTCCCTGTGACGTCAGGACGTATGGCCGGCGGCAAATTTGAAAATTTAAAAAAAAAATGACATTTTTTTTAAAACGATTATTTCATAGCAAAACATTCCTGTATCAAACCATTTCACATACATTTTGTCCCGAGTGCTTTGTCCTGTGCCCTGCCTGCATTTTTACTGTTCTTTCTGCCTGGAAACTTAGAAAAGTCCATGGCGTCCAAAAAGCGTCCCTTTAGGTCAAAAGCGGTTTAGACCGGCTAGAGAACAGCGATAGTAAATCAGAACCACTTGCAGAATTGAGTGATAATGATTCGTGGGGGAAATTCCTCATCGGACACTGAAAACGATTCTGCGACTTTGCTCAGTGATGTGCGAACTTGGCGCTATATTTCAAATTTCAGTGTTTTTGGTTTGATTATATTATTGAATTAAATTTATTATTATTATATTATTATTTTTTATGAGTATTTATTAAGTAAGTAATTACTAAGAATTGCAGGCCTACAATACATAACACCAAATTTCCATGCAAAAAAATGGTACCGCTTTTGGTACAAAATTCCTGACATAATCATACCGCCAGGGAGGTTAAAGCTTTCACTGCCAGAACAAATTATTTCTTATAAAATTGCAAAATGAAATATTTAACTGCTTCCTGCCCAGCCATTGCATATAAACTGCCAGATGGGACAAGCGTTGATCTAGGGTGTACCCATATGTCCTCCCAGATCTGTGTCTCGTGTGCACCCCTGGTGGCCTACATCGGCACAATCCTGTGTCCGACCCGGTGGACACAGCGGATCACCAATTCAAGTACCGAGCAGTGGTGCTCCGCCCTGGTTCCATGTGATTGCTGTGACCAATCACAGTTATCACATATCCAGTAGTAAACATGGCTGCCATTCAAACAGCCATTCAGCACTACTTTGATCTCTGTGATTGGTCACAGTGATCACATGTTACAGGGTTACCCTGTATCATGTGATAGCTGTAGCTAATCACAGCTCATCACAGTAGTTCTCAATTGCTTATACAGCCATCGTGGCTGTTTAAGCAATCATAGTTAAAAAAAAATCCCAATCACTTATCAAGAGTAGTGCAGTGTCACAATGCTAACACTGCACTGCTCTGGTGAAAGGATGTATTAAAAAAATGTAAAAAAAACCCCCTGAAAAACAAAAAAAACCCCAAACAAAATAAAATTGTAATGTAATTGTAATTTTTTTTACACAATGGCTGGCTGCTTTGATTGGCTAACCAGTGCTGCCAGTCAATGTCTCTAATCACCGCACATCATCATTGCCCCCAATCACTGCCACCCACTCACAGTGTCCCTGATCACTGCCACACCAGTAATATTGTCCCTGACCATTGCCACACCAGTCATATTGTCCCTGATCATCTCCAAACCAGTCATATTGTCCCTGATCATCTCCACACCAGTCATATTGTCCCTGATCATCTCTAAACCAGTCATATTGTCCCTGATCACCTCCACACCAGTCATATTGTCCCTGATCACCTCCACACCAGTCATATTGTCCCTAATAACTAACATGCCAGTTACAGAGTCCTTGATCATCACCACACAAGTCATATTGTCTCCAATCACTGCCACACCAGTTATAGTGTCCCAGATCATTGCCACATCAGTTACAGTGTGCCTGGTCACCACCACACCAGTTGCAGTGTCACCACCCCTGTGTAAGTCACTAACAGTGTTCCTGATTGCTGCCAAACTAGTCTCCAGTGTCACCAGACCAGTGCAGCCAGCAACAATGTTCCTGATCACTGCCACACCAGTGCAATGTTGCCTCTGCCTGCTGCCTCTACTAACCCTGGCCTGTTTATTGATCACATTTCTGCCTGTTGCCTGGAGCAATCCTTTGCCTGTTTGCTGACTATGTCTCTGCCTGTGGCCTGAACTGACCCAACTGACTATGTTCCTTTGAGACCCCAGTCTAAGCCATCCTCTGTGGACAACTGCACTCCTGTAGCCGCATGAACTCTTTTGTTCTTCCTTTCTTCAGCCTCCTATACTTCCTAATCAGTGAACTTGACATTCCTGGGAGCCTCCATGTACCAGTAGGCTAGGCTTGCTTGGCTTATCGCAGGGGTGTCCAAACTTTTTTCAAAGAGGGCCAGATTGGATGAAGTGAACATGGTGGAGGGCCGAACATTTTTCCGAACATTCTTTGAACCATTACAATTAAAAGCAAATAAATTATTTTATGCCAAGTTAATTGCAAATGACATACTTTTCATTCATAAAATTAAGATCAACTGACAGCTGAGTTTTCACAATGTATTGAAAATAAATTTTAAAAAAACTTACCTGCACTAATGTGATGGGTGAAAAAGGTAGCTGGAGCTGAATTCTCTGCTCGGCAGCTGGGAGGGGAAGAGAAACACACTTCACGCTGGAAGCCCGGCCCTGACGTCACCGCCCTCTGTCGCTCCCAGCGCGGCGCAGTCACGCATGCGCACTGCTCTCAAGCAGAAGACTGTCTGCCACAGAAGGGAGGGCCGTGCGACAGCCGCATTTACACAGACCAGGGAGAATGCGCCGCAGTCAGGCATGCGCACTGCCCTCTGCTCTCAAGCAGAAGACTGTCTGCCATAGAAGGGAGGGCCGTGGGAGGGCCACATTACACAGAGCAGGGAGGGCTGTTGGAGGGCCGTATTAAACCGACCCCCGGGCCGTAAATGGCCTGCGGGCCGGACTTTGGACATGCCTGGCTTATCGGGACTGCTGATGCCACACTAAGCTATATTCATGGATCACTTGTATAGATGTGACCTTTACAGTGAATTGATTTTGATACAGTTGGTTGATTTGTGTGATGCAACAGATACAATGTCTGGTATATAATTGAAAGGAATGATTTTCTTTTCCCCTCAGAGACCCCCGGTCTGTGGAGAGATTCCTGGTTTATCAGCAGAATTCTGGGAACACCCCTTGAACACGGAAATCACGACAGCTTATGTTCAGAGATGTTCAAAGTTTATTAGACATTAATAAGATTATATAGACTACAGATAATAATAAGGGAGGGGGGAGCGAGTTTCAAAACTGTAACTTGTAACTTTCCATCATGAGCTAACTACATGAAACATAACATATACATTTCTTGGTACAAATTGTTTTGGCTAACTTTCTGGAAAACAGCCAGACAAAGACATTGTCAGGGTCATGTTAGCTTCTGTTGATACATCCTTGAACAACCAAAAACAGTTTCATTAAACTTCTAATATCTCTACAAAAAGCTAACTTAATACTTAATACTTAAAATGGCGTACATAATACAAAATGGAAGTTATCTAGATCCTTTCAATAATCAGTCCAATAAGTGAAATAAATGTCACACATGTAGTATCATCATACTCAGAAGGAGTGGAAGAATGCGTTTTGGGGTGTAATTCTGACTATGCTGCGTGTGAGAAATATCCCATTAAATTGACAACTTTGTCTACAAAAAAAATGATTTTAATTTTCTTTCTACATCAATCCATCCCCATATGCCAGGAGGCTGGATGTAATCCTGCAGTCTAAATTCTCTTTTTGGCCTCACATAGTTACATAGTTACATAGTTGGTCTGGCTGAAAAAAGACAAAAGTCCATCCAGTTCAACCATAAAACAAAAAGTTATAATCCTACACCCACAGTTGATCCAGAGGAAGGCAGAAAAGCCAGCAAAGCATGATCCAATTTGCTCCTGCAGGGAAAAAATTCCTTCCTGATGCCAGCTCTGCTCACCTGTGCCCAGCAGTGCCATCCACCAGTGCTTATCAGTGCCACCCACCTGTGCCCACCAGTGCCACCTACCAGTGCTTATCAGTGCCACCCATCTGTGCCACCCAGCAGTGCCACACACCTGTTCCCAGCAGTGCCACCTACCTGTACCCAGCAGTGCCACCCACCTGTGCCCAGCAGTGCTACCCACCTGTGCCCACCAGTGCCACCCACCATTGCCCATCAGTGCAGCCCAGCAGTGCCGCTAGTCAGTGCCGCCAGTCAGTGCCCAGCAGTTGTGCCAGTCAGTGCCCAGCAGTTGTGCCAGTCAGTGCCCAGCAGTGACACCAGTCAGTGCCGCCTATCAGTGCTGACTATCAGTACCCATCATCAGTGTCGCCTATCATTGCCACCTATCAGTGCCACCTATCCATGCCACCTCATTAGTGCTGCCTATCAGTGCCCTTCAGTGCTGCTTATTATTGCCCATCAGTGCCGCCTATCAGTGCCCATCCCTGCTGCCTCATCAACGCACATCAGTGAAGGAGAAAAATTACCTCTTTGCAAAATTTAATAATAGAAACAAAGAAACTTTTTTTTTTTCAAATTTTTTGCACCATTTTTTTGTTTATAGCGCAAAAAGTAAAACACCCAGCGGTGATTAAATACCACCAAAAGAAAGCTCTATTTATAAGAAAAAAATTCAAAAAATTTCATATGGGTACAATTTTGCATGACCGCGCAATTGTCATTCAAAGTGCGACAGCGCTGAAAGCTGAAAATTGGCCTGGGCAGGAAGGGGGTATAAGTGCCCTGTAGGCAAGTGGTTAAGCCAATCACCAAGCATGGTATATAATCCTTTCACTGCCAGGCCCTACACTCCACTTTTAATCTCAGGTGGCCAAACCATTTTGCAATATTTCACTTTTTTTTGCATTACATTTACAGCTTTCAGGATTTGTATAAGACCCCTCCCCCCCTCATAAGTTTTCTTAGTGGGTCACATCAGTAGCAGTGGAAAATGGATCACTTTTGAATGAGCCAAAGATAATATATAGCTATTCGTTTAACCAGGAGGATCAGTGGGACAAACCTGTTATAAGTCCATAGTTGCTGAAGTGACCATGAACTTATAGCAGAGTGGAAAATGCAGCTGACCAAAGACTTGTTGACCTGACCAGCTGGAAATTGTTCTGTGCCGTCATATGCCTTACATATGGTATAAATAAATGAAGAAATGCAGCACAACATTGTATCTACAAATATGGTGCTACCAATATAAGACGTGCATATATAATGAAAAACAGAAGACTGTGCCTGTGAAAATCAATGTGTGCTATACCAGATGTCTTAATAATGCACACATATAGGTCCCCATCAGGGACGGACTGAAAACTCATGGGGCCCCCGGGCAATAGGGGATCATTAGGCCCCTGTGTCCTTGCCCATACTCAAAAAAGCCTATGAAAAAGTTACCAGGGGCATCTCATGGGGCCCCCTACTGACCCCGGGCCCTCGGGCAGTGCCCAAGTTTCCAAATGGTCATTCCGCCCCTGGTCCCCATAAACTGCACATAAATGAATTGTGCACACAAATACCAAATAAAAATATTCTTAATAGTGAACTGTCCCTTTAATTCTTGAATATCAACACGTGGACTTGTATGGTATATATCCTATAAATCTTCACATCTTCAACCTCTCACTCTCCATGGGCACCTTTTGCTCCCCGCTCAAACATGCACTGGTTACCCCATACTCAAAAAACCCTCGCTGGACCCCACCTGTTTGAATAACTTAAGACCCATCTCCCTGCTCCCGTTTGTCTCCAAGCTTCTCGAGCTCCTTGTTCACAACCGTATGAACTGCTACATCACCGACAACAACCTTCTTGATTCCGGACAGTCTGGCTTCCACCCACAACATTCCACAGAAACTGCCCTACTAAAACTCACTAATGACCTACTAACTGCTAAAACCAACGAGCAGTACTCCATACTCGTACTCCTCGACCTTTCCGCTGCCTTTGACATAGTCGACCACCAGCTCCTCCTCAGTAAACTCAACTCCATCAGCCTCCATGACTCTGCTCTCTCCTGGTTCTCCTCTTACCTTTCTCAGTGCACTTTCAGTGTCTATAGGTAAAGAACCAGTGCCACGGAAATTGTGTAAGACAACAGTAAGCTGCAGAACCTAGCCTATAAACTTATAGGATATGCAAAACTTCAATAAAAAATATAGGTTGCGCTCAGGGGCAGACTGACAACTCATGGGACCCCCGGGCAATAGGGGATCATGGGGCCCCTGTGTCCTTGCCCAAACTCAAAAAGGCCTATGAAAAAGGTACCAGGGGCATCTCATGGGGCCCCCTACTGACCCCGGGCCCTCGGGCAGTGCCCGAGTTTCCAAATGGTCAGTCCGCCCCTGGTTGCGCTTAAATACATACAAGAGTGTAACAAAAAATGTGACAAAACAATAAGAAACAATATTATAAATCAAAGTAAAATCCAGTAAAAACTAAAAAGTCCAAAAGTTCAAATAATCAATAATGTCCAAAATAATTAATCACCAAGTGAATCCACCACCGAAAATGGTTAAATAGAACTCACCAGAGTAATATGCTGATAGTTAAACAAACCAGCATATAGCACTTGTTACTCTGGGAGCAATAATTAATATGGTGACAGTACCCCAAGGTTCTGTCCTTTGGCCTCTCCTTTTTTCTCTATACCTCCTCCCTGGGCCAACTGATAACCTCTCATGGCTTCCAATGCCACCTCTATGCTGATGACACCCAGATCTATCTCTCCACTTCCCAACTCACCCCCTCAATCTCCTCATTCATCACAAAACTACTAAGCGACATATCGGCATGGATGTCACATCACAACCTTAAACTCAATTTTTCCAAAACTGAGCTTGTAATATTTCTTCCCCCCCACTCATGACTTTACCATTAAGATCAACAGCACAACCATTGGTCCTTCCCCTCATGCCAGGGTGCTTGGCGTAATCCTAGACTCTGACCTCTACTTTGGGCCCCACATCCACTCACTGGCTAAATCCTGCCGCCTCAACCTCAGAAACATCTCCAAAATCCGCCCCTTCCTGACCAATGACACCACAAAACAACTTATCCACGCCTTGGTTATATCCCGCCTTGACTACTGCAACTCCCTTTTCACTGGTCTACCATTACACAGTTTATCCCCCCTTCAGTCTATTATGAATGTAGCTGCTAGACTCATACACCTTACCAACCGATCAGTGACTGCTGCCCCTCTCTGCCAATCCCTCTACTGGCTTCCACTAACCCAATGTATAAAATTCAAAATACTAACCACAGCTTACAAAGCCATCCACAACACTGCCCCTAGCTACATCACCAACCTCATCCACAGATACCGCCCAAATAGCCCACTCCGCTCCTCCCAAGACATCTTCCTCTCTAGCTCCCTCATTACCTCCTCCCACGCTCGCCTCCTGGACTTCTCCAGAGCCTCTCCCATCCTCTGGAACTCCCTACCACAGTATGTCCGGTCAGCTCCCACCCTGTCTGCCTTTAGGCAATCTTTGAAAACTCGCTTATTCAGGGAAGCCTACCCCACCTCCACCTAAGAACTGTACTTGAATCACCTCCACCAGATCATCTCCCGCAGCTATCACCTTTTGTATCACCTCCCCCTTCCTTTATATTGTAAGCTCCACGAGCCGGGCCCTCCTATTCCTTCTGTACTGAAATGTATTGTAATTGTACTGTCTCCCTTATATTGTAAACCGCTGCGCAAACTGTTGGCACAATATAAATCCTGTATAATAATAATAATAATAAATCGTGATCCAAAAACACCAACATAATTATCATCCGAATATGGTCTCAAACAAAGTTGAGCCGTCCCTTTAAATTCACTGAACTTCAAGTAGACCAGTGAACACACTACTGTGTAAACGTGTCCGGTGCTCCTGTGTCACCCCTTAGTGCTCATCCACTTCCAACACTCTATTGCACTCATCTCCTAGTTTGCCCCGTAATGACAGGTCAAACTGCACTTTTCCCTTTAACCCGGGAGGGTATACTGGTACACAGATCTTCACCACCGTTAGCCAGCACTTTTAAACATCTCCAGATCGCTCCAAATCCACATGTGAAAAAAATGCTCAATATAATGTAGTATTGCCATTCAAAACAGCCTTTATTTAAAACAATCTAGTCAAACTCACATTAAAATGTGTCCTCCTAGGACACTACAAGATTAAAAGTTCACTATACAGTGTTTGCTGTAAGAAGTATGTATAAATCCCTTTTCCAAAATGGTGGCACGTGCACTTTCGGTTTGCGGCCTGACGTCATCGATGTACCCACATGTATGCTTTACATGTGGGAACACATTATATGCTAGCCGCACAAGTTCTTTAGGAGGTCTATTGCGCTGAGGGTTCTCTATACACATTGCCTTATGTCCCCTTTGGTGGTGCCTATTGGCCTATTAGTCTTGACATTGGCCTATTAGCCTAACAACTTTGATATTGGCTAGAAAATAATAGCTAGTTTCACATCCTATAGACGTCAATGGAATTGGCCATTTTTGTGGACTACATGCTTGGTTGACTGATCCTCCTGCAAGCTGAGCCTTGTGTGGTTCAGGGAACTGGTATGTGAGAGTCAGATAAACAAGCCATGAAAACACTGATGTCTCCACATGAATACACAGCGTTCAAAGACAGTGGCTTTCTTTTCCTATGGAATAAGGGAAGTAACTTGCAGTTATACTAGTATGTGAAAGAGATGTAACTTCCACATTTACTCGGAGGGACTGCTGGGAGCAGAATATTGTGTAAGCAGAAATTTATTTGGACTTGGAATTCTGGGTAGACCAAGTGTTCATAACAAAATGGGACTTTCAAATCTGACTTGTTACCCATAGATATTACAGAAGCTCTGTGACAGACCCAACTGGGATGGTGGCTTTGGGGGGGGGGGGGGCTGCAGGCTAGCCTCTTGCCTACTAACCATGGGCCCTGGCATCTGAGTGGGCACTATTCTTCGGGAAGTATGTGCCTGGGGGGACCTTTTGGAGTAATTTTACTTTGGATTCAAGTCCATGTCTGCTCGGAACACACAGACTCTGAGAACTGGAGGACCTGGATACAGATTTGGGGCTTCTGTGCCCAAACCAGCATTGACTGCTTCAACCCCCTCCTAGACTCAGAGCACATGCAAATATAATCAGCTTATGCTGAGTTTTCATGCTGTAATCTGTTTATTAAAGTGTTATGTTCACCCTTGTTTATTTGTTTCCTTGTTATTTGAGTCACCTATTATTTCTATTTGTTGGCTAGTCCTCCTGGAAGCTCCTACATGATGTCTTTTGTCAACTGTACCTCATTATCTAATCAGTGTGGGATGTTTATCCCAATGTAATATTTGTTTTTTTTATTGATCATGTGGGGACTGCCCCTATTTCTGAAGTGTATAAAAACCTGTATTTCTGTTAAAAGCGGTAGTAAACTGCAGAAAAGAAAAAAAAAATGTTCCCTGCAAGGTAATGTCATAGTGTGCTAGTATGCATCGCATACTAGCACATTATATAAAACTTACCTTAAAACAAAGCCCTCCATTGCCTCACTGTCACAGCTGCAGACGCTTCCATCTTCACCCAGCCTTCCTTCTGGGTTTGCGAGCTGGCCATCTGATAATGTCACTCCAGCGCATGCGCGTTGGAGTCCCGGGTCACAACACACAGCTCTGAAGGAATGGTACGGGTATGCCGTTTCTTCAGATTGCAGTGAGAGAATATCTCCTAACCGGTGCACGTTTGGAAAATATTCATTTTACCTACAAGTAAGCTTTGTTAAAAGCTTACCTGTAGGCAAAATTAAAAAGAAGTTTACTATCACTTTAATAAACAGTTCCAGTTGCACCTAAGCTAGTGTCGTCTAGTCCTTGGGTGCAATGCCCAGCTATAATACATTGGTTCTGTGTCCCAGTGGCGAGAAAGCAGTTCTCTGATAGAGCTACTCAAGCAGGATGCCAAGGGGTCCGTCACAAGCTCAAAGAAAAATCTTTTGGACTGTCAGGGAAAGGGAAGATCACTGCGGCGATCGAATCCACACATGCATAGAGTCCTGACAAAACGTACAGGCAGGCGGGCACTAGGACCCAGGTGCGCCTGTCACCAATGACGGCGCCGGGCAAGCATTAGGACCCAGGAGCGCCTGTCAGGTGTCGGGCGGGCTATTTAAACCCAGCTCTTGCAATGCTCAAGTGCCGTATGGTCTTTCCTGTGTTCCTGTGAGTTTACTTTGCTGCTGACCCTGCCTGATCCTGATCTGCTGACTTCTCCTGCTCTGACCCCTGGCTTGCCTGACCATTCTCCTGTCTGCTCCTGCACTTTTGATCTCCAGTTGCCAAACCCGGACCGTGACCCGTTTATTCTTCTGCCTGCTGTTTTGTACCGACCTGCTCCGCTGTTACCGACCCGGCCTGTCTGACCTCGCTTACTCTACCTCCTCACATCAGACTCTCACCTGCTGCGTACCACTGACAGGTGCCTCTACCACAGCTGATTGCACCCAGGGGTCGTGACTTGGTCTCGGCTTGCTCCAAGTCCATCCCCACCATCAGGGGCTCTGGTGAACAAGCAGGTCGGAACTTAGATTCCGCGCCCTGGGGAATTCTGGTCTGTGGGCCGCTAGAGGCTACCACCGGCTGGTCCCTAACATGGACTTTGGGAACTCTCGAAAACTTTGTATTAGAACATGTGCATCCTGAGAGGGGAAGTGATATTATTTTATACAAATTCATACACTGGCTGAATTCCCAATTTTTTTTAGTAAATACTATCAAAATTGTGTCCAGTGTTACTGTTATTTTAGTTGTTAGAATTCAGCTATATGCAGCCATGGCTATATGAATTTCTGACACTAATTAGGTTACCAGCTGTGACAGCTAATGGTCCCACTGGAAGGATTGGTGACAAATGCTGCAAAGGTGCAATCGTATTTCAAAGCAAAGCTTCACCTTTATAAAAGCTTCACTGGATTGGAATGTTTTAGTCATCTGATATATAGAATTGTAAAGGAAAGTCATTCCTTAGCAGTAACATGAGCAGTAGCAGGAACTACATTTAAAGTGCCCATAAAGTAGAATGTTCCTTTCCATTTCCTAGATATTATCCAGATTAAAATAAAATGTTATGATTTGTCCACTTTGTGCCGCAAGAAAAAAAGCCTATCTTCAATTCTATCCATGGAGAACATATCGACCACCTACACCAATTTCGTGCTTGTGGGGCTTGTCCAAATGGAATCGTTGGGATACTTATACGCTCCACTTGCTTTTGCAGTATATTCAACTTCATTGTTTGTGAGTTCAATGATTGTCTATGTAACCTGGACAGAGAAATGTTTACATCAACCTATGTACATCTTTATATGTGGCTTGGTCCTTAACGTGACGTTCGGGAGTTCAGCTTACCTCCCCAAGCTGATAATTGACTTATTGTCTAAAAATTCAACTATTTCTCTCTCTGAATGTCTATTTCAGGCCTTCTGCATCCAGAGTTACTCAATTTCTGAAATTTTTACTTTCACTGCTATAGCATATGACCGTTATTTGGCGGTAGGTCACCCTCTGAGGTACTCCACTCTGATGACAAACTTGACGAGTCTAAAATTACTACTTGCCATATGCGTCCTTGTTCTTCTGGGAACATCCGTGGTTTTATTGTTAATGGTAAGGCTGACTTTTTGTGCGGTAAATATCAACAATGTCTACTGTGAGACCATGTCTCTCCTACGACTTTCTTGTGGTGATATCACAGTTAATAATATCTATGGAATAACATGGACCTTGTTCGTTGTGATTAGCTCCATGCTAGTGGTCATTTATTGTTACATAAGGACGGCTGTCGTCTGTCTCAAACTTCCTGGGGAAGCCTCCCAGAAAGCCGCCCAAACGTTGGTGACTCATGTAATTGCCTTTTTCATTTTTATGGTTGGAACTATGTTTATTGGTTTTAGGTACAGATTAGGCAGCATTTCTCTCTCAGTTGTTGCCCATGTTGGCATCTCTATGAGTGGTCTAAGTACATCTATTACTGTTAACCCTCTGATCTATGGCATAAGGACCAAGGCTCTCAGAAGAAGAATTGCACACAATCTGCAGAATATCTTCAGAAATTCAAAATAACAAACTTAGCTCATAATTGTTTTATAGTAGATTTATGTTATTTACTTATTCAGTTTTATGTAGTCATGCAGTATCTAGTAGAAAACAAAATTTCAGTAGTGAAAAAGTAAAGGCCTGGATCATGCCTGTGTGGTGCATTAAGTCAGGTGCTAATGTTCATTACCATAAGGGTGCCCATTCATTTAGAATGGACAGCTAAAACACCTCAATATAGGGCATGTGGCCAGCTGGTGGAAAAGATGGACGCTTGACTCAGATGATCTCTGCACTGACGGCCAACCGGAGTTCAATACAGGCACACAAAACACCCAAGGGCAGCTGTTTTGGTGGCAGCAGGGTTGGGAACACCCCAGCATCATGTTCCACAAAAGAAAAGACAAGAATCAACCAGGTAAGATGACGGATTTTTTCCTTCAGCCCCACCACTGCTCTGGCCAAGATGGCGCTGTCGGCTTTTCTCACACACAGAATGGCTGCTCGGCTGCAGGGGAAAAAACAAAGCAGTGCTTTTCTACCAATCACAACCAATCTCAACGATATAGAGGTCTGTCCTCCCAAACATCTTCCACCACCTCCAGTCCTAGAAAAGCCAAGCAGAAATCTCCTCTTCCATATGAAGCTGCACTAGAGGTGAGTGACTTGCATATGTGCATAAATGACACTAGGGAGTTGCAGGATTCCATATTGGAGTTCCCCACCAGCGATCAGCCAGTGCTTGACACCACTTTAAACGACATGTTAGTCTCCTTAAGAAGCACTATTCATTCAGACATCATGGGGTTTATTTACTAAAGCTGGAGAGTCCAAAATCAGACTCCCTTCTGCATAGAAACCAATCAGCTTCTAACCTCAGCTTGTTCAATGAAGCTTTGGCAATGAAACCTGGAAGCTGATTGGTTTCTATGCAGAAGGGAGTCTGATTTTGGACTCTCCAGCTTTAGTAAATAAACCCCCATGTCTCTAGTGCAACAGTTTAGATCTGATATAAAAGAAGTGGGATACAGAGTCACCCATATAGAAGATAAAATGGGAAAATTTGCCACCCACAACTTTTAATGATCTAATGAATGCGCATAATGAGCAGGAGGATGACATAGCCTGGATAAAAACGAAACTTGTGAATATGGAGGACAGATCCAGACGAAACATCAAAAGAAGGGGCATACCGCCCATATGGAAGAAAAATATATTTGAAATATATTTTAAAAATATTCTTCCCAAATATATCGACATATATTTGAAATGCTACAATTTGGGCCATATTCAATATATTTTAAAATATATTTCAATAAATATATCTACAATTTTGGAATGCATTTACAAATATATGTACAAATATATGTAAAAATTACTTTTATATATGTCAAAAGCAATCTGAAGAATATATTTAAAAAAAATATTTTTAAAAATATATATTTTTTAAATATATTCTTCAGATTTTTTTTAACATATAAAAAAGTAATTTTAACATATATTTTTACATATATTTGTAAATGCATTCCAAAAATGTAGATTTGCATTTTTAAAGACATACAGTATATTTGAAATGTATTTTTAAAAATATTTTTAATATATTTTGTAATACAAATGCATATCAACATGCAGTATGTATATACATATATATATATACCATACCATATATATATTTATTGAAATATATTTTGAAATATATTGAATATGGTCAAAATTGTAGCATTTCAAATATATTTCAAGCATTTTAAAGTATATTTCAAATATATTTTTCTTCCATGTGGGTGGAATTGGTCAAACCACCTGAGCTGCATGCTTACTTCACTTACATCCTAAAAGCTGCTCTGCCAGACTTCCCATTAGAAAACCTGACAATTGACCGTATCCACAGGCTGCCAAAGCCTAAGCATATCCCTGCACACCTTCCAGGGGACATAATTGCTCACATACATTTCTTCCAAACCAAAGAAAAGCTCCATACTGTATTCCGTAATGTTGATCTACTACCAGAACGTCTCCAGGGCTTATCTCTGTTTGTCGACCTCTCAGCCCACAGCAATGGAGAAAACTAGCTTCCATCACCGAACCTCTGAGGAACCATTGAATTTCTTACCAATGGCGATACCCAGTGAAGCTTTTAATTACCAAAGATGATGGTATGGCATATCCTGGAAAAGGATAGCTCATTGAGAGATGGAACCCATTCCCCCAACTCTAGTTCCTCCAGAAAACATACAGACACCTACGATTGACTCTCTATGTGCACCCATCTACTCATAAAGTAGTGAGCTCATACAGTGTTATTACCATCCCAGTTGAACAGTTTGTTCCCCATGAGGCAATAATCTGCTCAGATTCCAGTTTGGGATCATTATTTTTTTCTCTTGTTCTCCAGAAGAACAACTAATTCTGTTTACACAATTCCCTCTCTTCTCTTTTTGGAGTCCACAGAACTTTATTTTCTCACCCAACTCCACAGCTTATTTTTACTCATCCAGAAGTAACCAAGCTTGCCCACAGCCTCCACTGATACTACTGAACTAATTTCAGTCTTCAAGATCCTTAAAGATCCTTGCAACTAGAACAGCAGCCACTCACGTTCTGACTTACCCCAACAAAACCGCTGTTAATGTCAACCTACAGTGTGACTACCTTCCTACCATCTTAAAGACGTGCCATACATCAAGATGCAGTTTAAACTGTCTTCCTTAAATGTAAAAAGCCTGAACATCCCGGCCAAATGGCAAATGGCTTGGAAGGAAGCTCAGAGGCTGAACTATGATGTTTTCTCTCTACAGGAGACTCAATTTTCCTCACAAAACCCACCTAAATTTCAACTTAGCCAGTTCCTATATATATATTTGACTCTAACGCTTTATCCAAGAAGAGAGGGGTATTGATAGCCATCAAAAACTCAGTGGCATTCAAACTTCGGAATCAGATACACAAGACGTCGCAGTGATATGTACAATCAATAACTCTACTTACTCTATTATTAATATCTATCTTCCCAATGTTAAGCCAATCACTACACGCCAGAAAATATGGAAGAAAATCCAACATAGGGATGCAAGGGTCATATCATTATTTGTAGAGAATTTAATGCAGTCCTCAGTAAACAAATGGATTCCTCTGAGTGTCTAGAAATGTCACAATGCCACCAAAAAAGCCTATACTTTTTTCTCTCATGCTCATAATACTTATTTGCACATAGATTTATTTATAGTTGATACAGTTCTCCTTCAAAATGTATGTAAATCAGAGATTGGAAATATCACTTGGTCAGATCACGCCCCTGGGTCCATCACGGTGGTAACGGGTCGACAGGAGATGAGAGTGAATAGGTGGTGTAATGACGTTTTTTCCATGCCACATCCAGATGACAAGAAGACTATACAACATTCCCTAAAAGAATTCTTTGAGATCAATGCTCCATCAGGGGCGGACTGACAACTCATGGGGCCCCCGGGCAATAGGGGATCATGGGGCCCCTGTGTCCTTGCCTAAACTCAAAAAAGCCTATGAAAAAGGTACCAGGGGCATCTCAAGGGGCCCCCTACTGACCCTGGGCCCTCGGGCAGCGCCCGAGTTTCCAAATGGTCAGTCCGCCCCTGTGCTCCATCCTCCACTAACCCCTTCACACCGTGGTGCTCTCACAAGGACTTTATCAAAGGCGTACTGATAAAACTAAGCTCTGTTATAAGAAAGCGCAGCAGCTTAATGACATGTTAGCAACTACAAAACAACTAGAACATTCCCACAAACTAAACCCATTCTGGAACGCTTGAAACAAGTAAGAAACGTGCTCAGAACCCTCTTATTGATCACACAAAAATCCAAAATCCCTGCAAGACAATTTCTATCACCACAGCAATAAGACCGGAAAACTTTTTGCTGAACACCTGAGAGATAAAAAACTAACAAATTATCACACCTATTTCACCCAAAAGCAGGAGAAAAGCTGTAAAACCCACAAGAGATAGTGGACGCCTTTTAGTGTCTACTATAGTTCCCTCTACAATTTGCAAAAGGACTTGAGTACCCCACAACAAAATCCCAAATTGATTGAAGATTTTCTATCCTCAGTTTCCACAAGGTCTCCGGGACCTGACGGTTTCTCATCAGAATATTATCAATTATTTCATCCAAAATTATTCACACACTTAGAATCCCTGTTTAATGCTGCTGTCTTCAGGGCATCCTTCCCTTATGAAATGTTGACTGCAACTTTTATTACTCTACCTAAGCCAGGAAAGGATCCAGTGCGTACACAGAACTTTAGACCAATCTCACTTTTAAACGCTGATCTGAAAATCTATGCCAAGCTCATTGCTAACAGGTTACTCCATTTCCTCCTGACCCTGGTGAAACCAGATCAGGTGGGTTTTGTGTTGGGTCACCAGGCTCCCAATGCCACAAGATGGGTTCTCGATTTACAACATCATGTGGAGCTCACTGGAAACCTTCTCTGCTTCTCATCTTGGATGCGGAGAAGGCCTTTGACAGGGTCCGCTGAGGCTACCTTTCACAGGTCTTATAGAAATTCAGCATACAAGGCAAAATTATTTCTGCTGTAACAGCTTTGAGCTTTGTATACAACCCCTTCAGCGCATGTGTACTCAGAGGGCCTGTTCTCTAAAAATTTTACTATTTTAAATGGAACTAGTGCCCCCTCTCGCCACTCATATTGATTATGGAGTTTCCGGCAAGAAAGATACGATCTAATCCTTCTATCAAGGGCGTATCTGTCGAGGGGGAGCCCCATGTCATTACACTTTTTGCAGATGATATCATTCTGACTCTGGCCCGATCGCTTCCTGTAATCCATCAGGATCTCCACATCTCTGGTCTCATACTAGAAACTGATCAAATCCAAATCTAGCATTCTAGGAATATTGGTAGATGCAGCAACTGAACGTTCCTAACAATCACAGTTCAAATACTCATTGGCAAATGACTCATTACCATATCTGGGTATAACATTGACTTCATCGATTTCCAATCTATAAAATACTAATTATATTCCCCTATTAAATAACATCCAAAAAGACTTATCTACATTGTGCCAATACTACCTGTCCTGGGCTGGCAGAATAGCAGCCTTTAAAATAGCAATTCTTCCAAAAATGTTAAATGTGTTTAGTGTACTCCCGATACCTGTACCACCTAAATCCATGCAGCAAATACTGTCAACTTTTATATGGGCCGATGGTAAAGCTAGATGTATCCACAATATTCTTAGGAAACATAGGAGTGGTATGGGTGTCCCTGACCCAAATGACTATTATATGACGTTATTACTGGACCAAATTAGGTTTTGGTTTCAAGAAGCTAGCCCTAAACCATGGTGTACATTAGAGCAGGAATTGCTTAACCTGGGTAGTTTACGTTCACTTTTAATAGCAAATGCTGGCTCGCAGAATCTCCAAATACGTCACAAACATCCCACTATCTCTGCAACTTTAACATGCTGTGGTACTGCCCACATATAAGTAGTTACTGGAAATCCATCTATCGTTTGATAGCGAAAATAACGGGGATCAGTTCTTCTGCCAATCTACCTCAAGCTATATTAAGCATTGACATTGAGAAGTTTCCATATGACCTAAGATATGTAACCATGCACATACTGTTCGCCGCACGTCTAGTTTTAATGCTTAAGTGGAAATCGAATATTGTACCTAACCTTGGAGAAGTGACTAAACAAAATCAGCAACATTTGTCTTAGAACAAATTATGGCATACAAGCATGGCTATCGACCCAAACTTTAACGTCTCTGGTCACCATGGACTGTGCTTAGAAAAGCCTTATAACTGATAGACATTTCTTTGCTCTAAGATGTACTGCGATTAGGATCCAATCTCCCACTGGAACACAGGATCTGAATCTGTTCTTGGTTTTGGACTCCAATGTGATGTTTCTTTTTTTCTTTAGTTATTGCTATGTCTTTCTTTTCTTTCCATTTTCATTAAGTAAGTTCAAGTAAATGGCAGATTATCGTGTACGTGGTTGTTGTCTTTGATATATGCACTTGTTCTTACTAGTAAGAGGCATTATAAAGTTGTAATGTATTTCATATGAAAATTACACAACTTATACCTCTGTAACAATTTGCTCTAATTTTTGGCACCCACCATTGTTTGTTTCAACTCTCTTTGTAAAATTTAGCAAAATTCAATAAAAAATATTTGAAATAAAACACCTTAATATAGCCCAAAATTTTTCATTTATTTTTTTAACACAATGCAGCAGGGGCAGACTGACAACTAATGGGGCCCCCGGGCAATAGGGGATCGTGGGGCCCCTGTGTCCTTGCCCAAAAGCAAAAAAGCCTATGAAAAAGGTACCAGGGGCATCTCATGGGGCCCCCTACTGACCCCGGTCCCTCGGGCAGTGCCGAGTTTCCAAATGGTCAGTCCGCCCCTACAATGCACATGTATTGTAATACTGTGTGCACTGGGGTGCCATTGAAAATGAATGGCACTAAAACACACTAATATCATACAAGTACAGTACTTTTAGAAATATATAATAATATTAATAAATATTGAAGATTTTTTATGTAACTTTTCTTCGTTAAAGCGGTTGTAAAAAATCTCCCTGCAAGTTAAAGGATAAGTTCAACTTTTAACAAAAAATAATAAATGCAAATTTTTTTTGGCAGGAAAAATAATATGCTTTTTTTTTTTTGTGGAGCCTCTAAAGCATTGCACCAGCGATCAGCAGATTACTGGTGCCATGCAGGTCTCCCCCTGACCTGTCAGTATATTTGCTTGCTTGTACACTGCTCAAAAAAAATGAAAGGAACACTTTGGAAACACATCAGATCTCAATGGGGAGAAATCTCCTGCTGGATCTCTATACTGATATGGACGGGGTGATGTGTTAGGAATGTAAGGACGCCCCATCGTTTGATGGAAATGAAAAATATCAACCTACAGAGGACTGAATTCAAAGACACCATGAAAATCAAAGTGAAAATGATACAGCAGGCGAGTCCATTTTGCTGAAATTTCATTGCAGCAACTCAAAACAGTCCTCAATAGTTTGTATGGCCCCCACGTGCTTGTATGCATGACTGACAATGTTGGGGCATGCTCCTAATGAGACGACGGATGGTGTCCTGGGGTATTTCCTTCCAGATCTGGACCAGGGCATCACTAAGCTCCTGGACAGTCTGAGGTGCAACCTGGTATTGTCGGATGGACTGAAACATGATATCCCAGAGATATTCTATGGGATTTAGGTAAGGCGAGCATGGGGGCCATTCAATGGTATCAATTCCTTCATCCTCCAGGAACTGTCTGCATACTCCTGCATACTCCTGCCACATGAGGCCAGGCATTGTATACCAGGAGGAACCTGGTGCACGGCTGCCCCAGCGTAGGATCTGACAATGGATCCAAGGATTTCATCCCAATACCTAATGGCAGTCAGGGTGCCATTATCTAGCCTGTAGAGGTCTGGATGTCCCTCCATGGATATGCCCCTCCAGAACATCACTGACCCACCACCAAAACAGTCATGTTGAACGATGTTGCAGGCAGCATAATGTTCTCCTCGGCTTCTCCAGATCCTTTCACGTCTGTCACATGTGGTGAGGGTGAACCTGCTCTCATCTGTGAAAAGCACAGGGTGCCAGTGGTAGACCTGCCAATTCTGGTGTTCAGTGGCAAATGCCAATCGAGCTCTATGGTGTCAGGCAGTGAGCTCAGGGCCCACTAGAGTATGCCGGGACCTCAGGCCACCCTCATGAAGTTTGTTTCTGATTGTTTGGTCAGAGACATTCACACCAGTAGCCTTCTGGAGGTCATTTTGTAGGGCTCTGGCAGTGCTCTTCCTGTTCCTCCTTGCACAAAGGAGCAGATACCAGTCCTGCTGATGGGTTAAGGACCTTCTAAAACCCTGTCCAGCTCTCCTAATTAACTGCCTTTCCTAACCTAACCCTAACCCTAACATGCCTAACCCTAACATGCGACTGTAGTCACAAAGCTTCCTACACTACTTTGATGTGACTTTGATGCTACTTGTGTGCCAGAGAGTGTAAAAAAATGCAAAATGAATTAACAAATGCAGCAAAAACACGTAAAAAATGCAACACTTGCACAGATGTGAACTAGATCCTTAGGAAATCATGTTAAGTGGACTGTAGTGAGTTTCTGCAAACTGAAAAATGCACTGAAATCTTCACTGGAATGTGAACCTAGGATTAAAGAGAGGATTTATTACTCTCCTCATGATTGGTGGAGCTATTGGATTTTTTTTTATTCCACAGAGGAAGGATTATCCTATGTTCCTGATGTGCTTATTTGAAAGAAAGTCAAGTCCCACAAAGGGAATAGACACTCCATGGCGGTGGCTATTAATGTTTGCAGTTGAGAATTCTCTATATCCACTGCCAGCACCTGTGTGCCAGCACCAGTATGTTGTCCTGTTGGAAGGTATTTGTTGCTGACTTGGACTCTGAGCTAACAGAGCCAATATTTTGACAAAGACATTCTTAGATGTATTCAAGTCCCTGAGGAGAAAAAAAATACTATTTGGGCATCTCCAACCCCGTGTCCAGGTGTTGTCGAACACCAGCAGGGTGTGTGTCAAGGTGCACCCAGCCCTTAAAATGATGGTCTGGTGAGAGTTGCAAGTTGAGTAGGAGTTGGAGCAGTTGCTGCAGGCAATAGGGAGGTGGCTCCTGTTTAGAAACTAAGGCAATATCTTCAAGATGGCACTCCATGTGAAAGAGGTTCCAGGTCAGGGGACTGAGAGAGCTGGACCAGCTGAGAGAGTCTGAGAGACTATAGCTGAGACAACTGAAAAAGAAACCTAGGAACCAGAGGAAACTGTGAGTCTCAGAGGAATGAGAATGCATGGGGTGTCAGGAGAACCCCATCCTAGAGGCCAGGAGCAGGTCTGTGCAGCATGATACTGAGAATGTGGTTGAGTGAGTCTTAAGAGCTCAGTGGCTCAGTATTTTCTATTGTGTATAATTTTCTAGACAGGAACCCTTGTGTGGGAAACTTTATGTTGGACTTTTGCTTTGTATTCTGCCTTTTTAATAAAAATGGGTCACCAGGTCCTTAAACACAGTTCTGTCTGACTTGGACTTCGCTAAACCTCACCCCTTCAGTCTCCGCCCGTATCACTCACCTACTGAACGACATATCAGACTGGATGTCGCTCCATTTCCTCAAATTGAACCTTTGCAAAACCGAGCTCCTACTTTTCCCCCCAGCCCGCGCCCCCCCATCCTCTCCATCACGACCAACAACACCACCATCAGTCCCACCTTGCAAGCCAAAATCCTAGGTGTCACTCTAGACTCAAACCTGTCCTTCCAACCCCATGTCCAATCGCTGGCAAACTCATGCAGGCTCCACCTTACCAACATCTCCAAAATACGTCCGTTCCTAACCCCAGACACTACTAAACAACTCGTTCACTCCCTTATTATCTCATGTCTGGACTACTGCAACTCCCTCCTCACCGGCCTATGCTGCCCCAAACTACCTCACCGACCCGATACCCAAATACAACCCTACCCGTAATCTTTGCTCCTCACAAGACCTCCTACTTTTTAGCTCCCTGGTCTCCTCCTCCCACGCCCGACTGCAGGACTTCTCCAGGACTTCCCTCATCCTCTGGAACTCACTACCCCAATCCATCAGACTGTCACCTACCCTCCTCACCTTTAGGCGCACCCTGAAAACCCATCTCTTCAGAGAAGCCTACCCCGCCCTCACCTAATTGCTGATCTCCTCCACTCCTCCTACCACTCCATCCCCCATAGCCATTTCCTCCTGTACCACGATCCCCTCCCTCCTAGATTGTAAGCTTGAAAGAGCAGGGCCCTCGACCCCCTCGTGTATTGTATTGTTACTGTATTGTCTCATGTAGTGTCCCCCACTACAATGTACAGCGCTGAGCAAACCTTTTGGTGCTATATAAATACTGTATAATAATAATAATGCATCTACCACTGAGTTAAACACCCCACAGTTCTCAAGTGGTTGTTGGATGCGGGCAAGCAGATGGTGGAGATCCGGATCTTGGCTCCAGTGGTGAATTTGTGTCAGGAACTGTTGGCTATGTTTGGAAGTGCAGCCAGGCAAAAGGCATTTAGAAAAGATAATAGAGCGACCGCTAAATGTAGTATATGATATTAAAATTATATATATTCAAATTAATTAAAAGCAGCTAGCACTCAGGGTATAGGTAACAGTCCCAGAATCACAATTTCTAAAATATTAGTGCAGCGCTAAAAAATACATGTCATAAATTCCATAAACACATGTGACTTAAACGCATATGTGAGTAAAGTGCAATATTAATATAACTAGTTCAAGATGACATAAAATACAATAAAATAAGTTCATCAGAACATTCGTGAATTTTAAACGTCTCTTGTGCAAAGATATCAGCTGAAGAAATGCCTGTCATTGGCTGGTGAAGTTATCCGTGAAGAGTAACTTTGCAAAAGCTTGTAAAAGGAAATCCACCCTTGGTACGGATGTACACTCACCAGACCATAAATTATAATGCGCATTGATTATAATACATCGCACATCTGGGGGTGCAGCGGCATGCTGACAGCTACGGGGTCATCAATCCATCCGTCAGGGGGGGTGCCTGGTGGTCCTGGGGGGAATTAGCTCAGCCACAGGAGCCAGAAAGGTGCTTATAGTGTAGTATTTTATTTAAGGTAATAATAGCAAGTAACATAAAAACTGTCAGGAATGGACTTGCCAATGGTGGTGGAAGTCACCTGCCTTGTGGGCTGCAGTACCGGGGCTGGCCAGCGGGTGCTCTCAGCAGCCAGAAGCTTACTCCTGCAATCAAGCCATCACCTGAGGCTGATTGAAGGAGGTGTATTTAAGGAATGGCCAGACCTGTGATCAGTGCCTTGGTGTATTGTTTCCCATGAGCCCCTGTACCTGGTATCCTGTGTTCCTGCATATCTGCCTATCTGATTTGTTGCTGACCCTGCTTTGATCCTGACCTCTGCTGACTTCTCCTGCCCTGATCCCTGGCTTGTCTGACTTCTCTTTGTATACCCTCATTGGATCTGATCTTATGTTACTGACCCGGCGAGTGACCTGACTATTCTGTGCCTGCTGCCTTGTACCGCGCTGTCCCCACCGTTACCGACCCGGCCTGGCTGACCACGCTTCTGCTCAGCCATCCATTCATCCGTCCTGCCCACGAGCCATCCGCCTTTTCACATCAGACTCTTCTCCAGAATATACCTCTGGCGGATCCCTCTACCACGGGTGGGTGTACTCAGGGCCCGCGACCTGGTCTCTGTCTGCTCCAAGTCCATCCCCACCATCAGGGGCCCTGGTGAACAAGCAGACTGGGACTTAGACTCCGCACTCTGGGGAATCCTATTCCGTGGGTTGCTAGAGGTACCGCCAGGCAGTGCATTACAGACCCATATGGCCTGCCTCTCCAGCCCTGACTACACCTGTGTTCCCACACGTTTCTGGTCATACCCGGATCCCTGACAAAAAACATATCCACATGGAGTAATAAAATAAATAAATGAGCAAAGTATCAAAATGGCCACCACTCATCAGTAGCAGCAGCTAGAGGTCAGCAATAGGGCTCTACCCAATGCATTTCATGTAATAACACGTCCTCAGGGGTACACCCATTGCTGACATCTTTCAAAATTCCCCTTATATAGCCTGCAAGGCTCCAAAAGACCATGAGGTGACGGTCGCCATTATGCCGGTGATCAGTGGTCACGTGACAACCGCGGCTATCTTGCCGGAGTCTGGGCCGGGTTAGATGGCAGCCATTTTCTTGGAGGGGATGGTGTATTATCACCAGAGTGAATGTGAGAACCGGGACTGGGCAGAATACCTGCTCCAAACCTTGGGGGAAAAGAATATTTTCATAGAAAAGTAAAATAATGGCACATAGAATGTGTTAAAAACTGGGAAAAACTGGATTTTTAAATATGTATTATAACGATGTCAAATGTAACCTGATGGTGACCCCTAATGTGAATAAAACGTAATGACACATATTGAATAGTAAAATTCACAGAATAATGTAATCTGCTTATGGTTTAACCAAATACCTTAATATCTATATAAAAATAAGATATATAAAAATAAATAAAAGAGTTATCAGAACTATAAATACCAAATGCAAAAAACAAATATATAAATGCATAAAATAGAGGGGAAAAATGCAGTGTGCATAAGATGAATATGAGTGACTGTATAAAAATTCTTATAAAAAGTTGTCACAATACTATAAAAAATTAAGAGTATAAAAGGTGCAGAAAAATGCATATATAAAAATAGTAATAATGATGGATTCTATTTTGATCCCAGATATTCAATAATAACATTAGTAAAATGAATATAAAATGCTAAAAACGGTAAAAGTAATAGTAGTGGTTGGGATTCATGCCTTGCGGGATATATATGAAGACAATATAGTCTATATAAAATTACATACGTAGACAAGGAGATGAACCCAGAATATAATGGGTAACTAATCTGAATATTTATAAAACATTATATTCGTCCATTATTAAGTGGACAGTTGACAGGATATACTGTATGGTGTTTTTTTAAAAAGGTTTTAGTCATACAGTTACATTCAATGATATTCAGTCAGGTCCATAAATAATGGGACATCGGCACAATTCTAACATTTTTGGTTCTATACACCACCACAATGGATTTGAAATGAAACGAACAAGATGTGCTTTAACTGCAGACAGTCAGCTTTAATTTGAGGGTATTTACATCCAAATCAGGTGAACGGTGTAGGAATTACAACAGTTTGCATATGTGCCTCCCACTTGTTAAGGGACCAAAAGTAATGGGACAATTGGCTTCTCAGCTGTTCCATGGCCAGGTGTGTGTTATTCCCTCATTATCCCAATTACAATGAGCAGATAAAAGGTCCAGAGTTCATTTCAAGTGTGCCTTTTTGCATTTGGAATCTGTTGCTGTCAACTCTCAAGATGAGATTCAAAGAGCTGTCACTATCAGTGAAGCAAGCCATCATTAGGCTGAAAAAACAAAACAAACCCATCAGAGAGATAGCAAAAACATTAGGTGTGGCCAAAACAACTGTTTGGAACATTCTTAAAAAGAAGGAACGCACCGGTGAGCTCAGCAACACCAAAAGACCTGGAAGACCACGGAAAACAACCCTGGTGAAGGGAGAGATTGTGTCTTTATTGTGGCCAAGCAGGTCACTTATTGAAGTCTTGTCCAACCTGTCCGGGAAATGTCCTCACCTGGGGTCCTGTAGGGGACAGACCTTAGGTAGCATCTTTGTGTCCCCAGCTGTCTTTAACCACTTCCTGTCCGGACACTTTTACCCCCTTCCTGTCCAGGCCAATTTTCAGCTTTCGGCGCTCTCACATTGTGAATGACAATTACTCAGGCATACAACACTGTATCTAAATGAAATTATTATCATTTTTTTTAAAACAAATAGAGCTTTAATTTGGTGGTATTTAATCATCACTGGGGTTTTTATTTTTTGCTAGAAAAATGAAAAAAGACTGAAAATTTTGAAAAAAAACATGTTTTTCTTAGTATTTGATACTAAATTTTGCAAATAAATATACTTTCTTCATAAATTTAGGCCAAAATCCATTGTGCTACATTTTGTTGGTAGACATAACCCAAATCAGTGTGTATTATTTAGTCTTTGTGAAAGTTATAGAGTCCACAGACCACGGTATATATATTTGATACATTTGAAAATGTATCAATCCTGATGCACGGACTACCTATATAATTTCTTGGGGCCCTAAAATGCCAGGACAGTACAAATACCCCCCAAACGACCCCTTTTTGGAAAGTAGACAGTCTGAGGTATTTAATGAGAGGCATGGGGAGTTTTTTGAAGTTGTCATTTTTTGCCAATTTTTTAAGGAAATGATGAAAGTAAAAAAAATTCTTTTTTTTCCCCCACAAAGTTGTCATTTAACAAGTTCTTTCTCTCACACGGCATAGGCATACTTGCAATTACACCCCAAAACACATTCTGCTACTCATCCTGAGTATGGCGATACCACATGTGTAAAACTTTTTCACAGCCTAACCACATAGAAGGGCCCCACATCCAATAAGCACCCTTAGGCGTTCTAGGGGCAAAAATTACACATCTAATTTCTTGACTGTCTATCACAGTTTTGGAGGTCCTGGAGCACCAGGACAATTGAATTACCCACAAAATGACCCCATTTTCAAAAGAAAACACCTCAAGGTATGTTTTAAGAGGCATGGGGAGTCCTCTGAAGACTTCATTTTTTGCCACATGTTTTTGGAAAATGTGAAAAGAAAATGAAAATGTATTTTTTTTTACGCAAAGGTGTCAATCTATGAGATATTTCTATTACACAGCATAGGCATACTTAAAATGATACCTCAAAACGCATTCTTTAACTCCTGCTGAATATGGCGATACCAAATGTGTGAGACTTTTTCACAGTCTGGCCACATAGAGGGGTTCCACATCCAATAAGCACCTGTTAGCGTTCTAAGGGCAAAAATCACACATCTAACTTCTTACCTACCTATTGCCGTTTTGGAGGTCCTGGAGCATCAGGACAATGGAATTATCCACAAAAAGACCCCATTTTGGAAAGCAAACACCCCAAGGTATGTTTTAAGAGGCATGGGGAGTCTTCTGAAGACTTCATTTTTTGCCATAAGTTTTTGGAAAATGTGAAAAGAAAATGAAAATATATTTTTTTTTATGCAAAGTTGTCAATCTATGAGATATTTCTATTACACAGCATAGGCATACTTAAAATTACACCTCAAAATGCATTCTTTAACTCCTGCTGAATATGGCGATACCAAATGTGTGAGACTTTTTTACAGTCTGGCCACATAGAGGGGTTCCACATCCAATAAGCACCTGTTAGCGTTCTAAGGGCAAAAATTACACATCTAATTTCTTGACTACCTATTGCCGTTTTGGAGGTCCTGGAGCATCAGGGCAATGGAATTATCCACAAAATGACCCCATTTTGGAAAGCAAACACCCCAAGGTATGTTTTAAGAGGCATGGGGAGTCTTCTGAAGACTTCATTTTTTGCCAAAAGTTTTTGGAATATGTTAAAAGAAAATGAAAATGTATTTTTTTCTATGCAAAGTTGTCAATATAGAAGATATTTCTAATACACAGCATAGGCATACTTAAAATTACACCCCAAAACACATTCTCTAACTCTTCCTGAGTATAACGATACCACACGTGCAAGACTTTTTCACAGCCTAACCAAATGGAGGGGCCCCACATGCAATAAGCACCGTTAGGCATACTAAGGGGAAAAATTGCACATATAATTTATTGACTACGTATCACAATTTTGGAGGTCCTGGAGCAGCAAATTCTTCTGAAGACTTAATTTTTTACACAGATTTTTAGAAAATGTGAAAAAAAGTAGTTATTTTTTCTTTAATGCAATGTTACCAATAATAACATATTTCTAACACACTGCATAGGTATTCTTAGAATAACACTTTAAAACACATTCTGCTACTTTTCCTGAGTATGGGGATACCACATGTGTAAGACATTTTCAGTGTTTGGACTGATTACTGGTCATTGCAACCTGTTAACCACAAAAATTAGCAAACATTATATATCAATAAAGCATAGTGTAGCTTCACCTACAGCCTGTTCCTAAAAGCTTAACCTACTAGTACGTGGCTGTCCACATAGCACTATGTTCATTCACCAAGAAGTTGAACAAAAGATAAACCAAAGAGTACCTGTTGTTTCAGTGCAGAGGATGGGTGGCACCAGTGTCTTGCAGGAAGGTAGCCAGTGGGATGTGCAGATGGGTCAGTACCGGTGTCATGCATAGACGTGGTGAGCAAACAGGCAAAGTAGTGGTCCAGGAAGAAGACAGGAACATGGTCCATAAAAAGGCCACAGTCAATACAGACAGCAAGCAAAGACGTGGTAAAAGGATTGGTCCAGGCAGAAACATTAAGCTTAGGGCCTTGGTTAGGTAAGACTGGACAAAGGGGTAGAGGCTTCATCCCACCCAAATCTCTTCGAAGCCTCTGGTCTCCAGACCCTGATCCGGGAATTAAAAAACCCAAAGAAAACAAAAAAGTTTTCTCTGCTCGGAAACACTACTCTGGATCCCCTCACATACGTGAGACCCCTGTGTTGTCTTGAATCCCACTACTAAAGTGGGAGAGCAAAAGATCAGTCCAGGAGGCAGGCAGAGGCATGGTCGATTAACAGGCCGAGGTCAGTTCAGGCAGCAGGCAGAGGCATGGTCGATTAACAGGCTGAGGTCAGTTCAGGCAGCAGGCAGAGGCATGGTCGATTAACAGGCTGAGGTCAGTTCAGGCAGCAGGCAGAGGCATGGTCGATTAACAGGCTGAGGTCAGTTCAGGCAGCAGGCAGAGGCATGGTCGATTAACAGGCCGAGGTCAGTTCAGGCAGCAAGCAGAGGCATGGTCGAGTAACAGGCCGAGGTCAGTTCAGGCAGCAGGCAGAGGCATGGTCCATTAACACGCCGAGGTCAGTTCAAGCAGCAAGCAGAAGCATGGTCAATAAACAGGCCGAGGTCAGTTCAGATGGAAGGCAGGAAAATGAATTCAGGCAACAGGCAGAAACGTGGCAGGGAAATAGCAAACAGAGGACAAAGAAATATATCTTCACCGTACTTCACTAATAATGTAGTGCGGTATGGTAGATACGGAAGAACTCTTCTATACAGAGACCAGGCTTTGAGGGACACTGGGGACAGTAGTATCGGGTGTCAGATCGAATTCTATGTTTGGAGCATACCCGACATCTCTTTTGAGGATTGCGGTCTGTTTCGGTAGGGGGGACGATATTGGGGAAATGTCTTTCATGCAATCGGCTCACTGCATCAGACCGAATTTGTTCAGGTACGGGTCTTACTTGATAGATGAGGGATGTGATAATCTCTTCCTGATATTGTAAGAAGGTGACATGTCTTTGTGTGGACTTCTGTAAAACGATGTAGGAATTGTACAGGGCCATATGGAAAAGGTAGAAGGATACTTTTTTATACCAGTAGGTTGATCTTCTGTTGGGTATGTAGGGCTGTAACATTTGATCATTTAAATCCACTCCCCCCATGAACAGGTTGTATTCGTGTATGCATTGGGGTTTTCGGATGGGACCGCGACTTCCTTGAATTTCCAATGAGCTGCTGTTATGGATAGATGAAAGGACATACACATTCCGTTTGTCTCGCCACTTAAGGGCCAGGATCTCTTCATTTCTCAAGCTAGCTGACTCCCCCCTGTTTAGCTTGGTGGCAACCAATTGTTGTGGAAATCCCTTCCGATTGGGTCGAACTGTGCCACAGGCTACAGTGTCCTTGAGATAAAGGTGGCGGAAAAGGGGCAGGCTTGTGTAGAAATTGTCCACGTAAAGATGGTACCCCTGATTGAAGAGGGGGTATACCAGGTCCCAGACAATTTTTCCACTAATCCCCATATAGGCTGGGCATTCAGGGGGCTCTAGCTGACTGTCCTTTCCCTCGTAGATACGGAACTTGTGCACGTATCCTGTGGACCTTTCGCAGAGTTTGTTCATCTTCACACCATATCTGGCCCGTTTACTTGGAATGTACTGTTTTATGATCAGCCTCCCAGTGAAATGGATTAGGGATTCATCGACACAGATGTTTTTTTCAGGACAATATATTTCTGAAAATTTTTGGTTGAAATAATTGATTAGTGGACGAATTTTATAAAGTTTGTCGTACTCGGGGTGATCTCTGGGGGGGAACAGGGAATTATCGTTGAAATGTAGAAAGTGCAGAATTGTTTTATAGCGGGTCCTGGACATAGTGGCAGAAAAGAGCGGCATGTGTTGAATGGGATTTGTCGACCAATAAGCATGCAGTTCATTTTTTTTTGTTAGTCCCATATTAAATGTAAGGCCAAGAAACACTTTAAATTCTTCAACTGTGAGGCATTTCCACTCAAATGTTCGAGCATAACAGGAGTTGGGATTTTGAGTGATTAATTGCTGGGCGAAAATATTGCATTGGTGCACAACTGAATTCAAAAACTCTTCAGTGAAAAATAAATGGAAATAATCAATGGCTGTAAAATTTTGGGTTTCTGCCTGAATGCCTGACTGGGCTATGAATGGGGGAATTATAGGTGCTCCTGATCCTGAAGGTAGCCACACAGGGTTTAAAAGAGCATCTGGGACAGCAGTATGGGCCCTAATCCTTGGTGGCTGATGTGACACCTGAATACTAGAATTTGCACTTACAGTGCTGGTAGTAGCCATATCAGAAGAACGTATTGAGCTGCTGGTGGTTGCTTGCTGCTCCTTGGAGTTCCTCATTCTTTTTGTTGGAACACCTTCTTCTGATTCAGAGAGTGAACCGCTGCTGTGTTCTGGTTCATATACAGAATCAGAGTTTGACAGTGAGAGTTCTCCGTCACTCTCATCTGTCATACTCAGAATTTGAAATGCCTCCTCGCTTGTATATGATCTTTTGGCCATATTTTTGACACTGATCAGGACCCACTGGTATGGCAGTGATCAGGATGGTGTTGCAGTGAGGGACAGATATCTGGCTGCAGTTGGTTCACACTAGTCACTGTTGGGCAAAAATCAGAGATACAGTGAGGTGGCTGGCAATGTTTTGTGAGTGTGTGTAAACTCTGTGCAAAGGCTGAAAATTACTCACAGTTAGCTGTACTGGATCTCTCTCCTCACAGACGATGGCAGTGAACAGGATCCACTGGTGTGGCAGAGATCAGGGACACTTTATGAACAGGCACACTGTAAGGTGATCAGGGACACTGATTGGGCCACTGTATGGTGATCAGGGACACTGCTGGGCCACTGCGGTGATCAGGGACACTGCTGGGCCACTTGTGTGGCGATCAGGGACACTGTGGCAATCAGGGACACTGTGGCGATCAGGGACACTGCTGGACCACTTGTGCGGCGACCATGGACACTGCTGGGCCACTGCGATGATCAGGACACTGCTGGGCCACTTGTGTGGCGATCAGAAACACTGCTGGGCAACTGCGGTGATCAGGGACACTGCGGTGATCAGGGGCACTGCTGGACCACTTGTCCGGCGATCAGGGACACTGCTGGCCACTTGTGTGGTGATCAGGGACACTGCTGGGCCACTTGTGTGGTGATCTGGGCCACTGCGGCAATCAGGGACACTGCGGTGATCAGGGACACTGCTGGACCACTTGTGCAGCAATCGGGGACACTGCGGTGATCAGGGACACTGTGGCGATCAGGGACACTGCTGGACCACTTCTGCAGCGATCAGGGCCACTGCTGGGCCACTGCGATGATCAGGACACTGCTGGGCCACTTGTGTGGCAATCAGAAACACTGCTGGACTACTGCGGTGATCAGGGACACTTCGGTGATCAGGGGCACTGCTGGACCACTTGTCCGGCGATCAGGGACACCGCTGGGCCACTTGTGTGGTGATCAGGAACACTGCTGGGCCAATGTGGGGATCAGGGACACTGCTGGGCCAATTGTGTGGTGATCAGGAACACTGCTGGGCCAATGCGGTGATCAGGGACACTGCTGGGCCACTTGTGTGGTGATCAGGAACACTGCTGGGCCAATGCGGTGATCATGGACACTGCTGGGCCACTTGTGTGGTGGTCAGGGACACTGCTGGGCCACTGCGGCAATCAGGGCCACTGCGGCGATCAGGGACACTGCTGGACCACTTGTGCGGCAATCAGGGACACTGCGGTGATCAGGGACACTGCTGGGCCACTGTGGTGATCAGGGACACTGCTGGACCACTTGTGCGGCAATCAGGGACAATGCTGGGTTACTTGTGCGGCAATCAGGGACACTGCTGGGCCACTTGTGTGGCGATCAGGGACACTGCTGGGCCACTGCGGCAATCAGGGACACTGCGGCAATCAGGGACACTGCTGGACCACTTGTGCGGCAATCAGGGACACTGTGGCGATCAGGAACACTGCTGGACCACTTGTGCGGCAATCAGGGACCACTTGTGCGGCAATCAGGGACACTGCGGCGATCAGGGACACTGCTGGACCACTTGTGCGGCAATCAGGGACACTGTGGTGATCAGGGACACTGCTGGGCCACTGCGTCAATCAGGGACACTTCTGGGCCACTTGTGTGGCAATCAGGGACACTGCTTGGCCACTGCGGCGATACTGCTGGGCCACTTGTGTGACGATCAGGGACACTGCTTGGCCACTGCGGCGATCAGGGACACTGCTTGGCCACTTGTGTGGCGATCAGGAACACTGTGACGATCAGGGACACTGTGGAGATCAGGAACACTGCTGGGCCACTATGTGGCGATCAGGGACACTGACAATCAGGGACACTGCTGGGCCACTTGTGGGCGATCAGGGCCACTTGGGGCAATCAGGGCCACTTGGGGCAATCAGGGACACTTGTGGGGGCAATCAGGGCCACTTATGGGCAAAGCCACTTGTTGGGGCAATCAGGGCCACTTATTGGGGTGATCAGGGCCACTTTAGGGGCGATCAGGGCCACTTTAGGGGCGATCAGGGACACTTCAGGGGCGATCAGGTGTCACTGAGGTGGAGGGCAGTTGACTACTACCTCTTCTTGGCTGTTTCTCCTCTCACAGACAACTCCGTGTGAGGAGAAGGAGGCGGAAGCCGCACCATGCGGCTTTTGTTTACACTTATGCTGTGTCCTTATTGGACACAGATGATCACATGGTATGGGACCGATTTCATTGGTCCCATACCATGTCACGTAATCTACCGAGTCCGTCAGACTCGGCGATCATCGGGCTCGCGGGTGCGCGCTCTAGGAGCCGCGCACGAGCCTCAGACACAAGGTGCCGTTTAGAGACGGCAACCCGCTCCTGTAGATGTCCCGTCCTGCCGTTTATAAACAG
Source organism: Staurois parvus (assembly GCF_062004578.1). NCBI lineage: Eukaryota > Metazoa > Chordata > Amphibia > Anura > Ranidae > Staurois > Staurois parvus. Next base: position 2,799,340 of record NW_028318988.1, read on the forward strand.
CGGCCGGACGGGAAGTGGTTAAAGATCAGCCTCTAGTTCTGGTTACCCTTTCCTGGTCTGAGTTTTCCATTGACACCCAGGCACTAATTGATTCTGATGCTGCTTGTTCATAGATAGTGCCATCATGTTGAAGTACTTGATACCACTGCAGCCTTGTGCCTCCCCACTTGCCATTGAGGCTGTTGATGGGAGATTTCTACAGCCTGTCCATGTGACCCATGAAACCACTCCATTGACCATAGCTGTAGGGGCTCATCACCATGAAATAATCCAATTCCAAGTTGTTTCTGTACCTCATTACCCTGTTTTCATTGGTTTTTCTTGGTTACAGAACCACAATCTTTCTTTTGATTGGCATAGAGCTGAGGTTTTGTCATGGTCGCCACAATGCACTAATACTTGTTTTCACAAAGTGAGTAGGGTCATGTGCACGTCTTCAGTGTCTTCTTTTCCAGAGGAGTACCGAGAATTCTGTGATGTCTTTGACAAAGGTCAGGCCAGTATTTTGCCACCACATCAGCCTGATGACTGCAGAATTGATCTTCAACCTGGTGCCATTCCCCCTCGTGGCCGGGTTTACCCTCTGTCTGTCTCAGAGGATAAGGCTATGGAGGAGTATGTTGCAGATTCACTATCTTGGGGGTTCATCCACAAATCCTCTTCTCCATGCTGTTTTTTTTTTGTGGTTAACTGAGACCCTGTATCTCAATCGCATTACTAATAAAAAATGCTTATCTAATCCCATTGATAACAGAACTATTTGACCACTTCAAGGGAGCATGGTCTACACTAAACTCAATTTGAGAGGGACATACAATCTTGTGAGGATAAAAGAGAACCACGAATGGAAAACTGCATTTAATCCTATGAGCAGACACTACGAATTCCTGGCAATGCCCTTTGGTCTCTGCGATGCTCCTGCAGTTTTACAGCAATTTATTACCAATGTCCTCTGAGATATGCTGCAGCAATGTGTGGTGGTTTTCCTCAATGATATTCTCTTATTTTCTAAAACCCTGGCTTCTGTTTTTGACTACATTCCCAAACTGTGTTATTTTTGCTATTTCATTAAAGGTGTGATTTTAACGGCACTTTCTGTCTCCTGTTTATGGTTTCTGAAAGAAACACACTGAATTTATGCAGAAAACCATCAGATAAGAGCTAATCACATTACCACAGACAATGCCCACCTCAGACAGTCACATAGGAATCCATATGTTACAATGATAGTTCTTTTGGGGTGATCCCAAGGGATCCCAAGATGACATGATCCAAAAAGTGGCATGTTCCATGGACAGGGCCGGATTGACAGCTGGTTAAAGGTACTTGAGTACTGTCCGTAGAATAACCAGGCAACAATTCCATAGCTGTGTTTACCAAACTCCAGTGAAATGCAATACTGAAATTCTGAGGTTCTCCAGCAAGCTCCCACTCAGTAACCACACTGGCAACATCGCAGGACAAGGGTCCGTCGAAGTGACTCCTAGTAAAGTTAGCAGGTATTCCTACTGGTCCTAGCCACTATACAGTTCCATGCGAATGTGGCTAGGACCCGGTGAAGTGCTGATGGAGTGCCCAGGCTAGACTGAATAGGCATAAAAGTCAACTGGTGACCAGCTCCTTCTGGATAACTTGAAAACACAATAAAAACACAGAGTTCATTGGGGAATGGTTCTCCTGCATCCCCAAGTTTATGACACCTCCAATCCCTGGACAAGATGTCTAGTAGGAGGCTGGAGCACCCATAAATAGTTTGAAGCCTGGAGCAGTGGCTGTGGGATTTTGGGGTCAGCCTTGCCAGGTTCTTTGTGAGGTTCCAGCTATAGTCTAAGCTGTAGGGGGGGCTATTTTCTAAAGTCCTGGATTTTTTTCTTATGGTCTGGAGAAGCTCACTGAAGGATACCCAGAGGAGACTAGAGGGAAGATTGTCCAGTGTTCTTGTGAATCTGTGTCTCCCTCACTGAGGAGTGCCCAGTGGATGATCCTGTGACAGTGATCTAGGAGTTGTACCCTACTCTGCAAAAGCCCTGTATTTGTATTTATCTATGCATTTACCAGATTGTTCCTGTCCACCATTGAAACTTGCTATTTGAAGATTGCGATAAAATGCATATATTTTAGAGATGGTACTGTACAGTTATTTTTCAATTGGGAATGTGTATTTACCGCCTCCTGCACGCCATATAAGGAAATGATGGGAGGGCGGTGGTTCTCTCATTTTGGACGTCCTCCCACTCTAGCTGTGCATGCGTGCCCCCAAGGGCCCGCAGTGCGGCGATCGGTAGTGCGCTGTGTCCCTGGGGCACAGCACATCACCGATCGTAGTAAAGAGCCAATGACATTGGCTCTATCATGTGATCCGCTGTGTCCAATCACAGCTGATTGCATGTAAATAGGAAATGCCAGTTATCGGCAGTCCTCTCCTAATGCTGACAGCACATGAGGAGAGGAGAGCCTATAATTGGCTTTCCTCAGGGGGGACATGTACACTGATCATCAGGGCACTGATGATCAGTGTAGCCCTATCAGTGCCACTTGCCAACGCCCCTAATTGCCACCTGTCAGTGCCCATAAATGCCACATACCAGTGCCCATCAGTGTACATCAATGCCACATATCAGTGATTAACTACCACCAAAAGAAAGCTCTATCTGTCTCAAAACAATGATACAATTTTTGTTTGGGTACAGTGTTGCATGACCGTGCAATTGTCATTCAAAGTGCAACAGTGCTGAAAGCTGACAATTGGCCTGGGCAGGAAGGGGATAAAAGTGCCCAGTAGACAAGGGGTTAAAGTGTATGTAAATTCTAACAAACAAATTGTTTTGGTCTGTTAACTATACCACGAAAAGTATATTATTATATCTGTTTGAAAAAAAAAGCTGTTCAATTTTTTTTTACTTCTTGAAGTTCAGTTTTAAGTAGCCATGGCTAAATAAATTTCTGACACTAATTAGGATACCAGCTGTGATTGCTAATGGTCCCACTGGAAGGCTCTTTTGCAGTTGCTGCAAAAGTGCGATCTTATTTTAAAGCAAAGCTTCACCTACAGTATAAAAGATTGTCTGGTTTGGAATGTTTCAGTCTTCTGATATACATAGAAGTGAGAAGGAAAGTCCTGTAGCCACAACCACATTTAAAGTATCCACAGAGTAGAATATTTATTCTTATTTCCTTCATGGTGTCCTGATTGAAATACAATGTTATGATTTGTCTACTGTGTATTGCAAGTCTATCCCCAATTCTATCCATGGAGAACATATCAACAACCTACACCAATTTTGTCCTTTTGGGGCTTATTGAGATGGAACCATTTAGATACTTATACGCTCTACTTGCTTTTGCAGTATATTCAACTTCTTTCTTTGTGAGTTTATTTATTATCTATGTAACCTGGACAGAGAAAAGTTTGCATGAACCGATGTACATCTTTATATGTGGACTGGTCTTCAACGTGATGGTTGGGAGTTCAGCTTACCTCCCCAAGCTGTTGATTGACTTATTGTCTAAAAATTCATCTATTTCCCTCTCTGGATGTCTACTGCAAGGCTTTTGCATCCAGGCTTACTCAGCTGCTGAAGTTCTTACTTTTACTATTATAGCATATGACCGATATCTGGCGGTAGGTCACCCTCTGAGGTACCCCATGCTGATGACAAACTTGACAAGTCAAAAGTTTCTACTTGCCATATGGGTTTTTGTTCTTGTGGTAACATGTACAGTTGTATTGTTAACGGTAAGGCTGACCTTTTGCGCAGTAAATATCAACAATGTCTACTGTGAGACCATGTCTCTCCAACGACTTTCTTGTGCTGATATCACAGTTAATAATATCTATGGAACAGTATGGGCCTTGTTCATCACAATTGGCTCTGTGCTTGTGGTCATTTACTGTTACATAAGGACAATTGTCATCTGTCTCAAACTTCCTAGGGAAGCCTCTCAGAAAGCCGCCCAAACGTTGGTGACTCATGTAATTGCCTTTTCCATTTTTATGGTTGGAGCCATGTTTATTGCCTTTAGGTACAGATTAGGCAGCATTTCTCTCTCAACTGTTACCCATGTTGTCATTTCTATGAGTGGTCTGAATACATCTATTACTGTTAATCCTCTGATTTATGGAATAAGGACCAGGGCTCTCAGAATAAAAATTGTATACATCTTAGGAAAATTCAAAATAACATCTTAGGAAATTCAAAATAACATTTGGTTTATAATTCCTTTGTAGGAATTTTACCATCTTTGTAACTTTGCTCAATACTTATAATAAAGTAATAGTCTTCCAAAGTGCCACATCCCGGTATGTCAGAAAAAAGAAAATGGAACCAGGAAGGGAAGATAATACCTCCCCTTGCTAGTCTCCAATGTATGGACTGACTTTATTGGCACATCACAAGACAACAATTAAAATTCAGTCAGTTTATTACAAAATTGCTTAACATCTTTCCGTCTGCCCATAGCAGATTGATAGCCTGGCAGAAAGTGCTTCGCACACAGCCACGGGGCCATGCAGCGGCACGATCTGTTACTGGCTGTGTCCATGGGACACAGCCAATGACAAATCACTACACCGGCCCACTGCCAGTATCGTGATTGCTGTGACCAATCACAGCAGATCACATGACAATTGTATACAATGGATGGCTTCCTTTCATGTCATCCATTATATACAAATTGTGTTGTTAGCTGTGATTGGTCACAGCAGTCACATGGTGCAGACAGAGCCAATCACAGCCCATCTGAACCATGTGATGAGCTTTGGCCAATCACAGATAATCACAACCAAAGAATGAATCAGTTTCATTCAGTAAAAATGGTTGCTAATATCAACGAAATATATAAGCAGTATAAGCAGTCATAATGTGTAAAAAAAAAAAAAAAAAATCTTGATCACTTGCCCAGAGTAGTACAATGTATGTTACCATGATAACATTGTATTGCTCTGGTCAGTGTGTTGGAAAAAAAATAGTAATAAAAAGTAAAAAAAAATGTAATAAAAGAGAAAAAAAAAGAAAAAAAAAATACAAATTATTATTATTATTATTTTTTACATACTTTTACCAGTCAGTGTCCCTGATCACTGCCATAACAGTTATATGATAACACTGCACTCTTTGAATACCGGACAATTCTTCTGTCAGTTATGGCTGCAATCTTTCTTGGTCTACCTGGCCTTGGCTTGGTATCAAAAGATCCCCGAACTTTCCATTTCTTAATAGGTAATTTAACAGTACTGATTGGCATATTCAAGGCTTTGGACATCTTTTTATATCCTTTTCCATCTTTCTAAAGTTCCATTATCTTGTTACGCAGGACATTTGACAGTTCTTTTCTGATCCCCATGGCTCAGTATCTAGCCTAGTCAGTGCTTCCACGTAAGAGCTAACAAACTCATTGACTATTTATACACTGACACTAATTGCAATTTAAAAAGCCACAGATGTGGGACATTAACCTCTAACTGGCATTTTAACCCGTGTGTGTCACCTTGTGTGTCTGTACCAAGGCCAAACATTCCAGGGGGCGGAGACTTCTGATCAGGGCCATTTGGGTGATTTCTGTTATCATTATGATTTAAAAAGGAGCCAAACAACTATTTGATAATAAATGGCTTCATATGATCATCATCCTTCAATAAAAGAGCATTTTTTGGCATGATCAGTCATATTTTCAATATCAATGCCAAAATTTCACAATTTCTGCCAGGGGGTGCAAACTTTTGAGCACAACTGTATATTAAATATACTGTATGTTATAAAGGTAGGCCTCTCCAAATCCAGATATCAATGTGTTTTGCAGTAAGATCCCTTCATCAGGACATAAAAGGTATGCAGATCGCAACTGATTATAGAAACAAAATCAGACAAGTAAGGTATACACAGATGTGTAAATCATATATTATTGCTACGTATTTGGAGTTTGTTGATGATATGCTCCCATTCTGTACTAACTGATTGGCAAAGTAATCTTACTGCGAAACATTGTGCCCTTTACATTTTAACTACTTGCCTACCTGGCACTTTCACCCCCTTTCTGCCCAGACAAATTTTCAGCTTTCAGCACTGTCGCACTTTGAATGACAATTGCACGGTCATGCAACACTGTACTCATATGAAATAGTTTTCTTTTGGTGGTATTTCATCACCACTGTTTTTTTTTTAATTTATTGCTAAACAAACTAAACAAAAATGATGGCCAGTCAAACTCAGGGTTTTTTTCTATCTCTTGATGCAGAAAAGGCATATGATAGGGTTGCGTGGCCTTATATGCAAGAGGTTCTTCAGGAGGTCGAATTGCTTCCTAGGATGGGGCCCAATATAATGGCATTGTACTCCAATTTGACTTGCCCGAGTCCGAGCTAATGGACACTTCTTGGAGGCCTTTCCTATATCCAATGACACCAGACAAGGGTGCCCTCTCTCCCCTTTAATTTTTGTTTTAACGCTGGAACCATTTTTGAATAGAATTTGCATACGGAAATAAAGGGCCTTTCAGTAGGAGGTAGGGAATACAAGGTGGCTGTATTTTCTTACGATCTCATGTTGTTTTTACAGTTACCTCAGTTCTCTTTGCCTGTTTTGCTTCGCGAATTAGAACATTCCATACCCTTTCCAATTTGAAGATCAACTTCTACAAATCCTATGCTCTGAATGTCTCCTTGCTGCAGTCTGTTGTGACTCAATGTATGGAACATTTCCCATTTCATTGGCAAGACCGCGCTATTACCTATCTTGGTATACAGATTCAAGCTTCCTTGGCTGACCTTTATGATAGAAATTTTAAATCACTTCTTACTACATTTCAAGGTGACCTCCAGCGGTGGGCCAGTCTTAATGTCACCTGGTTTGGGAGGGTGGCGCTGGTTAAAATGAACACAATTCCCAGACTGTGATGCAAACCATTCCCATTGCTCTCCCAAAGCTCTTCTTTAAAATGTATAAGACGGCATGCTTACAGTTTATATGGAAGAGCAGGGATTACTGCCAGCATGTACTGTAGAAGTAGAGTTGTGCTCAATAAAGTGATGCATTCATTCACCCTACACTAAGTTATGACTCGTGCTTTGGGATATTGGGGAAGGATTGTCTTGGAGCTTTAATTATTATTATACAGGATTTATATCGCGCCAACAGTTTGCTCAGCGCTTTACAATAAAATGGGAGACAATACAGCAACAATACAGTTCAATACAAGAGGGATAGGAGGGCCCTGATCCTTGGAGCTTACAATCAAAGAGGAAGGGGCTAGTGGTAAAAAAGTTAGTAACTGTGGGGGATGGACTGGTAGGAAGAGTAGAAGATTCCAATATTAGCTGAGGGCAGGATAGGCTTCCCTGAAGAGATAGGTTTTCAGAGATAACCTAAAAGTGAGCAGAGTAGGCGATAGTCTGATAAATTGGGATAGAGAGTTCCAGAGGATGGGGGAAGCTCTGGAGATGTCCTGGAGATAAGCATGGGAGGAGACAAAGGAGCTAGAGAGTAGGAGGTCATGCGAGGAGCGGAGAGAACAGTTTGGGTGATATTTGGAGACAAGATCGGTGATGTAATTTGGGGCAGAGTTATAAATGGCTTTATACAGTTGTGTTCAAAATAATAGCAGTGTGTTGAAAAATGTGAATAAAGCTCAAAATCCTTCTAATAGCTTTTATTTCCATACACACAAATGCATTGGGAACACGACACATTCTATTCCAAATCAAAACATGAAGAAAAATACATGAAGAAGAATATCGTGCAAAAGTTCATTTATTTCAGTAATGCAACTTAAAAGGTGAAACTAATATATGAGATAGACTCATTACATGCAAAGAAGATAGTTCAAGCCGTGATTTGTCATCATTGTGATGATTATGGCTTACAGCTCATGAAAACCCCAAATCCACAATCTCAGAAAATGAGAATATTAAATGCAATAAATAAAACAAGGATTGTACATAGAACAATATCGGACCTCTGAAAAGTATAAGCATGCATATGTACTCAGTACTTGGTTTGGGCCCCTTTTGCAGCAATTACTGCCTCAATGCGGCGTGGCATGAAAGCTATCAGCCTGTGGCACTGCTGAGGTGTTATGGAAGACAAGGATGCTTCAATAGCGGCCTCCAGCTCTTCTGCATTGTTCGGTCTCATGTGTCTCCTCTTTCTCTTGGCAATGCCCCATAGATTCTCTATGGGGTTCAGGTCAGGCGAGTTTTCTGGCCAATCAAGCACAGTAATCCCACGGTCATTGAACCAGGTTTTGGTGCTTTTGGCAGTGTGGGCAGGTGCCAATTCCTGCTGGAAAATGAAGTCAGCATCCCCATAAAGCTCATCTGCAGAAGGAAGCATGAAGTGCTCCAAAATCTCCTGGTAGACGGCTGCGCTGACCCTGGACTTAATAAAGCACAGTGGACCAACACCAGCAGATGACATGGCTCCCCAAATCAACACAGACTGTGGAAACTTCACACTGGACTTCAAGCATCTTGCAGTGTGTGCTTCTCCATTCTTCCTCCATACTCTGGGTCCTTGGTTTCCAATTGAGATGCAAAAGTTGCTCTCATCAGAAAAGAGGATTTTGGACCACTGAGCAACAGACCAGGTCTGTTTTTCTTTAGCCCAGGTAAGACGCTTCTGACGTTGTTTGTTGTTCAGGAGCGGCTTGACAAGAGGAATACGACATTTGGAGCCCATGTCCAAGATCCGTCTGTGTGTGGTGGCTCTTGATGCACTGACTCCAGCCTCAGTCCACTCCTCGTGAAAGTCCCCAACACTTTTGAATGGCCTTTTCCTGACAATCCTCTCCAGGCTGCGGTCATCCCTGCTGCTTGTGCACCTTTTTCTTCCACACTTTCTATTAATGTGCTTTGATACAGCACTTTGGGAACATCCAACTTCTTTTGCAATTACCTTTTGAGGCTTTCCCTCCTTATGGAGGGTGTCAGTGATGGTTTTCTGCACAACTGTCAGGTCAGCAGTCTTTCCCATGATTGTGATTCCTACTGAACCAGACTGAGAGACCATTTAAAGGCTCAGGAACCCTTTGCAGGTGTTATGGCTTAACCATTAGCCACCCGGCCAATGGCCGTTTGGCGGCTTCAAATGTGCCTCTGCACTCCGGGTGCACGCCATTTGGCGTGCTCCCGCACATGCGCAGTTTGCGCTAATGCAGAGCGGCGCAGCAGTGCGATCTGTCACCGGCCGTGCACCTCAGACACGGCCGATGACAGATCCGAGTACCGGCTCCCGTTGCTGGCACCATGTGACCTGCTGTGACCAATCACAGCAGGTCACATGACAGTTGTATACAATGGATGGCTTCATTCATCATGCCATCCATTGTATACTAGTGCCTAGCTGTGAATGGTCACAGCTAATCACATGCACATGTCATGTGATTAGCTGTGACCAAATCACAGCTAAGCACAAAAAAAAAAAAAAAAAAAAAAAAAGCTGAATGAATCGATATCATGCAGGTAAATGCTTGCTTATAGCAAAGTAATTCTTTGCTATAAGCAAATTGTGTTAAAAAAAAAAAAATGCTGATCACTTCCCCAAAGTAGTACAATGTTACTATGGTAACATTGTACTACTTTGGTCATAGTAAAATATGAAAAAAAAATCTTAAAAAAAAATAAAAAAAAATGTAATAAAAAATTAAATATAATAAAAAAAAAAAATATATATATATATATTTTTTTTTTTCATACTGTCACCAGTCAGTGTCCCTGTTCACCGCCATGCCAGTTATATGATGATGCTGTACTGCACTGGTGACAGTATGTAAAAAAAAAATAGTGAAAATAATTTTTTTAATTTTTTCATTTTCCGAAAAATTATGGCAAAAAAATACAACTTCAAAAAACTCGCCATGCCTCTTATGAAGTACGTCGGACTGTCTACTCTGCAAAAAGGGGTCATTTGGGGATATCTGTACTGTTCTGACATTCTTGGACCTCAAGAAATTAGATTGGCTGTCAGTACTTCAGGATTGATCAATATTCAGATCTATACCATAGTTTGTGAACTCTATAACTTTCCTACAAACTAAAAATACATCCTAATTTGGGTTATTTTCACCAAAGACATGTAGCAGAATACATCTCAGCCTAAATTTATGAAGAACAATTATTTATTTGTAAACTTTTATAACAGAAACAAAGAAAAATGTGTTTTTTTTTCAAAATTTTTGGTCTTTTTTTGTTAATTTAGCAAAAAATAAAAACCCCAGCGGTGATTAAATACCACCAAAAGAAAGCTCTAGTTGTGTGAAGAAAATGATAAAATTTTAGTTTGGGTACAATGTTGTATGACCGCGCAATTGTCATTCAAAATGTGAGAGCGCTGAAACCTGAAAAATGGCATGGGCAGGAAGGTGTAAAATTGCACGGTACTGAAATGGTTAATTAGCTGATTAGATTGGGACACTTTGAGCCGAGAATATTGCACCTTTTCACAATATTCTCATTTTCTGAGATTGTGGATTTGGGGTTTACATGAGCTGTAAGCCATAATCATCACAATTATGACAAATCACAGCTTGAACTATCTTGCTTTGCATGTAATGAGTCTATCTCATGTATTAGTTTCACATTTTAAGTTGTATTACTGAAATAAATGAACTTTTGCACGATATTCTAATTTTTCGAGTTTCACCTGTATATCAAATTTGTGTTAATCCTCTAAAAAAATTGAAGAAAAGTGAATATTAGACTGTTCAAAAAAATAGCAGTGTTTGTATTCTTCTTCACAAACTCAAACATTCATTATATAAACTGAAAAATGTTTGAAGATTTTGCTTTCCTTTGAATGACTTCATGAATATTTGGTTGTAGTCGCACTGTTTCTGAGAACTGCTGTACATCTGTGTTGCATGGAGTCACCCAACTTCTGGCCCCTCTGATCAGGTATTCCAGCCCAGGATGATTGGACGACATTCCACAGTTCTTCTCTATTTCTTGGTTTTGCCTCAGAAACGGGGTCGTTGTCTTGTTGGAACACCCATTTCAAGGGCATTTCCTCTTCCGCATAAGGCAGCATGACCTCTTCAAGTATTCTGATGTATTCAAACTGATCCATGATCCCTGGTATGCGATAAATAGGCCCAACACCGTAGTATGAGAAACATCCCCATATCATGATGCTTGCACCACCATGCTTCACTGTCTTCACAGTGTACTGTGGCTTGAATTCAGTGTTTGAGGGTCGTCTGACAAACTGTCTCCGCCCACTAGACCCAAAAAGAACAATCTTACTTTCATCAGTCCACAAAATGTTGCGCCATTTCTCTTTAGGCCAGTCAATGTGCTCTTTGGCAAATTGTAACCTCTTCAGCACATGTCTTTTTTCCAACAGTGGGACTTTGCGGGGGCTTCTTGCAGATAGCTTGGCTTCACATAGGCGTCTTCTAATTGTAACAGTCCTCACAGGGAACTTTACACCTTCTTTGATCTTCCTGGAGCTGATTGTTGACTGAGTCTATTTTGGCTATTCTTCTATCCATTCGAATGGTAGTTTTTCACTTTCTTCCACGCCTTTAAGGTTTTGGTTGCCATAGCATTTGCGATCATTTTAGCTGAGCAGCTGATCATTTTCTGCACTTCTTTATATGTTTTCCCCTCTCCAATCAACTTTTTAATCAAGGTACGCTGTTCTTCTGAACAATGTCTGGAACGACCCATTTTCCTCAGAATTTCAGAGAGAAATGCACTGTAACCAGCATGTAGAACATTTGCTGCCTTCCTTCCTTAAATAAGGGCAATAATTGCCACCTGTTTTTCAAAGAATGAATGACCTCACTAATAGAACTCCACACTGCTATTATTTTGAACATGCCCCTTTCAATGAGTGATTCAATTACACAGAATCAGCAGCATGCATGTCATGACTGTTGGGTCTGTTGGATTTCTATTACTCTACTACACCTGCTAGTAAATTATTTGCCATGTAGAAATATCATTTCTACCAAAAACAGTGATTGATCAGGTTAGTGATGAGGTGGATGAGTCTGGCAGCAGCATTCATGATAGACTGAAGAGGGGATAGCCTGCGATGAGGTCGGCCAATGAGGAGGGAGTTGCAATAGTGAAGGCGAGATATAACAAATGAGTGAATAAGTTGCTTAGTGGTTTCCGAGGTTAGGAACGGGCATATCTTGAGGAGATGTTGTGGAGGTGAAGTATACAAGATTTGGTCAGCAATTGGATTTGGGGCTGAAAGGACTGATGAGAGTCTAGGATTACACCTAGTACCCTGGCATGAGGGGAGGGACTGATGGTTGTATTATTGGTCTTGATGGAGAAGTCAGGGGAGGGGGCACGGGCTGGAGGGAATACTAAGAGCTCAGTTTTGGAAAGATTGAGTTTGAGGAAGTGGAGTGACATCCATGCCAATATGTCACTTACTAGGTTAGTAATGCGAGAGGAGACTGAAGGGGTGAGGTGAGGAGTAGAAAGATAGATTTGTGTGTCATCAGCATAGAGATGGTGCTTAGAGCCATGGGAGTTTATCAAGTGACCAAGGGAGGAGGTGTAGATGGAGAAGAGAAGGGGTCCAAGGACAGAACCTTGAGGGACCCCTACAGAAAAAGGGAGTGGAGAGGAGGAGACAGAGTTATAGGTAACGCTGAAGGAGCGCTGCGATAGGTAGGAGGAGAACCAGGAGAGAGCAGAGTCTTGCAGGTCAAGAGAGTGGAGTTTTTTGAGAAGGAGCAGATGGTCAACAGCTGCAGAGAGGTCAAGTAGTAAGAGTATGGAGTAGTGGCCATTGGTTGGGATGAGTATGGAGTAGTGTCCATGGGTTTTAGCAGTTAGTAGATCATTAGTGATTTTTACTAGGGCAGTTTCAGTGGAGTGTAGTGAGCGAAAGCCAGACTGTAAAGGGTCAAGAAGGTTGTTGTCAGTGAGTTGGGAGTTCAGACGATTGTAGACTAAGCGTTCTAAGAGTTTAGAGGTAAATGGCAGCAGGGAGATGGGTCTTAAGTTGTTCAGCTTGGTGGGGTCCAGGGAGGGCTTTTTAAGTATGGGAGTGATGTGTGCATGCTTTAGAGGGGTGGGGAAATCACTGTTAGAGAGGGAGAGATTGGAGATGTGAGTGAGGGAGCATAGGATAGAAGAAGAGAGTGACCGTAGTAGTTGTGAGGGGACAGGATCTAGGGGGCAGGTGACATTGAAGAGTGTCAAGTCTAAAAATGTCAGTATAACTAGTTTTGACCTCCAGTGGCTCCCTGATACTGAGGCCCAGGGGATACATGTAAGGCATACCTTTGACTGCACCATTGACATCATTTTCCATAGTGTATATTTTATTTTGTTTTCTGCCTTTTTAATAACAATGAACTATCAGTCCCTTAAGCACAGTTCTGTCTGACATGGACTTTACTAAACAAAGCATCTACCACTGAGTTAAACATACCCCAGTTCACAATATGTTATAAGAATCTGTATATCTGGGCTGGTATGACTTGGTGCCAGTTATCCGCCATAGTGTATAAAGTTTGCGCTTAAAGTTTTGTAATTAAAGGTATACTGTTATTCTGAAATGAATCCCACTATCACAATATTTTGTTTCTTTTCCCCTCCTCACCATCATGGGTTAATCCTCCTCTTGGCAACAAGAGTCGTTTTGTGCCTCAGCCCATGAGGACAGGGCCTATTTTAAGCAGAGGGTGGGTGTATTGCCCTCCCAGTTAGTGTAGATTGCTAGGTAAATTTAATTTATTTCTTCTGTAATTGAGTGGAGCAGGGATTGATTGTTCTAGCCTGCTCAGTGTTTCATAGGTTGCTGGTCTGATTGCTTCCCCCTCCAGTCTAGAGGATTCTAAAATCACAGTGGGAAGATGAATGGGAAAACAGCTTGAATATTTATGGGAACCCAGCCTGTGACAGACTCAGGACATCAATAGACTCATCTCCACCAATAAGCTGCTCCGCGAATCCAGTGACTATAGCTGTAGCTACCACAAAAAAATAAACATCACCAGTTTTTGGAGTAACCAAAAAGAACTGCTTTATTAGAGAAACTGTCAGGGCTGGGCTCCTTCTACTGAATGAGCAGCGCTTTTCTTTCAGTGCTCAGAAGCTGCTCAGATGTCGGGTAATTACCAGCCACTCGTCTCCACAGTGACTCACCTTGAAACCATTACCTGCCTCATTAATCCAGCCTACAGCCAGCCCTTTTTGCTATTTTATCAGCGTAGCTCAATTCCTCCCTGCCCTTGCATGGTCTATGATCTCCAGTATGTTCCTGCCTGTGTTCCTGTGTACAACTCAATCTGGCTGATTTCCCCTCCAATGCCTGATTTTTGCTCCTGACTATGATAACTTCTGGTTTCCTGACCCTGGAACATCTGATTACCTGCTCTGGCATCCAAACATTGGCTTCTGTTTTTGACTACGTTCCTGAACTGTGTTATTTTTGCTATTTCATTAAAGGTGTGATTTTAACTGCACTTTCTGTCTCCGCCTAGTTTATGGTTCCTGACATTACGCAAAGGCCATGAATTAAAAAAATGCAGGTAATCCCCCTAGTCATTATATTTTTTTCTAGATTGGACCAGCAGGACCACCGCTTGGATCAGTTTGACATAGCATTACAAATACTCCTGATCTGAACTGCTCATCTGGATCCTCCTACTCCGGCAGCTCTGGTACAACCAGTGTTGCGAACCATCCCTGCTAATGCTCCTATCTCGGTTCAGGCAGCCTGTCATACTACCACTGTGAAAGGTATGACTGGTTCTGCTCCTCTTCCCCAATGGTTTGGGGGCGATCCAGCTCACTGAAGAGGGTTTCTCAACCAGGTTGGAATATATATTGAGATGCTGCCCCGGACGTTCCCTACGGACAGATATAAAGTATGCTTCATTATTTCTTTGCTTCCTGACAAAGTCTTGGACAAACTTTTTATGGGAGACACAAAACCTTGTTGTCCAGAATTAAAAGGATATTTGTATTCCATCTTGTTCCACCTCTGCTGCTAAGAGCCTCAAGTCCATTAAACAGAGTATAAGAATTGTTGCCGACTACACTATTAAATTCCGTACTCTGGCAGCAGAGATAGATTGGGACAATGAGGCTCTTGTGGCTGCTTTTTCCCATGGCCTCTCTGATAACATTAAGGATGAGATTGCAGCTCGAGTGTCAGGGTCCTGTCCACGGCAGAAGTTCTGGAAGATCTGCCATTTCTGCCAGTACTCTACATGGCCGCAGAAGTACACATCAACCTCAGTCTGGTGCCAGACGGCCTTTAAAAGGAGGCTCATCACTTCCTCTAGTTGCTGGATGATCTCTAGCTCCCTGTGCCCTGTTCCTGGTTCCTGTTTACTGTGATTCTGACCTGTGATTTCCTGTTACTGACTCGGCTTGCTCCTGGACCTGTCTACTCTGCTTTACCCCTGATCTGACCTCGGCTTGGCTTACGGATACTCTCGCTCTCTCGCTCCTCTGTGTATGACCTCAGCAATCCCTTCTGACTACGTCTGCTCTGATTCCCACCTGGTACCTGACCTTGAACTACCCAGTAAACATCTAAATCCCGGAAGAGCTTACATACCAGGCACAGGTGCCTCCTGTCTGCAGACCTATCTCAGTGCACCAGCTGTGCTTCTGAGTGGACCACCAACCAGCACTCCTACAGGCGACCTGTGCAACTTTGGGCCTGACTCCTGCTGTCATATTCTCAAGGGAGTCCGGAACTTAGCTGCAAGGGAAGCCCTCTCTCCATTGGCCTCCATCACCAGGTACGTGATAGTATCATCCAGCCAGTATGTCCGAGCCCGAGAGAGGCGCTTCCGCACTAGAGACCCTGTGCCAACAGATGACGGCACTTCCCCAAGCAGTGAAGGATCTACAACAAGGATACTTCCCGCTAGAAGGGCATCTTCACTCCCTCTACTTCCGTGGACCAGGATCCCTCTGCCAGTTCCAACCCAGTTGCTGCACCTGCCAGTCAGTCTCCTGCCACCTGCTATAGTGTTACCACCTCCGGAACCCAGAGTTCCTACTCCTGAACATTTTCTCAGGGATCGACGTAAGTTCAGAGCTTTCAAGAATGCCTGTGAATTATATTTTGCTCTGCAACCCAGAACCTTTTCTCTGGAAGCGGTCAAGGTCGGGTTCATCATCTCCCTCTTGTCTGAAGAACCTCAGTCTTGGGCACATAGTCTTCTTTAACAAAAGAGCCCAGCGCTCAGTTCAGTGAGTGAACTCTTTGAAGCCATGGCTGCCCTCTACGACGATCCCCAGAGGACCTCCACTGCTGAGTCTGCTCTCCATGCTCTACTACAAGGTCGGCAACCTGTGGAGGACTACATAGTGGAGTTCTATAAATAGTCTGCAGACACCGGTTGGAGCGATGCAGCATTGAAGTACCAGTTCCGCCTAGGCTTGTCCGAGTCCCTCAAGGACGAGTTAGCTAGGGTGGAAGCTCCCTCCTCCTTGGAGAACCTTATCCTGCTCGCTACTTGGTTGGATCGGTGTCTACCGGAAAGACATGCTGAGTGTACTCAGACCTTTCGGCCCACTTGGGTTCTGCCAAAAATTCCAGGGCTCCTGCCCTTGCTCTGCAACCCATCAACAATTCGGAGGTAGAACCTATGCAAATCGGCCTTCTCTGACCTGCCCTAACTCTAGAAGAAAGGCTACGCAAACAGCAAGGCAACCTCTGTCTTTACTGTGGGGCCCCGGGCCACTTCCTGCGTAACTGCCCGGTATGCCCAAGTAAGTCCAGCCAGCCCCATCCTTCATACCTTCAGCTTTCCGGTACTTTAACCATCCATGTCATTCTCCCCATGTCTTTGCAGGTGGCTGGAAGGGACGTCAAGTTGCGGGCAGTCATTGACTCGGGAGCTTGTAGCTGTTTCTTAGACATCCAATTGGCCAAGGACTTACACATCCCTCTTCTGCCTAAGAAACAGAGACTTGACATCTTACTTGCGGATGGCACTGTTCCTAGTTCCGGACCTGTTACCCAGGAAACCATTCCTATTCTTGCAACCACCGACTCCGACCATCAGGAGTTCATTTGTTTTGACATGATCAGATCTCCCATGTTTCTAGCCATCCTAGGAATACCCTGGTTGCAAGCCCACAACCCACAGATCAATTGGCCCAAGAAGGAAATCATCTTTTCTTCGGAATATTGTCTACAGCAATGTGTTGCCCCTACACCCACCAATTCTTCTGTATGTCTCTCAGTCCAACCTTCACCAGAGGCCAGTCAATCAGTTCCCTCTGCCTACCATGACTTCCTCAATGTGTTTCCTCTCCTGCTGGGGCTGGTATTTTCTTTGTAGAAAAAAAGGATCAGTCTCTTAGACCTTGCATTGACTACAGGGAACTTAATAAAATTACCATTAAAAACCGGTATCCTCTTCCTCTGGTGCCCGAGTTGTTTCAAAGATTTCGAACAACCCGAGTCTTCACTAAATTGGACTTACGTGGGGCCTACAATTTAGTCCGTATAAGAGAGGGCGATGAGTGGAAGACTGCCTTCAGAACACGCTTCAGACATTTTGAATACCTAGTAATGCCGTTTGGGCTATGCAATGCCCCTGCTACATTTCAACATTTTGGGAACAACATCTTTAGAGAGTACCTTGACCTTTTTGTGATCGTCTACCTGGACGATATTCTAATTTTCTCTACCACACTGGAACTCCATCGTGATCATGTTAGGAAATTGCTAAACACTCTAAGGATGCATGATTTGTATGCCAAGGTGGAGAAATGTGAGTTTGAGAAGCAGTCCATCCAGGTCCTGGGGCTCATAAATTCCACCGAGGGGATCTCCGTGGACCCTCAGAAAGTATCTGCTATCCTGGATTGGCCTGCACCTTCAGACAGGAAAGGGGCCCAAAGATTTGTGGGTTTCGCCAGCTTTTATTGAAAATTTATTAAGGGCTTTTCCACAATCTGTCAGGAATGGACTGGCCAGCTATGGTGGGACTCACCTGCCTTTTGATCTGCAGTACCAGGGCTGGCCAGCGGGTGTTCCCAGCAATCAGAGACTCAACTTTGCAGCCAGCTAACACCTGGAACTGATTATGCTGGGGTATTTAAGGGATGGCCAGACCCACAGACTCTGCCTTGGTGTGTGTTTGTCCTGGGCCCTGTATCCTGTTTCTGTCCTGCATCCTGTTTCTGAACCACTGCTGACTTCTCCTGCTCTGATCCCGGCTCGCTTCTGACCATCCCTCTGTCTGACCCTCTGTACCACGCTGCTTGCTACCTGTTCTGATCCCTGGCTTGTGACCCTGACCAATCTCCGCTTGCTCCCCCTGTACCTACCTGCCCTATTGATATTGACCCGGCCTGCCTGACGACGCTTGCTTGTATGTATTGTTATCTGTGGGTGGTTTGGTTTGGTTTGTTTGCACTGTATTATGTTTTAGTATAGCACTGCGTTTATGTTTATATTGTTAGTGTTAATAAATTATATTGTTTATAACATATCTGAGGTCTGCGTTTCCCTGCGTCAGTCACACATCTCTGGTCACACCTGGGAGCCCTGACATTACACCAAGGCCAATCCTGACCAGAAGTGGCTGCACAGGGAAGCCATCTTGGCTTGTTGATGGGAAGGATGGATCTGGATGAGGTTGAGTATTTATCTCTGCTAGTGCTTGATGACAGAGAGTATGCTTATCAGACTCTGAAGGAGTATCCCCGGGATGAACTGCTAGAATGTATCCGGCTCGCTCATGTTCTAGTAGATCAGGGCACAGATTTCTCTATGGTGCAGCCATTGATTCAGGTTTGTGTTGAGTTGGTTTCATCTGGTTCCCCCGAATGCAGGGATGAATTTTTGCCACCATTTAGTGCCGACCAGGTTGAGTCCCTGGTGTGGTTATTAGAGGATGATGTGGGTTACTTTCTGGAGCGTTATTCCACATGTTCACCACAGACACTAAGAGATTGTATAAACGCAGTGCAGTCATTGACCAGACAGGCTTTGTGTAAGCTCAGCTTTGTTCAACCCCTACTGCAGACATGGACAGACTTGTTGCACCCAGCCTCAGTCAGCTTACAAAAACCCAGTCCTGCTTCTAACTCTACTCCTGTATTCCCACCAGCTCCTCCAGTTACAGCCCAGTATACTTGGCTATCTACCGCATGTCAGTACCCTGTTCCCACTCGCTGCACCTTTCCTGCCTTTAACCCTGTAAAAAAGCCCTCTGTAGCAACTGCTCCCTCTCCTGTTCCATCCTCCAGTTTTTCTCTGTCTCCAGCTGCTCCATTCGTTTGCAGACCTGCGTTTACTTGCAGTGCTCCAGTAGTTAAAACCAGAAAAATGCGAAAATTCTTTCCAACCAATACCATCCTGCCAGTATCCAAACCGGTGAACCTGCCTTCCGTGACTCAGCCTGAAGCCTCTACTCAGCCGGATGCCTCTCTTCAGCCGGATGCCTCTCTTCAGCCGGATGCCTCTCTTCAGCCGGATGCCTCTCCTCAGCCTGATGCCTCTCCTCAGCCTGATGCCTCTCCTCAGCCTGATGCCTCTCCTCAGCCTGATGCCTCTCCTCAGCCTGAAGCCTCTCCTCAGCCTTAAGCCTCTCCTCAGCCTGAAGCCTCTCCTCAGCCTGAAGCCTCTACTCAGCCTGATGCCTGCATTCAGCCTGATGCCGCTACTCAGCATGATGAACTGATCCAGCCCGACGATCCTATTAGGCCAGTTGACTCGATGCCCGCTGTTGATCCAGATGATCCGGTACCTGATCCAGTGCCCGCTGTCGTGCCAATTGACTCAGAGCCCGCTGTCATACCTGGTGACCCGGTGCCCACTGCCTTGCCAGATGACGCGGTGCCCGCTGGCAAGCCAAATGACCTGATGCCTGGTGACCCAGTGCCCGCTGTCATACCTGGTGACCCGATGCCCGTTGTCGAGCCAGACAATCCGATACCTGATGACCCGGTGCCCACTGTCGTGCCTGTTGACTCGGAGCCCACTGTCTTGCCAGACGACTCGGTGCCCGCAGTCTTGCCAGACGACTCGGTGCCCGCAGTCTTGCCAGACGACTCGGTGCCCGCAGCCTTGCCAGACGACTCGGTGCCCGCAGCCTTGCCAGACGACTCGGTGCCCGCAGCCTTGCCAGACGACTCGGTGCCCGCAGCCTTGCCAGACGACTCGGTGCCCGCAGTCCCGCCAGTTGACTCGATGCCCGCTGTTCCGCCAGTTGACTCGGTGCCCGCAGTCTTGCCAGACGACTCGGTGCCCGCAGTCTTGCCAGACGACTCGGTGCCCGCAGTCTTGCCAGACGACTCGGTGCCCGCAGTCTTGCCAGACGACTCAGTGCCCGCTGTTCCGCCAGTTGACTCGGTGCCCGCAGTCTTGCCAGACGACTCGAAGCCTGCTGTTCCGCCAGTTGGCTCGGTGCCCGCAGTCTTGCCAGACGACTCGGTGCCCGCAGTCTTGCCAGTCGACTCGGTGCCCGCAGTCTTGCCAGTCGACTCGGTGCCCGCAGTCTTGCCAGACGACTCGGTGCCCGCAGTCTTGCCAGACGACTCAGTGCCCGCTGTTACGCCAGTTGACTCGGTGCCCGCAGTCTTGCCAGACGACTCAAAGCCTGCTGTTCCACCAGTTGGCTCGGTGCCCGCAGTCTTGCCAGACGACTCGGTGCCCGCAGTCTTGCCAGACGACTCGGTGCCCGCAGCCTTGCCAGACGACTCGGTGCCCGCAGTCCCGCCAGTTGACTCGATGCCCGCTGTTCCGCCAGTTGACTCGGTGCCCGCAGTCTTGCCAGACGACTCGGTGCCCGCAGTCTTGCCAGACGACTCGGTGCCCGCAGTCTTGCCAGACGACTCAGTGCCGCTGTTCCGCCAGTTGACTCGGTGCCCGCAGTCTTGCCAGACGACTCGAAGCCTGCTGTTCCGCCAGTTGGCTCGGTGCCCGCAGTCTTGCCAGACGACTCGGTGCCCGCAGTCTTGCCAGTCGACTCGGTGCCCGCAGTCTTGCCAGACGACTCGGTGCCCGCAGTCTTGCCAGACGACGCGGTGCCCGCAGTCTTGCCAGACGACGCGGTGCCCGCAGTCTTGCCAGACGACGCGGTGCCCGCAGTCTTGCCAGACGACGCGGTGCCCGCAGTCTTGCCAGACGACTCGGTGCCCGCTGTTCCGCCAGTTGACTCGATGCCCGCTGTTCCGCCAGTTGACTCGGTGCCCGCAGTCTTGCCAGACGACTCGGTGCCCGCAGTCTTGCCAGACGACTCGGTGCCCGCAGTCTTGCCAGACGACTCGGTGCCCGCAGTCTTGCCAGACGACGCGGTGCCCGCAGTCTTGCCAGACGACGCGGTGCCCGCAGTCTTGCCAGACGACTCGGTGCCCGCAGTCTTGCCAGACGACTCGGTGCCCGCTGTTCCGCCAGTTGACTCGGTGCCCGCAGTCTTGCCAGACGACTCGGTGCCCACTGTCGTGCCTGGTGACTCGGTGCCCGCCGCTTCGTCTGGGGGCCCGAGACCTGTTGCTCCGCCTGAGGGCCCGAGACCTGTCGCTCCATCTGGGGGTCCGGCGCCCGCCGCTCCGCCTGAGGGCCCGAGACCTGTAGCTCCGCCTGGGGGTCTGGCGCCCGCCGCTCCGCATGGGGGTCCGGCACCCGCCGCTCCGCCTGGGGGCCCGATGCCTGTCGCCCCGCCTGGGGGCCCGATGCCTGTCGCCCCGCCTGGGGGTCCGATGCCTGTCGCCCCGCCTGGGGGTCCGACGCCTGTCGCCCCGCCTGGGGGTCCGACGCCTGTCGCCCCGCCTGGGGGTCCGATGCCTGTCGCCCCGCCTGGGGGTCCGATGCCTGTCGCTCCGCCTGAGGGCCCGAGACCTGTTGCTCCATCTGGGGGTCCGGCGCCCGCCGCTCCGCCTGAGGGCCCGAGACCTGTAGTTCCGCCTGGGGGTCCGAGGCCTGTCGCCCCGCCTGGGGGTCCGAGGCCTGTCGCCCCGCCTGGGGGTCCGAGGCCTGTCGCCCCGCCTGGGGGTCCGAGGCCTGTCGCCCCGCCTGGGGGTCCGATGCCTGTCGCCCCGCCTGGGGGCCCGAGGCCTGTCGCTCCATCTGGGGGTCCGGCGCCCGCCGCTCCGCCTGAGGGCCCGAGACCTGTAGTTCCGCCTGGGGGTCCGGTGCCCGCCACTCCGCCTGGGGGCCCGAGGCCTGTCGCCCCGCCTGGGGGTCCGGCGCCCGCCGCTCCGCCTGAGGGCCTGAGACCTGTAGTTCCGCCTGGGGGTCCGGCGCCCGCCGCTCCGCCTGGGGGCCCGGTGCCTGTCGCCCCGCCCGGGGGCCCGGTGCCTGTCGCCCCGCCCGGGGGCCCGGTGCCTGTCGCCCCGCCCGGGGGCCCGGTGCCTGTCGCCCCGCCCGGGGGCCCGGTGCCTGCCGCTCCGCCTGGTGGCCCGCTGCCTGCCGCTCCGCCTGGTGGCCCGCTGCGCCTCTGCCCGGGGTCCTGCCCGATGTGCCTCTGCCCGGAGTCCTGCCCGATGTGCCTCTGCCCGGAGTCCAGCCCGATGTGCCTCTGCCCGGAGTCCAGCCCGATGTGCCTCTGCCCGGAGTCCAGCCCGATGTGCCTCTGCCCGATGTGCCTCTGCCCGGAGTCCAGCCCGGTGTGCCTCTGCCCGGAGTCCAGCCCGATGTGCCTCTGCCCGGAGTCCAGCCCGATGTGCCTCTGCCCGGAGTCCAGCCCGATGTGCCTCTGCCCGGAGTCCAGCCCGATGTGCCTCTGCCCGGAGTCCAGCCCGATGTGCCTCTGCCCGGAGTCCAGCCCGATGTGCCTCTGCCCGGTGTACCGCTGCCCGGAGTCCTGCCCGGTGTGCCAGTCTTTGATATCCCGCCAGTTACCAGACCCGGGCGGTGGAACATTTTTCCCAGCTAGGACTGTTTGGAGCGTCCTGAGGCCGCTCCTTGAGGGGGGGGTACTGTCAGGAATGGACTGGCCAGCTATGGTGGGACTCACCTGCCTTTTGATCTGCAGTACCAGGGCTGGCCAGCGGGTGTTCCCAGCAATCAGAGACTCAACTTTGCAGCCAGCTAACACCTGGAACTGATTATGCTGGGGTATTTAAGGGATGGCCAGACCCACAGACTCTGCCTTGGTGTGTGTTTGTCCTGGGCCCTGTATCCTGTTTCTGTCCTGCATCCTGTTTCTGTCCTGCATCCTGTTTCTGAACCACTGCTGACTTCTCCTGCTCTGATCCCGGCTCGCTCCTGACCATCCCTCTGTCTGACCCTCTGTACCACGCTGCTTGCTACCTGTTCTGATCCCTGGCTTGTGACCCTGACCAATCTCCGCTTGCTCCCCCTGTACCTACCTGCCCTATTGATATTGACCCGGCCTGCCTGACGACGCTTGCTTGTATGTACTGTTATCTGTGGGTGGTTTGGTTTGTTTGCACTGTATTATGTTTTAGTATAGCACTGCGTTTATGTTTGTATTGTTAGTGTTAATAAATTATATTGTTTATAACATATCTGAGGTCTGCGTTTCCCTGCGTCAGTCACACATCTCTGGTCACACCTGGGAGCCCTGACACAATCATTGCCCCTATTACTCAACTCACGCATACACAATTTTGCTGGAGCCAGGAAGCTCAAAAAGCATTTGAGCAATTAAAAGATCAATTCACCTCTGCTACAGCATCCAGAGCCAACACTCCCCTTCATCCTGGAGGTAGATGCATCTGAAGTTACTACATGAGCCGTACTCTCCCAGCGCCAGGGCCCAAAGGCTCTGCTTCATCCAATAGCCTTTTGTTCTAGAAAATTGAGCAAAGCCGAGAGGAACTACGATGTGGGAGATAGGGAACTTTTAGCGATTAAGATAGCCTTCGAAGAATGGAGATATATCTTGGAAGGAGCCAGCCACTTAATTATGATTTTCACAGATCCTAAAAATCTGGAGTATCTAAGGTCCGTCAAGCGCCTAAGACCTCGACAGGCTAGATGGGCTTTATACTTCTCCAGGTTTAACTTCCACATAACCTACCGCCCAGGATCCAAGAACGGGAAGGCAGATGCCCATTCCCACATGTTCCTGGACCCAGAGGAGCCCTCTCCCCCCAACACCATTTTGTCGGCCCAAAAGTTTTTGCTGATCCAACCCAGCCTAAAGTCTTTGATCAAGCAAGCCTCTGGACTATGTCCTGAACCCGAACAAAATTTGCTTAGAAGGCAGGATGGTCTTCTGTGGTGTGAGATGGGGAAACAGCTCTCATGGTTTGAACACTGATTGTGTGGAAGTAAATTAATGTTTTGACTGACATTCTGCAGTTTAGCCACAAGATGTCACTGTTTTTCTAACACAGCCTCAGACTGCATAGATATTTGTATATTCATGAAGAGGTGGGGTTTTCACACAGAGTTGGAGTGAACAGAAAGAGGAGACTGCAGCCATGTTTTGAAAGATGCTGAATGAAGGGGCCATGTGAGCTGAGAAACCAATGACATCCAGGTGTGGGAGCTTCCTTCGGTAACCAGAGCTGAAGCTAAGTGAAGCTGATCGATCGTGTCCAAGACCCTGATCCTGTTCAGAGAAAGGAAGATTGCTGCCTGTAAGGCTGATGAGAGCAGAGGAACAACGCAGCATATACTGCAATATCGCAAGCTTGTTAAAGAGACATTTGTTCTGTTCAGAGTGACCAGTGGATGCAAAGCAGACCCGGGTTGGTAAGATCATGCACACAACTCATTTCAGTGTTGGCACCTTGAGACTGAGTCCAGGCCTATAGTTAGTTAGTTAGGGTCTCTGTTTGTGTCAGGCCACAAGTGTTGTTAACGATTATTGGAAGGACTCTGCAACTTAAAGTGACATTTCACATTGGAGAGCTGATAAAATCCTACAAACTCAAGCCAGACTGGTGTTTTGCTCAGAAGGAATACTCAGGCACGTGCTACAGGACCAGTTATGGGAGGGAGAATACTGTAGATTTGTGTAAGATTGTAAGCTGTTGTGCTGCACCGCAGGCTAGCCCATACCGTACACCCATACACTGATTCCTGCTCTTTTAGGGTAATAACGGGTAAGGTGTGGCAGCTTAGTTGTGCCCGCCAGTAGGTAAATTACTACACTTTCTACCTTCATCCAACAGGAGGCGCCGTGCTGTGCAGCACAAGGGCCTCAGCCTTTGGGCTGGGTGTATGTAAATTTATTGTATGTTCCCACCATTTGTGGTTGTGTTTATTTGCCACATCTAAGTAAAATTCTGTGGGTGTTACCTCGGGTTCCGGTCCAGCCTCATCCCCCAGTTAGTAATCGGAATCCTGAGCCATCGGATGGGCCCGAACCTATGCAACTAGGATTGATGCGGCCTTCCCTGACACTCGAGGGACATCAGAGACGTCGGGTAAACAACCTTTGCCTCTATTGTGGAGCAGCTGGGCACTTTGTATGCTCCTGTCCAGAGAAATTGAGTAAGTGTGCCTTTGTCTCCATCATTCCTAAATAATTCAACTCACTTAGCCGTTGCCTATTTCTTTCCAGCTCCCTGAAAGAACCGTGCCAGTGACGGCCATTTTTGATTCGGGGGCCTGCAGCTGTTTCATAGATCTTAACTTTGCAGCCCAGCAACAGATTCCCCTTCAGACCAAGGAGCACGGCCTGAACATCTTCCTGGCCGACAGGTTTTGGATAAGATTCGGATTGGTAGACCGCGAGACCCCTCCGATCTGCACCACGGTGGCTGGTCAGCAGCAGGAACTCCTCCATTTGGACGCCATCATGTCCCCATTATTCCCAGTTATATTGGGGCTCCCCTGGTTATGAGCACATGACCCCCAAGTTAACTGGAGGACAGGGTCAATTCAGTTGTGGTCACCTTATTGTCAAGAACATTGTTGCCTCAGGACATCATTGACTACCCAGACCCTATTCTGTGTGAATACGGACGAAGAGCTATCCCAAGTGATCCCTTCTGTCTACCACCACTACCTTGACGTATTTAGTCCACGGGGAGCAGACATCCTTCCTCCGCACTAGGTATATGACTGTCCAATTGTTCCAGAGACTGAGAACGGCATCTATTTTTACCAAGTTGGATCTCAGGGGCGCTTATAATTTGGTCCGTGTGGGGATGAGTGGAAGACAGCATTTCGCACCCGATTCGGTCACTTCGAGTACCTTGTCATGCCGTTCGGGTTGTGCAACGCACCTGCCACTTTTCAACAGTTTGTAAACTACATATTCAAAGATTACCTGGATATTTTTGTGGTGGTCTATCTAGATGATATCCTGATCTTTTCCCCATCCTTGGAGGCACATCGAGGTCATGTCAGGAGCGTGCTGGAGCGACTTCGCCAGCACGGGCTTTATGCCAAGGCAGAGAAATGCAGCTTTTAGCAACACAGCATCCCATTCCTGGGACTCATTATTTCCACTACATGAATCGCCATGGACCCCCAGAAGATCTCCGCTATCTTGGAATGGCTAGTGCCCACAGATAAGAAAGGCATCCAGCGGTTCATTGGCTTCGCCAACTTCTACCGGAAGTTCATCAAGAACTTCTCAGGCCTGGTATCCCCCATCACTCAACTCACAAAAATGGGGGTACGTTTTCACTGGACGCCAGAAGCACAGGTGGCTTTTCAAACTCTGCAGAAATTGTTCACGGCAGCTCCCATCTTGAGCCACCCAGATGCATCTCTACCTTACATACTGAAGGTAGATGCATCCGAAAATGCGGTTGGGGCGGTCCTGTCACAAAGGAAGGGGGTGAAGGAGCTTATGCACCCAGTAGCCTTCTTTTCTAGGAAGTTTACTCTGGCAGAAAAGAACTATGATATTGGAGACCGGGAGCTTTTGACAATTAAGTCAGCACTGGAAGAGTGGAGATACCTATTGGAGGGGGCCTTGCACCCGATCCTGGTCTACACGGACCAAAAAAATTTAGAGTATCTGAGGACGGCTAAGCGCCTTAGACCCCTTCAGGCCAGATGGGTTTTGTTTTGTTCAAGATTCATCTTCCACATAACATACCGACCCGGCTCTAAAAACACAAAAGCTGACGCATTCTCGTATGTTCGAGGATCCTAAGGAAACGCCTAAACCAGATACCATCCTGCCGGCAGGTAACTTCTTACTTCTGCAATCAGAGCTTTTGTCTAAATTACAAGCTGCATCCTTGGGGGCCCCAAACCCACCTGGAGTCTCGATACAGAGCAGAGAGGGACTCCTATGGAAGGGGGAACAAATCGTGGTACCTGAAGAGGCTCGGACCCTGGTCCTGGGCTACTGCCACGACCACCCATTGGCGGGCCACTTTGGAGTATACAAGACTTTGGAATTGATACAACTCACATTTTGGTGGCCGAGTATGGCTAAAGACTGTGAAGCGTATGTGAAGACCTGTGACATCTGTAACAGGAATAAGCCCACCAGGAATAAAGCTTAGGGCTTATTGCATCCCTTACTGGTGCCCGACAGGCCATGGAGCATGATTTCCATCGACTTTATAGTGGAGTTGCCACCTTCACAGAATCATGCTGCAATTTTCGTGGTGGTGGATCGCCTATAAAAAATGGCCCACTTCCTGCCACTGAAGAGTACACCTTCTGCTCCTGAGATGGCACAAATTTTTATTAAAGAAGTGGTAAGACTCCATGGGGTTTCTAAGAATATAGTTTCGGATCGGGGAGTCCAATTTACGTCAAAGTTTTGGAAGGCCTTGTGTGAAATCTTGGAAATTAAACTATCCTTCTCCTCTACGTACCACCCGCAAACGAATGGGCAGACTGAGCGGATCAACCAAATGCTGGAGCAATACCTCAGGTGTTACACCTCATTTCTTCAGAACGACTGGCTGGCACTCCTGCCCTAAGCAGAATTTGCGTACAACAATGCAAGTCACTCCGCCATTAAGCAGTCCCCATTTTTCGCCAGTTACGGTTTTCATCCCACGTTCCTGCCTGACCTGATTTCAGAAAACTTGGTTCCGGCGGGTCAAGATACCTTAAATTTCTTTGTATCCAATAACAAGTTGTTACAGGAGGCAGTGACCAAGGCCCAGGAGGATAACAAGAAGGCCTTTGATAGAAGGAGGAGAGAGGAGCTGGTCGTGCGCCCAGGAGATCAAGTCTGGTTAGCAACGACCAATCTAAAGATGGCGTTCCCATCAAGAAAATTGGCACCCAAATTCATGGGCCCATTCCGGGTGAGACGGCAGATCAATGAAGTAGCCTTTGAATTAGCACTGCGCAAATCTTTCAGGATACACCTGGTGTTCCATGTATACCTGCTGAAGCCTGCAATTCCAGATTCCTTCCTGGATCGTAGGTCAAGACCTCCGCTAGAGAATAAATCAGTTGGGCATCCGGAGGCTGCCCTTAGGGGGGGGGCAATGTCAGGGATCGTGGCGGTGCACGGGTCTGTGCATGTGCAGAATGCCGATATGCATTAGCCGGCGGGCACTAGGGCATAGGCAACAGCGGCGGTCGTGTATGCGCACTCGCAATCGCGAACGTGCGCTTGGCACCAATAACAGCACAGGGCACACTATTTAAACCAGCCCTGTGCATACCCAAATTGCTGTATGGTCTTGTTCCTGTGTTCCTGCTCGTTCTGTTCCAGTGATTGCCTTGTTGCCGACCCAGCCTGGCCCTGATCCTGTTGACCTTTGGCTCGTTCTGACTATTCTCTGCCTGATCCTGATTATTATACCCGTTGCTGAACCTGGCCTGCGACCCGATTACTCTTAGCCTGCTGCTCTGTACCGTTCCCTCCGCTGTTACCAACCTGGCCTGTCTGAATACGCTACACTCCGCCTCTTCACATCAGGCTCTCACCTGTTACTTGCCAATGGCAACTACCTCTACCACAGTTGGTTGTACCCGGGGGCCGCGACCTGGTCTCAGTCTGCTCGAAGTCCATCCCCACCATCAGGGGCTCTGGTGAAACAGCAGGCTGGGGCTTAGATTCCGCGCCCTGAGGAATTCTGGTCTGTGGGGCGCTAGAGGCTACCGCCAGTCGGCTCCTGACACAAAGCCAAGGCCTGGGGGTTGCTGAGGCCCCTGTCCATTCCTGATCGTCCCTGGGAGATGGTCGCAATGGACTTCATTGTGGATTTGCCGCCCTAGGAGGGGTTTACTACTACCATTCTGGTAGTCGTGGATCGGCTATCCAAGATGGCCCACTTTTTACCAATGGTGGGTACTCCATCCGCACCAGAGACTGCACTAACCTTCATCAAAGAGATTGTCAGGTTACATGGTCTGCCCAGTAATATCGTCTCAGACCGAGGGGTGCAGTTTACATCCAGGTTCTGGAGAGCCCTCTGCAAAGCCCTGAAGGTGGAACTTTGCTTATCATCCACCTACCATACCCAGAGTAATGGGAAAACGGAGCGAACAAACCAGAATTTGGAGCAATATTTACGGTGCTTCTCTGCTTTTTCTCAGGATGATTGGGCATCCTTACTCCCATTGTCAGAATTTGCTTACAACAATTCAGTTCATTCTGCTACAAACCAGTTGCCATTTTGGGCCAGTTATGGATTCCACCCTTCCTCCATACCTGTCACCATTCCTGAAGCTTCGGTACCCGCAGTACCAGACAGACTCTCTATGCTACAGAACAACTGTAAAGTCCTCTGAGAGTCTATACTGAAATCCCAGGCTGATTATAAGAAACACTACGACAGGAAACGGAGAGAAAACCCTCATCTGAAGATTGGAGACAAAGTTTGGCTATCAACTGCCAATCTCAAACTCCCATGCCCGTCACGTAAGTTGGGTCCAAGATACATTGGCCCTTTCTGGATCAAGAGGGAAATCAATCCAGTGGCGTTTGAGCTGTTCCTTCCGGAATCATACAAGATCCACACAGTTTTCCATGTCTCCCTACTCAAGCCAACTGTTCCTGATCCTTTTCCAAGTAGAGTAGAACCACTTCCTCCGCCGATAACAGTTGGGGAGGAGATGGAATACGAGGTTTAAGCAATTCTGGACTGCGGAAGGCGGGGAAGACAAATCCAGTACCTGGTCAGATGGAAGGGGTACCCACCAAGTATCCTGAAAAGATGGCCAAGGTGGGCATGCGGAGGCTGCCCTTTAGGGGGGGGCACTGTCAGGGTCCTGTCCAGTTCTGGAAGATCTGGCATTTCTGCCAGTACTCTACATGGCCACAGAAGTACACATCAGTCTCAGTCTGGTGCCAGACGGCCTTTATAATGAGGCTCATCACTTCCTCTAGTTGCTGGATGATCTCTAGCTCCCTGTGCCCTGTTCATTGTTCCTGTTTCCTGTGATTTTGACCTGTGATTTCCTGTTACCGACTCGGCTTGCTCCTGGACCTGTCTACTCTGCTTTACCCCTGATATGACCTTGGCTTGGCTTACGGATACCCTCTCTCTCTCGCTCCTCTGTGTATGACCTTGGCTATCCCATCTGACTACGTCTGCTCTGATTCCCACCTGGTATCTGACCTTGGCTTGAACCGACTACCCAGTAAACATCTAAATGCCGGAAGGGTTTGCATACCATGCGCAAGCACCTCCTGTCTGCAGACCTATCTCCGTGCACCAGCTGTGCTTCTGAGTGGACCACCAACCAGCACTCCTACAGGCGACCTTTGCAATGTTGGGTCTGGCTCCCGCTGTCCCACTCTCAGGGGAGTCCGGAACTTAGCCTCAAGGGAAGCCCTCTCTCCATTGGCCTCCATCACCAATGCAATTATCAGGTAAAAGTGCCCAGTAGACAAGGGGTTAAAGTGTATGTAAATTCTAATAAAAAATTGTTTTGGTCTGTTAAATATTCCACGAAAAATATATTATTATATCTGTTTGACAAAAAAAAGCTGTTAATTTTTTATACTTCTTGAAGTTCAGTTTTAAGTAGCCATGGCTAAATATATTTCTGACACTAATTAGGATACCAGCTGTGGCAGCTAATGGTCCCACTGGAAGGCTTTTTTGCAGTTGCTGCAAAAGTGCGATCTTAATTCAAAGAAAATCTTCACCTACAATATAAAAGCTTGTCTGGTTTGGAATGTTTCAGTCTTCTGATATACATAGAAGTGAAGAGGAAAGTCCTGTAGCCACAACCACATTTAAAGTATCCACAGAGTAGAATATTTCTTCTTATTTCCTTCATCTTATCCTGATTGAAATACAATGTTATGATTTGTCTACTGTGCACTGCAAGAAATAAAGTCTATCCCCAATTCTATCCATGGAGAACATAACAACCTACACCAATTTTGTCCTTTTGGGGCTTATTGAGATGGAACCATTTAGATACTTATACGCTCTACTTGCTTTTGCAGTATATTCAACTTCTTTCTTTGTGAGTTTATTTATTATCTATGTAACCTGGACAGAGAAAAGTTTGCATGAACCGATGTACATCTTTATATGTGGACTGGTCTTCAACGTGATGGTTGGGAGTTCAGCTTACCTCCCCAAGCTGTTGATTGACTTATTGTCTAAAAATTCATCTATTTCCCTCTCTGGATGTCTACTGCAAGGCTTTTGCATCCAGGCTTACTCAGCTGCTGAAGTTCTTACTTTTACTATTATAGCATATGACCGATATCTGGCGGTAGGTCACCCTCTGAGGTACCCCATGCTGATGACAAACTTGACAAGTCAAAAGTTTCTACTTGCCATATGGGTTTTTGTTCTTGTGGTAACATGTACAGTTGTATTGTTAACGGTAAGGCTGACCTTTTGCGCAGTAAATATCAACAATGTCTACTGTGAGACCATGTCTCTCCAACGACTTTCTTGTGCTGATATCACAGTTAATAATATCTATGGAACAGTATGGGCCTTGTTCATCACAATTGGCTCTGTGCTTGTGGTCATTTACTGTTACATAAGGACAATTGTCATCTGTCTCAAACTTCCTAGGGAAGCCTCTCAGAAAGCCGCCCAAACGTTGGTGACTCATGTAATTGCCTTTTCCATTTTTATGGTTGGAGCCATGTTTATTGCCTTTAGGTACAGATTAGGCAGCATTTCTCTCTCAACTGTTACCCATGTTGTCATCTCTATGAGTGGTCTGAATACATCTATTACTGTTAATCCTCTGATTTATGGAATAAGGACCAGGGCTCTCAGAATAAAAATTGTCTACATCTTAGGAAAATTCAAAATAACATCTTAGGAAATTCAAAAAAAATATTTGGTTTATAATTCCTTTGTAGGAAATTTACCATCTTTGTAACTATGCTCAATGTGTATAATAAAGTAATAGTCTTCCAAAGTACCACATCCCGGTATATCAGAAAAAAGAAAATGGAACCAGGAAGGGAAGATATTACCTCCCCTTGCTAGTCTCCAATGTATGGACTGACTTTATTGGCACACCACAAGACAACAATTAAAATTCAGTCAGTTTATTACAAAATTGCTTAACACCTTTCCGCCTGCCCATAGCAGATTGATGGCCCAGCGGAAAGTGCTTCGCACACAGCCACAGGACCATGCAGCGGCACGATCTGTTACTGGCTGTGTCCATGGGACACAGCCAATGACAAATCACTACACTGGCCCACTGCCAGTGTCATGTGATTGCTGTGACCAATCACAGCAAATCACACGACAATTGTATACAGTGGATGGCTTCCTTTCATGTCATCCATTATTTACAAATTGTGTTGTTAGCTGTGATTGGTCACAGCGGTCACATGGTGCAGACAGAGCCAATCACAGCCCATCTGAACCATGTGATGAGCTTTGGCCAATCACAGATAATCACAACAAAAGACTGAATGAATCAGTTTAATTCAGTAAAAATGGTTGCTAACATCAATGAAATATATAAGCAGTATAAGCAGTCATAATGTGTAAAAAAAAAAAAAAATCTTGATCACTTGACTAGAGTAGTACAATGTTACTATGATAACATTGTATTGCTCTGGTCAGTGTGTTGAAAAAAATAATAATAAAAAGTAAAAAAATGGAATAAAAGAGAGAAAAAATAAAAAAAAAATGGAAAAAAAATACAAATTATTATTATTTATTTATTTTTTTTTACATACTTTCACCAGTCAGTGTCCTTGATCACTGCCACAACAACACAACAAATAGGTAATTTAACAGTACTGATTGGCATATTCAAGGCTTTGGACATCTTTTTATATCCATTTCCATCTTTATAAAGTTCCATTACCTTGTTACGCAGGACTTTTGACTGTTCTTTTCTGATCCCATGGCTCAGTATCTAGCCTAGTCAGTGCTTCCATGTAAGAGCTAACAAACTCATTGACTATTTATACACTGACACTAATTGCAATTTAAAAAGACACAGATGTGGGACATTAACCTCTAACTGGCATTTTAACCCGTGTGTGTCACCTTGTGTGTCTGTACCAAGGCCAAACATTCCAGGGGAGGGAAACTTTTGATCCGGGCCATTTGGGTGATTTCTGTTATCATTATGATTTAAAAAGGAGCCAAACAACTATTTGATAATAAATGGCTTCATATGATCATCATCCTTCAATAAAATAGCATTTTCTGGCATGATCAGTCATATTTTCAATATCAATGCCAAAATTTCACAATTTCTGGGTATGCAAACTTTTGAGCACAACTGTATATTAAATACACTGTATGTTATAAAGGTAGGCCTCTCCAAATCCAGATATCAATGTGTTTTGCAGTAAGATCCCTTCATCAGGACATAAAAGGTATGCAGATTGCAACTAAATATAGAAACAAAATCAGACAAGTAAGGTATACACAGATGTGTAAATCATATATTATTGCTACGTATTTGGAGTTTGTTGATGATTTGCTCCCATTCTGTACTAACTGATTGGCAAAGTAATCTTACTGTGAACAGGGGCGGACTGATCATTTGGGAACTCGGGCACTGCCCGAGGGCCCGGGGTCAGTAGGGGGCCCCATGAGATGCCCCTGGTACCTTTCATAGGCCTTTTTGGGTGTGGTTTGAGTGTGAGTAAGGACACAGGGGCCCCATGATCCCCTATTGCCCGGGGGCCCCATGAGTTGTCAGTCCGCCCCTGACTGTGAAACATTGTGCCCTTTATATTTTAACCACTTGCCTACCGGGCACTTTCACCCCCTTCCTGCCCAGACAAATTTTCAGCTCTGTCGCACTTTGAATGACAATTGCGCTATCAAGCAACACTGTAACCATATGAAATTGTTATTATTTTTTTGAGACAGAGCTTTCTTTTGGTGGTATTTCATCACCACTGGGTTTTTTTTTTTAATTGTTTGCTAAACAAACTAAACAAGAGTGATGGGCCAGTCAAACCCCGGGTTTTTTTTCTGTCTCTTGATGTCGAAAAAGCATTTTGATAGGGTTGCGTGGTCTTATATGCAAAAGATTCTTCGGGTGGTCGGATTGCTTCCCAGGATGGTGGCCAATATATTGTATTGGACACTTGTCAGAGGCCTTTCGTATAACCAATGCCACCTGACAAGGTTGCCCTCTCTCCCCTTTAATTTTTGTTTTAACGCTGGAACCCTTTTTGAATAGAATTTGATTGCATACAGACATGAAGGGCCTTTCAGTAGGAGGTAGGGAATACAAGATGGCTGCATTTGCCGATGATCTCATGTTGTTTTTACAGTCACCTCAGCTCTCTTTGCCTTTTTGCTACGCAAATTAGACCGTTTCCATACCCTTTCTAATTTGAAGATCAACTTCCACAAATCCTATGCTCTGAATGTCTCCTTGCTGTAGTCTGTTGTGGCTCAATGTATGGAACACTTCCCATTTCATTGGCAAGACCGCGTTATTACCTATCTTGGTATACAGTAACCAATAACTCTGCACACTCCCAACTATAACACTAACTCCTAACCTAAGAAGAAAAGAAAAACCTTTCACCCTTGAAAGTAAATATAATCTGTAAACTCTTCTTTGTGATAATGCAATCTAACCCAATCCTAACATCTACACAACATAAAAGCAAAAATATGATAAATAAATATTAAATGATAAAAAAACTAAAAAAATTATTTTAAAGTCCCATAAATGTCCAAAACAATTTCTCTTTCCACCTCCAAATCACATCGTGTCACTCTGTATGTAATAGTCCAACGTAATGTATCCCAAAATCTCCGTGGACTTAAAAAAAAAATATAAACTAAAGATAGTGTATTACCTTTTAAATTTAAACAAACACAGTGCAACAAATAGTGTGTCATGCAAACTGCATACCATGTGCACTATCATGCATGTGAAGAAGAAAAAAAAATATATATATAAATTACTAATAAAATTAAATAATTTATCAATCAATAATACACGTGAACACTAAAAAAAGGTGAACACTCCAACTGCAAATGATAAACAGTGATCTCTACACAGTGCAAGTATTGTTTCACCAACTGAACCAATTAAGTATTACAACCAAAACGTGATATAATACTCCAAGATGTGCAAAATCAAGTGAATCACTCCAACTGGTGCAACAATGGATAATTACCCTATGTAGGTATTTTCAAGCCTTCCCCCAACCAATGGATACTGCCACTTTCCAGGCTTCTTAATATTCTGTTATAGTTTTTCCATGGTCCTCATAAAGTAAATTGGAGATTAAAGACTGTATATATTCCAAATATAACAATATTTATTAGGTAGCTTACATTAAAATAGATGAAAAACGGCTTCCAGCATGAGACATCATGCTGAGGCGTCAGACGTTCACAAGGGAAAAAGTCCAGGAAGTGACGAAACGCGTTGGGACACGTGACGTCTGACGCACTCACCCGGCTTAACCGGAAGTGCGATCGCGGCCATCTTTGTTTGCCACATTAGGACTACACTTAATTACTCCTCATGCTGGAAGCCGTTTTTCATCTAAGGGTAATTATCCATTGTTGCACCAGTTGGAGTGATTCACTTGATTTTGCACATCTTGGAGTATTATATCACGTTTTGGTTGTAATGCTTAATTGGTTCAGTTGGTGAATCAATACTTGCACTGTGTAGAGATCACTGTTTATCATTTGCAGTTGGAGTGTTCACCTTTTTTTAGTATTCGCGTGTATCATTGATTGATAAATTATTTAATTTTATTAGCAATTTACTGTATATACTTGATGCCCTGTATTAAATACTCCGGGCTCACTCTCCCAAAACTGAAAGGGGGTATTGGTCTCCCAGACCTCCATAGATATTACCTGGCCTGCCAATTAGTTTGTGTTGTAGACAGTGTGAAGAACCATCCCTTTGTGATAACATTTTGCCCTTTCCATTCCGGTGTTATCCCCTTGTTAAGTGGCCTTCCCATTCTACCTTTTTTAAAACTGTATATGTTCAGCAGCTGTTATGTAGACAGGCATTCTGCAGTTTGCTTGGGTAATGGGGACTTGTAGCCTTTCACTTATCCATATTTCATACTGTGCTGATTACTGCTGTATTGTACTGAGTTTTGGGTGTGGGTGGGGAACCAGGTGCCAGACTGTCTGGTTGGGGTGGCGGGGACAGGGCTTAATGGCAGCATGTAGTAGAGTTGTGTTCAATAAAGCAATGCATTCATTCACCCTACACAAAGTTCCGACTCGTGGTTTGGGTTTATCGGGGAAGGATTGTCTTTGAGCTTTAATTATTATTATTATTAATATTATTATTATTGTACAAGATTTATATAACGCCAACAGTTTGCTTAGCGCTTTACAATATAACGGGGGACAAAACAACAACAATACAGTTCAATACAAGAGGGTTAGGAGGGCCCTGCTCCTTGGAGCTTACAATCTAAAAGGGAGGGGCTAGTGGTACAAAAGGTAGTAACTGAGGGGGATGGCTGGTAGGAGGAGTAGAAGATTCCATTATTAGCTGAGGGTAGAATAGGATTCCCTGAAGAGATAGGTTTTCAGAGATAGCCTAAAAGTAAGCACAGTAGGTGATAGCCTGATAAATTGGGGTAGAGAGTTCCAGATGATGGGGGAAGCTCTGGAGAAGTCCTGGAGACAAGCATGGGAAGAGGAGACAAGGCAGCTAGAGAGCAGGAGGACATGCGAGGAGCAGAGAGTACGGTTTGGGTGATATTTGGAGGCAAAATTGATGTTGTAATTTGGGGCAGAGTTATAAATGGCTTTATATGTTATTGCTAATGTTTTAAATTTTATTCGTTGGGCAATGGGAAGCCAGTGGAGGGATTGGCAGAGAGGGGTGGCAGATACAGAACAGTTAGTAAGGTGGATGAGTCTGGCAGCAGCATCCATGATAGACTGAAGAGGGGATAGCCTGCAATGAGGTAGGCCAATGAGGAGGGAGTTACAATAGTCAAGGCGAGAGATAACCAGGGAGTGAATAAGTTGCTTAGTGGTTTCCGTGGTTAGGAACGGGCGTATCTTGGAGATGTTGCGGAGGTGAAGTCTACATGATTTGGACAGTGATTGGCTTTGGGGCTGAAAGAACAGATCGGAGTCCAGGATTACACCTAGTACCCTGTCATTAGGGGAGGGACTGATGGTTGTATTATTGGTCTTGATGGAGAAGTCAGGGGAGGGGGCACGGGCTGGAGGGAATACTAAGAGCTCTGTTTTGGAAAGATTGAGTTTGAGGAAGTGGAGTGACATCCATGCTGATATGTCACTTAGTAGGGTCGTAATGCGAGAGGAGACTGAAGGGGTGAGGTGAGGAGTAGAAAGATAAATTTGTGTATCATCAGCATATAGATGGTAGTTAAAGCCATGGGAGTTTATCAAGTGACCAAGGGAGGAGGTGTAGATAGAGAAGAGAAGGGGTCTAAGGACAGAACCTTGAGGGACCCCTACAGAAAGAGGGAGTAGACAGGAGGAGACAGAGTTATAGGTAACGCTGAAGGAGAGCTGCGATAGGTAGGAGGCGAACCCTGGAGAAAGCAGAGTCTTGCAGGCCAAGAGAGTGGAGTTTTTTAAGGAGGAGCGGATGGTCAACAGTATCAAAAGCTGCAGAGAGGTCACGTAGTAAGAGTATGGAGTAGTGGCCATTGGTTTTCGCAGTTAGTAGATCATTAGTGAGTTTTAGTAGGGCAGTTTCAGTGGAGTGTAGTGAGCTAAAGCCAGACTGTAAAGGGTCAAGAAGGTTGTTGTCAGTGAGGTAGGAGCTTAGGCGATTGTAGACTAAGCATTCTAAGAGTTTAGAGGTAAATGGCAGCAAGGAGATGGGTCTTAAGTTGTTCAGGTTAATAGGGTCCAGGGAGGGCTTTTTAAGTATGGGAGTGATGTGTGCATGCTTCAGAGGGGTGGGGAAGGCACCATTAGAGAGGGAGAGATTGAAGATGTGAGTGAGAGAGCAAAGGATAGAAGAAGAGGGTGACCATAGTAGCTGTGAGGAGACAGGATCCAGGGGGCAGGTAGTGAGACGGGCTTCTGAGAAAACCTTAGTGACCTCTTCAGTAGTAGCAAGGTCAAAAGAGAAAAGCACTGGAATGGAGTCCGCAGACAGGTGGCGCCTCTGAGAGGTATGCAAGCCTTCAGGGAAACAGAGGACCACAGAATAGTCGGTTCAAAGCCAAGGTCAAGTGCCAGCTGGAGATTGGAGCAGACGTAGTCAGAAGAGTAGCCGGGCTCATGAGAGAATATCCGTTAGCCAAGCCAGGGTCAGGTCAGGAGTCAGGCAGAGAAGACAGGTCCAAGAGCAAACCGAGTCGGTAACAGGAAATCACTAAAGCAAGGAACACAGACAATGGTACTGGGGAGCCAGAGATCAACCAGCAACTTGAGGGAGTGATAAGCCTCCTTATAAAGGCCATCTGGCGCCAAACTAGGCCAATATGTGCGCAACTATGCGCCAATGCGCATACGTGTTCCGGCTCGCGCCAATGCGCATGGATTTTTGCCAACGTGCACTTCTACGGCCATGCAGGGTACTGGTCTCCTAGAACTTCTGCTGTGGACAGAACCCTGACACTGACACTAGTCGCTGGGCAGATGAGTACCTGGACAACAGGAGGCTAACCGAGCCCGCCATTCCCCCTGCACCTTGTCTACAACCAGTGGTGCTCACTCCGGTCACCCGAGAATGCCTCTGACCACCCACACCTTCCAACAAAAGGAAGTATGGCCCACGCTGTTAGGGCTGCAATCAAACAGGGCACATCCGCATTCATTGCCCCCGGAATCCACTGAGGCCCCAGACCAGCCAACCCCCTTGGGGCACTTCCAACAGACCCACCACTCCCTATGGTCGAGCCTCTGCCTACTGCCTGCAGGACAACCCCAGTGACACTGCCTCTTCATGGGGGAATTTTACAACCAAGGATGAGGACATCGAGGTATTTAATGAGGCTAACCCTCTCGAGGCTGCCACCCCAGACACTCGCCAACATCACCAACAGGTCGTCCATGTTAACGGCCGTCAGGCCCAAGGATTACGGGACACTGAGCCACCCTCACCCTAGTCCAACCCCAACTGATACCAGACAGGGTCAAGACCGGGTGGTCTGTGGCCGTACTGGTAGTGGGAGGTTATGTCTACTGGATTCCTACCGCAAGGGCTCATCTGAACTGGGGGGCCGGGGCCAAGGACGTTGAAATTAGAGTAATGCAGAACCTGCCATCTGAGGTTCTCCTTGGAAATGATCTGGGAGTCCTGGTCTCCACTTTTGGAACTGAAACCCCTGCCGAAGCTCACCCGGTCACCACTCACCGCCAGACTAGGGAGCAAGCTGCCGCTCCACCTGCCGAGGCTCCGGTAAGAGTTGAATACCCACCTCCTGATGATCTCGCCCGTGACCTGGGATTCCCCCGCTGATTTTGCTAAAGAAACAGCCTGTGACCGGACCTTAGACCCCTATAGACAGAGAACTGGGAGTGATCCTGGGGGATTGGGAGATGTGAGGTATGAATGGGACCAGGGCAAGTTGTACAGAGTCCACGGGTTAGCGGGGGTGGGCGCTGCCCAAATACCTCACCGGCAGATGGTAGTGCCGAGGAAGTATCGGTGCGATCTCCTCCAGATTACGCATGATATTCCCCTTGCTGGGCATTTGGACAATCAACAGACCCTGCATCGCTTAACCCAGAGTTTCTTCCAGCCAGGAATATCGGGGGATGTTCGGGAATACTGTTGTTCTTCTGAGGTCTGCCAGAAGGTAGGGAAGCAGGTAGACAGGCCCAGGGTCACTCTGTGGCCCCTACCCATAGTCGGGGAACCTTTCAGCCATATCGCTGTGGACCTAGTGGGGCCCCTGAAATGGCTTAGTCTCACGGGCAAGAAGAATATCTTGACCATTGTCGACTATGCCACCCGGTATCCAGAGGCCATAGCGCTGAGTAAGTGCATAGTGCAGGCAGAAATGGTTGCTCAAGCCCTGCTGCAGATCTTTACTCGGGTAGGATTTCCTTGGGAGATCCTGACCGACCAAGGCCCGCAGTTCATGGCCAAGCTTACCCAACAACTTTGGAAGTTATGCGGGATTAGACGACTGTACAGCTCTACCTACCACCCCCAGACCAATGGGCTTTGCGAACGGTTTAACGGTATGCTGAAACAGCTCCTCCGAACCTTCACCATGTCCCATAAGGACTGGGAGCGGCATCTCCCCCACCTCTTGTTCGCCTACCAAGAGGTACCGCAGGAGTCCACTGGGTTCTCTCTCTTCACGCTGCTGTACGGCCGGAGGGTTCGGGGACCCCTGGATCTCCTACGCAAACACTGGAAGGGAGTAGTGGCCGAGGAGGGGACCTCAGTGGTGGCCTATGTGCTGGAGCTCAGGGATAGGCTTCAATGGTTGACAACCCTAGTATAGGACAACCTAGAGGCCGCCCAGAGCCAACAGAACTGGTGGTATGACCGGTCTGCCCGAAACCAAACGTTTCACTTAGAACAGAAAGTGTTGGCCTTGAAACCAGTCAGGCATGACAAATTACAGGCTGCCTGGCAGGGCCCATACCAAGTGGTGGATCAACTCTGTGATACCACATACATTGTAGTTCGCTGTTCGGATGGAAGGATCTGGTGAACCTTCCATGTGAATATGCTGAAACCGTTCATCGAACGACAGGAGGAGAGTGTAGCTGCTATTTGCGCTCTGGCTACCGATGACTCAGAAACGCTTCTTCTACCGGGGCTGCTGGGGGGACGGACAGTCCAAGCTGAGTATAGTGGACGTAGATATCAGCACATGGCTGCCTCCCGAGGCTCAGGAATAGGCCTGCCAACTGCTCCAAAAGTGCCAAGGGCTGTTCTCGTCCCTGCCCTGGTACACCACCACAACTGCCCAACGGGTAGACACGCAGGGTCAGGCCCCCCTGAAGCAGGCAGCCTACCGAGTGCCCAAGTCCGTCAGAGGGATGAGGAAAGAGATTAAGGAAATGTTAGATTTAGATGTGATAGAGCCCTCTGACAGACCCCTGGCCTCCCCAGTGGTCATGGAACCCAAGAAGGACCGAACCATCCAGTTCTGTGTGGACTACAGGAGGCTCAATGACTGGACCATGACAGATGCATACCCATGCCCTGGATAGATGAGCTGTTTGACCGGATGGCCAGAGGTAATTTCCTTACCATCATCGATCTCTGCAAGGGGTACTGGATGCAGGCGCGGTACCAAAGTTGGCATTCATCACCCCGTTCGGCTTGTACCAGTCCAGAGTCATGCCGTTTGGGATGAAGAACGCCCCAGCTACCTTTCAGAGAATTGTAGATAAGCTGCTGGATGGGCTGCAGGACTTCTCCTGCGCCTATCTAGACAATATAGCTATCTACAGTGATAGTTGGGAGGATCACCTCCGACACCTCTGGGAAGTGCTTGATAGCATTGGGCAAGCAGGGCTGACCATCCGACCTGACAAATGCCATGTTGGGGTGTCCAAGGGCCAATATCTAGGACATTGGGTAGGATGTGGGAAGCAATGACCGGCACCAGCAAAGGTGGAAGCGGTAGAAAATTGGCCCACTCCCTGAACCAAGATCCAGGTCCTTGCCTTCCTAGGCACTGCAAGGTACTACTGTAAATTCATCCCCAACAACAGCACCATTGCTAAACCCCTAACGGATCTGACCTGGAAGAATCTGCCCCGACAGGTTGTGTGGTCCCCAGTGTGTGAAATGGCTTTCCAAAAGCTCAAACATGACCTGGTCCATGCTCCCATTTTGGCCGCTCCTGACCCTTCCAAACAGTTTTGTGTTCACACAGATGCCTCCACCTCTGGATTGGGCGCTGTTCTGAGCCAAATTGGGGATGATGGGAACGACCATCTAGTGGCCTACCTAAGTAAAACTTTGTTACCCCGGAAGGTGGCCTACGCTGCTGTGGAGAAAAAATGTCTTGCCTTGGTATGGGCACTCAAGAAATTGAAGCCCTACCTGTACGGGCGCTCCTTCACCGTACTCACCGATTACAACCCCATGGCTAAACCAGGTCTCTGGGGACAATGGTCGGCTGCTGCGGTGGAGCTTGGCCCTCCAACCCTATAACTTTACCATCCAGTACCAACCGGGGAAGCAAAATGCCAATGCGGATGGGTTGTTCTGGCAAACCGAGTTGGTGAAGTAACCCTTTGAACCAATCAGCCCCAAGTGGACCCATTTGAAGGTCTCGCTGGGTCTGGTGGGTGTTACCCAACGGGGGAGCCTTGTGAAGAACCATCCCTTTGTGATAACATTTTGCCCTTTCCATTCCGGTGTTATCCCCTTGTTAAGTGGCCTTCCCGTTCTGCCTTTTTTAAAACTGTATATGTTTAGCAGCTGTTATGTAGACAGGCATTCTGCAGTTTGCTTGGGTAATGGGGACTTGTAGCCTTTTACTTATCCAGATTTCATACTGTGCTGATTACTGCTGTATTGTACTGTAGAGTTTTGGGTGTGGGTGGGGAACCAGGTGCAAGACTGTCTGGTGGGGGTGGAGGGGGCAGCATGTACTGTATAAGTAGAGTTGTGTTCAATAAAGCGATGCATTCATTCACCCTACAAGAAGTTCTGACTTGTGATATCGGGGAAGGATTGTCTTTAAGCTTTAATACCCACCTTGGCAGAGTGCTGGAAGACTAGCCGGAAAAGGGGACCATTGGCTGAGACTATACCGCGGATGCTGCATCGCTCCGCAAGAGGAAGCAGAGGTAGAATGGTTCCGCCACAGACAGGTGTATCCATGCTGTGGGGAAAGCATGGGTGGATCTGGAGAAGGATTTGTGTCATCAAAATTTGCAGTTTCTGCCCTGGACCTCTGCTCAAAATTGAAAGACATGCTACACCACCCTCTTATAGGCGTGTCACTTAAAAATTTTGTTGTCTAGTCCTGGCTCTTTAACATCCCTCTGAGATAGTAAAGATTTTCCTCCTGAGCTCTCAGACACGTTCCTAAATTTAGAGTGGCCCCACAGAGATGTTTTGAGCTGTCATTTTTTTCTTCCGGGAAATTTGTCTTGTTTACATGTCTTGAGTCCATCTCCTCTACTAAGACCTTCTCGTCCTGGACCTTGAGACAAATTAAGCATTTCCTACAACCGTGGTCTAGATCCCTAATGCCTTTTAAATCCTTGTGTATTCGAAAGAGACCCCAATACCATTTGTTTTCGACAATTTACTCCATGTTGCTGGCTTGCTCTTTGGATGTACCGGATAAGGCGAGAGGGGCTTGGGAAAAGGAGCTCCAACTCTCATTTACGGATGATGTCAGGGAAAAGCTTACTGAGTCTGTGCACAAGGGCTACCTTAACGTAGTGGTTCAGGAAAATGCCTACAAAGTTAGAACTTAATAATATAGGACTCCAGTGCTCCTGCATAAATGCCACCCCTTAGTATCTAATCTGTGTTGGAGATGTGGCAGACAGGAGGGATCTATGCTTCATATATGGTGGAGTTGTGACTTTCTGACACCCTTTTGGTCTGCTGTACATAAACTTATTTATCAAATTACTGCGTTACCCTTGAATTTCACTCCATCTCAATATCTATTGCTTCACTCTACCCTTCCTCGAAGGGCATATTTCAAATCCCTAGCCATGCACATGGTGAATGCGTCTAGAATGTGTATACCGTTCCACTGGTGCTCACAGACTGTCCCAATGATTAGAACGTGGTTTATGAGAATTAATAAAACTGAGGAAATGGAAGAGCTTATTTATGTTTCATGTGAAAATATAAAGAAATTTCACACAATTTGGTCTGACTGGATTCACATTAAGTTCACTGCGGATTATCTGGGAAGTGTTTGAATGATTGATTGAGTGACCTTCCTTTGGTCATCTAGAGATGCCCTTCTTCGGTTTTCCCCACCAGACATTTTCAGTAGGGGGGGGTTGGAATTTTGGAATTTCTGAGGCTATAGGTCATGTGCTTGTGGGAGAGGAGGACCAATTGTTTGCTACTCGCTTGTTTCTTGGTTTTTTTTTTCTTCTCTTTTCTTTCTCTCTTCCTTTTTCTTCTTTTTTTCTCTTCTCTTTCTACAGTCCTGCCATATTTGTAATCCTGGTGTACTACAGCTGAGGATGGAGTTACATTATTGATTGTTCTTTATACCTATACCAGTAGGTTGATAGAACTAATCCTCCGACAGAATATGGTTTGCATACTCCTATTCCTCTGTATTCACTCAATGTTGGACTGGATTGTATCTTGTTGTACACTGACTGTATATGACTGCTCTACACATTTTCTTTCTTTCTGATGTAATGTTTTTACTTGAAAATGATTCTGAAAGGCTATTGTTGTTGATACCATCTGTTTTCAATAAAAGACTTTATGGAAAAAAAAAATGAATGATGGGCACTGATATGTGGCACTGATAGACAGCAATGATATATAGATGGCACTGATAGCCATCATTGGTTCGCACTGAAAGGCAGCACTGATGGGCACTAATATGTGACACTGATAGGTGGCACTGTTATGTGGCAATGATGGGCACTGATAGGCTGTGCATGGACGGGGCCGGAGTGACAGCTGGTTAAAAGGTACCTGAGTGCTGTCCATAGAATAACCAGGCAACAATTCTATCGCCATGTTTACCAAACTCCAGTGAAATGTAATACCAAAATTCTAAGGTTCTCAAGCAAGCTCCCTCTCAGTAACCACACTGGCCCATGTCCCACCAAAAGGAGAGCATAGTTCCAAAAGAGCGATGTCACAGGAAAATGATCCTTCGAAGTGACTCCTAGTAAAGTT
The DNA here is from genome assembly GCF_062004578.1 of Staurois parvus. Taxonomy (NCBI): domain Eukaryota; kingdom Metazoa; phylum Chordata; class Amphibia; order Anura; family Ranidae; genus Staurois; species Staurois parvus. The sequence goes on from NW_028318988.1 coordinate 2,844,291, forward strand.
AGCATGTATTCATACTGGCCCTAGCCTCTATACGGTTCCATGTGAATGTGGCTAGGACCAGTGAAATGCTAATGGAGTGCCCAGGCTAGATGGGTAACTGAATAGGCATAAAAAAACAACTAATGACCAGCTCCTTCTGGATAACTTGAAAACACAATAAAAACACAGAGTTCATTGGGCAATGGTTCTCCTGCAGCCCCAAGTTCATGACACCTCCAATCCCTTGACAAGTTGTCTAGTAGGAGGCTGGAGCACCCATAAATAGTTTGAAGCCTGGAGCAGTGGCTGCGAGATCCTAGGTTCAGCCCTGCCAGGTTCCAGCTATAGTTTAAGTTTTAGGGGGGGCTATAGCTCACTGAAGAATACCCAGAGGAGACTGGAGGGAAGACTGTCCAGTGTTCTTGTGAGTCTGTGTCTCCCTCACTGAAGAGTGCCCAGTGGATAATCCTGTGACAGTGATCTAGGAGTTGTACCCTACTCTAAAAAAGCCCTGTATTTGTATTTATCTATGCATTAACCAGGTTGTTCCTGTCCTCCATTGAAACTTGCTATTTGAAGATTGTGATAAAATGCATAAATTTTAGGGATAGTACTGTACAGTTATTTTCCAATTGGGAATGTGTATTTACCGCCTCCCGCCCGCAATATAAGGAAATGACGGGAGGGTGGCGGTTCTCTTATTCTGGGAAGACATCCTCCCACTCTAGCTGTGCATGCGTGCCCCCCCTGGGCTCACAATGCGGTGATCGGTGGTGCGCTGTGTCCCTCAGACACAGCGGATCACCGATCGTAGTAAAGAGCCAATGACATTGGCTCTATCATGTGATCAGCTGTGTCCAATCATAGCTGATTGCATGTAAATAGGAAATGCCAGTTATTGGCAGTCCTCTCCTCACACTGACAGCGGGCGAGGAGAGGAGAGCCGGTAATCAGCATTCCTCAGAGGGGACATGTACACTGATCATCAGGGCACTGATAATCAGTGCCCTGATGATCAGTGTAGCCCCATCAGTGCCACCTGCCAGTGCCCCTAATTGCCACCTGTCAGTGCCCATAAATGCCACATACCAGTTCCCATTAGTGAACATCAATGTCACATATCAGTGCCCATCAGAACTGCCTTTCAGTGATCCCTATCAGTTCCAGTAAGTGCTGCCTATCAGTGCCACTCAGTGCCGCCTATCAGTGTTTGTCAGTTCTGCCTATCAGTGCCAGTCAGTGCTGCCTATCAGTGCCCATTACTGCCGCCTATCAGTGAGATATATGAGTGCTGCCTTTCAGTGCCCATCAGTGATGCCTGTCAGTGCCCACCAGTGCCTCCTCATCATTGCCCATTAATGCAGCCTATCAGTGCCCATCGCTGCAGCCTCATTAGTGCACATCAGTGAAGGAGAAAAATTACTTATTTACAACATTTTACAACAGAAACTAAGAATTTTTTTTAATTTCAGTCTTTTTTAGTTTGTTTAGCAAAAATAAAAATCCCAGTGGTGATTAAATACCACTGAAAGCTCTGTCTCAAAACATTGTTAAAAGTTTTGTTTGGGTACAGTGTTGCATGACCGCGCAATTGTCATTCAAAGTGCGACAGTGTTGAAAACTGAAAAGTGGCCTGGGCAGGAAAGGGGTAAAAGTGCCCAGTAGGCAAGGGGTTAAAGTGTATGTAAATTCTAACAAAAAAAATATTTTTGGTCTGTTAAATATACCACAAAAAGTGTATTATATCTGTTTGACAAAAAAAAGGTTATTCATTCTTTTTTTTTTACTTCTTGAAGTTCGGTTTTACGTAGCCATGGCTAAATATATTTCTGACACTAATTAGGATACCAGCTGTGGCAGCTAATGGTCCCACTGGAAGGATTTTTTGCAGTTGCTGAAAAAGTGCGATCTTAATTCAAAGCAAAGCTTCACCTACAGTATAAAAGCTTGTCTGGTTTGGAATGTTTCAGTCTTCTGATATATATAGAAGTGTAGAGGAAAGTCCTGTAGCCACAACCACATTTAAAGTATCCACAGAGTAGAATATTTCTTCTAATTTCCTTCATGGTATCCTAATTGAAATACAATGTTATGATTTGTCTACTGTGCACTGCAAGAAAGAAAGTCTATCCCCAATTCTATCCATGGAGAACATAACAACCTACACCAATTTTGTCCTTTTGGGGCTTATTGAGATGGAACCATTTAGATACTTATACGCTCTACTTGCTTTTACAGTATATTCAACTTCTCTCTTTGTGAGTTTATTTATTATCTATGTAACCTGGACAGAGAAAAGTTTGCATGAACCGATGTACATCTTTATATGTGGACTGGTCTTCAACGTGATGGTCGGGAGTTCATCTTACCTCCCCAAGCTGTTGATTGACTTATTGTGTAAAAATCCAACTATTTCCCTCTCCGGATGTCTACTTCAAGGCTTTTGCATCCAGAGTTATTCTGCTGCTGAAATTATTACTTTCACTATTATAGCATATGACCGATATCTGGCGGTAGGTCACCCTCTGAGGTACCCCATGCTGATGACAAACTTGACAAGTCAAAAGTTTCTACTTTCCATATGGGTTTTTGTTCTTGTGGTAACAGGTACAGTTGTATTGTTAACGGCAAGGTTGACCTTTTGCGCAGTAAATATCAACAATGTCTACTGTGAGACCATGTCTCTCAATCGACTTTCTTGTGGTGATATCACAGTCAATAATATCTATGGAACAGTATGTGCTTTGTTCGTTGTGATTATCTCTGTGCTTGTGGTCATTTACTGTTACATAAGGACGATTGTCATCTGTCTCAAACTTCCTAGGGAAGCCTCTCAGAAAGCCGCCCAAACGTTGGTTACTCATGTAATTGCCTTTTCCATTTTTATGGTTGGAACTATGTTTATTGCCTTTAGGTATAGATTAGGCAGCATTTCTCTCTCAACTGTTGCCCATGTTGTCATCTCTATGAGTGGTCTGAATACATCTATTACTGTTAATCCTCTGATTTATGGCATAAGGACCACGGCTCTCAGAATAAAAATTGCACACAATCTGCACAACATCTTGGGAAAGTCAAAATAACATACTTGGTTCATAACTCCTTTGTAGGAAATTTACCATCTTTGTAACTTTGCTCAATACTTATAATAAAGTAATACAGTCTTCCAAAGTGCCACATCCCAGTGTATCAGAAAAAAGAAAATGGAACCAGGAAGGGAAGATAATACCTCCCCTTGCTAGTCTCCAATGTATGGACTGACTTTATTGGCACACCACAAGACAACAATTAAAATTCAGTCAGTTTATTACAAAATTGCTTAACACCTTTCTGCCTGGCCATAGCAGATTGACGGCCTGGTGGAAAGTGCTTTGCACATGGCCACGGGGCCACGTACCAGCGTGATCTGTCACTGGCTGTTTCAATGGGACACAGCCGATGACAAATCACTACACTGGCCCATGGTCCCTGCTGCACTTACCTCCATGCGGGATGAGCTATTACTGCCCACATAACTGGAACAGTGGTTCAGGGATTTGAAATCCCTGCTTTTCTCCCTCTTCTTTTGCAGCACTTTCAGGACAGATCAGAGCGCTTCTTATTGGTTAGCACCGGCACACTATCACTTTGATCCATCCCAGAAGTGCTGCACAGAGAAGAGGGAGAAAAGTGGGTATTTTGAATACCCAGACCACTACACCGTGTCTGCCGACACTGACAGCTCATCACCCATGGGGACAAGTACAATGGGGACAAGTGGGGTGGGGAGGGTGTACAGTGTTAGTTCACATTTTTATTTTTTCTGAAAAGGTGAACTTACACTTTAACTTCCTCCATTCCTCACCCTCCCACAGTATCGAAATTACATTTTTTTTAAATTTAAAAAAATGTTTTAAAAGTTTTGCTATGGCCTTCCCCACTGCCACCGTTCTCGCCTAGGTGTCCCTGCTCCTGCAACCTCCTGGGATACAGTGAAGGAAATAAATATTTGCTCCCCTGCTGATTTTGAATGTTTGCCCACTCACAAAGAAATGATCGGTCTAAAAATCGAATGTTCGGTGTATTGTAACACTGAGAGACAGAATAGCAACAAAAAATTCAGCAGAAATGCATGTCTAATAAATGATGACTGATTTGCATGTTCATGAGGGAAATAAGTATTTGATCCCCTATCATTCAGCAGGATTTCTGGCTACCAGGTGTCTTTCATACAGGTAACAAGCTGAGATTAGAAGCAGTCTCTTAAAGGGAGTGCTGCTAATCTCATTTTGTTACCTGTATAAAAGACACCTGTCCAAAGGAGCAATCAAACAATCAGATTTCAAACTCTCCACCATGGCAAAGACCAAAGAGCTGTCCAAGGATGTCAGGGACAAGATTGTAGACCTACACAAGGCTGGACAGGGCTAGCAAACTATCGCCAAGCAGCTTGGTGAGAAGGTGACAACAGTTGGTGCAATCATTCGCAAATGGAAAAAACACAAAACAACTGTCAGTCTCCCTAGGTTTGGTGCACCATGCAAGATCTCACCTTGTGGAGTGTCAATGATCATGAGAACAGTGAAAAATCATCCCAGAACTACACTTGAGGATCTTGTCAATGATGTCCAGTCAGCTGGGACCACAGTCACCAAGGAAACAATTGGTAACACACTACACCGACAAGGATTGAAATCCTGCAGTGCCCGCAAGGTCTCTCTGCTCAAGAAAGCACATGTCCAGTCCCGTCTGAAGTTTGCCACTGAACATCTGAATGATGCAGAGGAGGACTGGTGGAAAGTGTTGTGGTCAGATGAGGCCAAGATCGAGCTCTTTGGCATCAATTCAACTCGCAGTGTATGGAGGAGAAGGAATGCTGCCAAGAACACCATTCCAACTGTCAAACATGGTGGTGGAAACATTCTGCTTTGGGGGTGTTTTTCTGCTAAGGGGACAGGACAACTGCACCGCATCAAAGGGTCAAATCTTGGGTGAGAACCTTCTTCCCTCAACCAGGGCATTGAAAATGGGTCGTGGATGGGTGTTCCAGCATGACACTGACCCAAAACACACAGCCAAGGCAACAAAGGAGTGACTCAAGAAGAAGCACATTAAGGTCCTGGAGTGGCTTAGCCAGTCTCCAGACCTTAATTTGATTGAAAATCTGTGGAGGGAGCTGAAAGTTCGAGTTGCCAAACTTCAGTCACCAAACCTTAATGATTTGGAGAGGATCTGCCAAGAGGATTGAGCCAAAATCCCTCCTGAGATGTGTGCAAACCTGGTGGCCAACTACAGGAAACGTCTGACCTCTGTGATTGCCAACAAGGGATTTGCCACCAAGTACTAAGTCATATTTTGTGAAGGGGATCAAATACTTATTTCCCTCATGAACATGCAAATCAGTCATCACTTGTTAGACATGCGTTTCTTTTGAATGTTTTGTTGCTATTCTGTCTCTCAGTGTTACAATACACCTACCATTTGATTTTTAGACCGATCATTTATTTGTGAGTGGGCAAACATTCAAAATCAGCAGGGGATCAAATATTTATTTCCTTCACGGTATGTGAAGGGGACACCCCAGGAGGCAACAGGATCAGGGACTCACAGCAGCTGGTGGGTAGGACTCGTGCACACAATCAATGGTCAGCTGCATCAAGAAGAAGCAGCTGGGCTCTAATGGCATCAAAGGGAAAGATGGTGGAACGGGACCCAGTCTGGGGCAATTGAGCAGCATATCACAGCAGGGAAAAGCTGGATTTTGTGGGCATATGAACACTTTTATGAGGTACAACCCTAAACAGCAGATAAGAGGACACAAAATGGGGTGGAGGGGAAGTTATTGAAGTACCTCTTTTGGGTAAAAGCAAAATTAGGTAAATAATAAAATACAATGCTCTTCATTTCTCTGTTACTTACTTTCTACACTCTTTTTCTCTCGCATTTGACCAGAATAAACTTTTGATAAGTTTATATTACAAAGTAAACTGCCAAGGCAACCCTTTCAAACACAATTATTTTTAGACATCTGGGTACATATCACTGTGGGTTTAGCTGGTCCAGTGATATACTGGTATCTGCAGCTAGGAAACCAACATTGGGTACAACCTAGAAATACCCAGAAATGTATTTGGTTCCCCCTTACATGACATATGCACGGTTATTTCCCTGATTACATTTCTTCAATGCCTTTGTAACAATTTTATTTTTTAAGGCATTCTTTATTTTTCTTTCCTTAACCTCCTCGGCGGTATGATTCTTTCCGATTTTTGGTGCTGAAAGCGGTACCATTTTTTTGCATGGAAATATATAGTTCTTTATTGTAGGCTGTAATTTTTAGGAATAACTCACTGAAATCTGTCCGAACAAGAGTCTAGTAAACATTCCGGATATGATAAAATTTGAAACACGAAATCATAAATTATAATTTAATAAATAATCATAAAAAATAATAATATAATAATAATAAATTTAATTCAATAATATAATCAAACCAAAAACACTGAAATTTGAAATAGAGCGCCAAGTTCGCACATTGCTGAGCAAAGTCGTAAAATCGTTTTCAGTGCCTGATGACGAATTTCCCCCACGAATCATTATCACTCAATTCTGCAAGTGGTTCTGATTTACTATCGCTGCTCTAAAACCGCTTTTGACGTAAAGGGACGCTTTTTGGACGCCATGGACTTTTCTCAGTTTCCAGGCAGAAAGAACAGTCAAAATGCAGGCAGGGCGCCGGACAAAGCAGTAGGGACAAAATATATGTGAAATGCATTGAAACAGCAATGACAGCAAAAATGACATTTTTAAAAAATTTTAAATTTCCCGCCAGTTCCGGCGCCCGTACGTCCCGACGTCACAGGGACCAGAACACAGAAGCCGGATGCCGGCATTGGCCGGAGGAGATGGCCAGGGACGCTGCAGGGGACACATCGCGGGAGCGAAGGACAAGGTAAGTGCTGCAGGGACCCCCTGAGCAACGCCGCATGGTAAGCCCAGTGTAGCTCGGGGTTACCGCTTTTGGTATAGAAATTTTACCCCGAGCTACACTCGGGAAAACCGCCAAGGAGGTTAATGAAAAATTGTATTGTGTATTGCTCAATGCATTACACACTATACTGCCAAAAGTATTGGGCCCGCCCTCCAAATCATTGGATTCAGGAGTTCCAATCACTTGTGTGGCCACAGGTGTATACAATCAAGCCCCTAGGCATGCAGACTGATTCTACAAACATTGGTGAAAGAATGGGTCGCTCCCAGGAGCTCAGTGAATTCAAGCATGGTACCGTGATAGGTGGCCACCTGTGCAATAAGTCTATCCGTGACAATTCCTGGCTACTAAATATTCCACGCTCAACTGTCAGCCACCAAGTGGTAGGCCACGTAAAATGACAGAGCAGGGTCAAGCATGCTGAAGCACACAGTGCGCAGAAGTCACCAACTGTATGCAGAGTCAATAGCTAAAGACCTCCAAACTTGGTGTGGCCTTCAGATAAGCACAACAACAGTGTAGAGAGCTTCATGGAATGGGTTTCCTTTGCCGAGCAGCTGCATCCAAGCCTTACATCACCAAGTGCAATGCAAAGCGTCAGATGTCGTGGTGTAAAGCACGCCACCACTGGACTCTAGAGCAGGGGAGACGTGTTCTCTGGAGTGACCAATCACGCTTCTCTGTCTGGCAATCCGATGAACATGTCTGAGTTTGGCGGTTGCCAAGACTGCATTGTGCCAAGTGTAAAGTTTGATGGAGGGGGGATTATGGTGTGGGGTTGTTTTTTAGGGGTTGGGCTTGGCCCCCTAGTTCCAGTGAAGGGAACTCTTAAGGTGTCAGCATACCAAGACATTTTGGACAATTTCATGCTCCCAACTTTGTAGGAACTATTTGTGGATGGCCCCTTCCTGTTCCAACATGACTGCACACCAGTGCACAAAGCAAGGTCCATAAAGACATGGAGGAGCCAGTTTGCGGTGGAGAAACTTTACTGGCCTGTGCAGAGTCCTGACCTCAACACCATAATACACCTTTGGGATGAATTAGAGCGGAGACTGCGAGCCAGGCCTCCTCCCCCGACATCAGTGCCTGACCTCACAAATGTGCTTCTGGAAGAATGGTCCAACCTTCCCATAGACACCCTCCTAAACCTTGTGGACGGCCTTCCCAGAAGAGTTGGAGCTGTTATAGCTGCAAAGGGTGGACCGACTCAATATTGAACCTTACGGACTAAGACTGGGGGGCCATTAAAGTTCATGTGCGTGGAAAGGCAGGCGTCCCAATACTTTTGGCAATATAGTGTATGTTTGTAATTCAACATTAAAAAAAAGGTTTAATACAGTAATTTAAGAAACATATAACAGCATACAGCTAATAGCACAACACCTATACAAAATCCTATTGTTCTGCCTCCAGCAAGGAAATTCAGTGTTGATCTGCCTGCAGTATTAAATTTAACCACTAGATGGAGTGCAGAATGAATGTACTGTCTTAAAGAAACTAGAGACTGTTTAGCCTAATAAAAAAACACTTTCATTCTAAGAAAAGAAAATATATATTTTTTAAAAAGCCCAGTATGTATACTGCCATTTGTAAACGCTATAACTTTCACGTAAACCAATTCATTTACACGTATTGGTTTTTTTAAAATTTGTATTATTTATTTATTTCAGGTACTTATATAGCGCCGTCAATTTACGCAGTGCTTTACATATATATTATACATTCACATCAGTCCCTAACCCTCAAGGGGTGTACAATCTAAGGTCCCTAACTCACATTCATACATACACATACTAGGGACAATTTAGACAGGAGCCAATTCACCTACCAGCATGTCTTTGGAGCATGGGAGGAAACCAGAGTACCCAGAGGAAACTCACACAGACACAGGGAGAACATGCAAACTCTGGGCAGGAGGTGCCGTGGCTGGGATTCGAAGCAACGACCCGAATACTGCCAGGCGGAAGTGCTAACCATTTAGCCACTGTGCTGCCCTAGCAAAGACATGCAGCAGAATATATTTTGGCCTAAATTTATGATGAAATTTTATTTTTTTTATTTTTTTTACTGGACATGTTTAATAGCAAAAAGTAAAAAATAATGTTTTTTTTCTCAAAATTGTCTGATTTTTTTTTTACAGCGCAAAAAATAAAAAACGCACAGGCGATCAAATACCACCGAAAGAAAGCTCAATTTGTGGGAAAAAAATGACATAAATTTAATTTGGGTGCAGTGTTGTATGACCGCGCAATTGTCAGTTAAAATAACGCAGCGCCGTAACACAAAAAATGGCTGGTCAGGAAGAAGGGGAAATCCTTAGTAGGGCAAGTGGTTAAATACCGCAGAATCATTTTTTTTTGTGAATTGGACATTTTGTTACCGCATGCGATAATTTATGCAAATAAGTCATGTGACAGTGTTATCGCATAGGGAACTGACCCCTGTATGTACTACTTATCTGTTTTTCCTGATAGTTTCATCCCACCCTGATTTGTTAATACAGCTTCAAGGTTACATTCAGTCCTTCTTATTGAAGATAGGAGGGTTTAGCTGCATGTCGGGTTACACACAGGGAACCGTGTAACGAGGACAGAACACCTATATTCAGGGCTGGAGATAACAGGGTACCACCAGTCCTCTTGTACGGGGCCCAGGCCAGCAGAGGGGCCCAAGCAGCTGGGTGAATTGGATGTGGGCAGGGAGAGTGATCGCTACAGCGGGGGGCAATTACTGGAACCGATCCCCTGTATGGAGCAGATGAAAGATGGTTTCTTCTCCTCTCCCTTCCTCTGGCTTTCAGTCAGGGGCGGACTGACAACTCATGGGGCCCCTGGGCAATAGGGGATCATGGGGCCCCTGTGTCCTTGCCCACACTCAAACCACACCCAAAAAAGCCCATGAAAAGGAACCAGGGACACCTCATGGGCCCCCCTACTGACCCCGGGCCCTCGGGCAATGCCTGAGTTCCCCAATGGTCAGTCCACCCTTGCTTTCAGTTGCTACAGAGAGAGCCATACTGAGAAACTGCTACAGTAATTGCCCCATCACCCCCCCTGTACACCATACATTTCCCCCTGCTGCCCCCACACCTGTAATGTTTCCGGCTTCCCTCCTCTCATTCCCACCAGCAGCTGCAAGCAATACGATCCTTCAGTATGGAGAGTGGGGAAAGGGTTTGGTAAATATTTCCCATTTACCAGCCCCTTTCTTTCCTGAATGAACACAATGAGTTATTGGTACCAATCAATCATTGTGTTCATTCATAATTGAAGCATAGTAAACTGTTTTCTTGTGAGAATAGGGGAGGGGGGTGGCTTGTCAGGTTGGCTGTATGGGGCCCCTGTGGTTTGGGGGGTCCCTGTCAGGTTGGCTGAATGGGGCCCCATGGTTTCTAACAGCAGCCCTGCCTATATTGCTATACATTTTTGCGGATCCTCATTTTTTTTCGAACCAGAATAAGATTAATTTCTATCTCTAAACCGACGAGTTAGACATTCACATGTGATTGGAATTTCGGATATACACATAAAGATATGCGTTCATCGCTTGAAAACGTACACATGGTTTGATATGTTTCATGTACAGGAACTTAAGTGACCTGCTTGGAGCCCAGACCTCAACCCTACTAGCTTTTGTTTGACTTGGAATTCCAATTGCATGCAAGGTCTTCTTATTAAATATCAGTAGCTGATCTCACAAGTGCTACAATAGTTTATTGAATAACCTTTTTCAATAGTTTTTCAGTAACTATAACAGCTTTGGAATTACTTTTCGGTTTGTTTTTAATCCACAGCGCTGATGCAGGTGGATGTAACCGCATGTCCTCCCGCAGGTGAATGTACCCATCAGCGATCACATAGACAGTAGTAAACAATGGGTGTAATTTCCTGACATCATTGCTTACAACTGTATGATCTTTGTGATTAGTCACAGAGATCACACAGTGCAGAACCAATCAAAGTAGCCTTGTACTATGTGATAGCTGTGATTAGCCAAAGCTATCACAGTATTTCTCAATGACTACAGAAATGCAGACAGAGAGAGTGAGAAATTATTGCTCTTGAAATTTTATATATATATATATATATATATATATATATATATATATATATTTTTTTTTTTTAACTCATGTCACCAGTCAGGGTCCCTAATCACTACCACCCACTCACAGTGTCCCTAAGAAATGCCGCACTGGTTACAGTGTCCTTGATAACAGCCATACATGTCCCTATTCACCACCACCCACTCAGTCGGGTGGACTGACAACTCATGGGGCCCCCGGGTAATAGGGGATCATGGGGCCCCTGTGTCCTTGCAGAAACTCAAAAAAGCCTATGAAAAAGGTACCAAGGGCATCTCATGGGGCCCCCTACTGACCCCGGGCCCTCGGGCAGTGCCTGAGTTTCGAAATGGTCAGTCCGCCCCTGCTCACAGTGTTGCTAACCACCGCCACACCATTCACAATGTCTGTGATCACTGTCACACAATTCAAATTGTCCCTGATCACCACCACACCAGTCATATTGTCCCTGATCACCACCACACCAGGCATATTGTTCCTGATAACCTCCACACCAGTCATATTGTCCCTGATCACCTCCACACCAGTCATATTGTTCCTGATAACCTCCACACCAGTCATATTGTTCCTGATCATCTCCAAACCAGTCATATTGTTCCTGATTACCGCCACACCAGTCATATTGTTCCTGATTACCACCACACCAGTCATATTGTTCCTGATTACCGCCACACCAGTCATATTGTTACTGATCACTGCTCCACCAGTTACAGTGTCTGTGATCACCGCCAAACCAGTTCCAGGTCCCTGATCACTGCCACACCAGTCATATTGTCCATGATTACCACCACACCAGTCGTATTGTTCCTGATTACCGCCACACCAGTCGTATTGTTCCTGATTACCGCCACACCAGTCGTATTGTTCCTGATTACCGCCACACCAGTCATATTGTTCCTGATTACCGCCACACCAGTCATATTGTTCCTGATCACCGCCACACCAGTCATATTGTTCCTGATCACCTCCACACCAGTCATATTGTTCCTGATCACCACCACACCAGTCATATTGTTCCTGATTACTGCCACACCAGTCATATTGTTCCTGATCACCACCACACCAGTCATATTGTTCCTGATTACTGCCGCACCAGTCATATTGTTCCAGATTACTGCCACACCAGTCATATTGTTTGTGATTACCACCACACCAGTCATATTGTTCCTGATCACTGCTCCACACCAGTCATATTGTTCCTGATCACTGCTCCACCAGTTACAGTGTCCGTGATCACCGCCAAACCAGTTCAAGGTCCCTGATCACTGCCACACCAGTCATATTGTCCATGATTACCGCCACACCAGTCATATTGTCCCTGATCACTGCCAAACCAGTCATATTGTCTCTGATCACTGTCATACCAGTTACAGTGTCCCTGATCACTACCAAGCCAATCATATTGTCCCTATTCACCTCCATACTAGTTACAGTGTCTGTGATCACTGCTATACCAGTTCCAGTGTCCCTGATCACCGTCACGCTGGTTGTATTGTCCCTGATAACTGCCACACCAGGTACAATGTCCCTGATAACCACCACACCAGTCATATTGTCCCTGATCACTGTCACACCAGTTATAGTGTCTCTGATCACCACTGCACCAGTCGCAGTGTCACCTCACCAGTGTAAGCTAGCGATGGTGTCCCTGATTATCACCACACCAGTTCCAATGTCACCAGACCAGTGTAAGTCCGAAGTAGTGTTCTGGATCACCACTACTCAAGTCCCCCTGTCATCATACCAATGCAGCCAGCAACAGTGCTCCTGTCAACTGCCACATCATTGCAGTTTTGCTTCTGTCTACTGCCTGTACCAATCCTGACCTGTTTATTGACCATGTTTTTGCCTGATGCCTGGACCAATCCTTTGCCTGCTTGCTGGCTGTGTTTTTGCCTGCCACCTGAACTGACCCATCTACACATCCAGCTGATGACATTCTTGTGAGAAACCAGTTCAAGCCATCCTCTGTGGACAACTGCACTCCTGGAACCACAGGAACTCTTTTGTTCTCCCTTTCTTCAGTCTCCTGTGCTTCCTGGCCAGTGAACTTGGCATTCCTGGGGGCCCCCATGTACCAGTAGGCTAGGCTTACCTGACTTATAACAACTGGGACTACTGTAGGTGATGCTACGCTAAGCAATATTTTTTGACCGCTCGTATAGAGATGACCATTACAGTATATTGGTTTTGACACAGTTTTATTATTTATTTATTTCAGGTACTTATATAGCGCTGTCAATTTACGCCGCACTTTACATATATATTGTACATTCACATCAGTCCCTAACCCTCAAGGGGTGTACAATCTAAGGTCCCTAATTTACATTCACATACTTGGGACAATTTAGACAGGATCCAATTAACCTACCTGCATGTCTTTGGAGTGTTGGAGGAAACCCACGCAGGCACAGGGAGAACATGCAAATTCAGGCAGGTGGTGCCATGGCTGGGATTCGAAGCAACGACTCTAGTACTGCCAAGCGGAAGTGCTAACCATTTAGCCACTGTGCTGCCCTAGCAAAGACATGCAGCAGAATATATTTTGGCCTAAATTTATGATAAAATTTTATTATTTTTATTTTTTTTACTGGACATGTTTAATAGCAAAAAGTCAAAAATATTGTTTGATTCGAACCAACGACCCTAGTGCTGCCAGGTGGAAGTGCTAACCACTAAGCCACTGTGCCACCCAGTTGGTTGACTTGTGGGATATAGAAGATTCAATGTCTAGTATGACCATACTTAGGAGGAGTAGCAGAATGTGTTTTGGGGTATATTTCTATGTCCATACTGTGTGTGAGAAATTTCTCATTAAATTAACAACTTTGTGTAAAAAAAATAATTTTATGTTCTTTCTGAAATTTCCAAAACTTGTGGCAAAAAAAATGAAGTCTTCAAAAGACTTACTATGCCTCTTAAAAATAATTTGGCGTGTTTACTCTTCAAAATGTGTTCATTTTATGGGTGTTTCCACTATCCTGGTGCTCTAGGACCACCTAAAATGTGATAAATGTGAAGGTAGTAAAGAAATTAGATGCATAATTTAAGCTCCTAGAACACCCTTGGACTTGGAAGGGGACTCCTTGGATTTTGGGCTGTTCTAGTACCATGAGGCCTTGCAAATAAAATAAATAATTATAAATTAAAAAATCACAATTTTTGCCTGTGTGTATTGGGATGCCATATATTAGGGTACCAACACCAGCAGGATGATAGCTAATTTCTGTTTCAATACCTTTGTATTAAAGATACGTAATACTGTATGTCCAGAGCCCTCATTTCAACTCAGAGATGCGTTTAAACAATATTCATAGACCTGTTTAGAGGTCACATACTCCTTATAGTTAGTCAATGTAAGAAGAAAATTTACCTTTGTAAAACAAACACAAACAGCAGGAATGAGAGTAAATTAAAAAAAAAGTAAAGAACAGATGCCAGGAGATTCCAGGTTAGGAAGAGGGGGATGCCAGAGACAAGCTTTTTTTTAGTGCAGTAGTAATCCATTTCTATTAGCCAAATGACATAAGTAGCAAGGATCTCTCAAAATATTTAGGGAGGTAGTACTTTATCCATGGGGACCAAATCAGCTGGAATTTGTGGGAGGTATCATCGAGCATTGCCACCATTTTTTTGTGGATTAGGTACCACAACATCTTTTGTTTAACCTGAGTTTTTGTCAGGATAGAGGACCACCATAATTTTGCCAAGGTTTGTTTCAATGTGGTAAGGAGAAACACCAGTGGATGAAATTGGTTATTTGTGCAGTCAGGTGGCTTCTGATTTTCCATTGCTTTTTTGGTGCTTCTCCGCCTTTTGGCTAAGATCAAGTGTAGTATCTGTTCTTATCAGTGTCCAGTGGGGGTGCTCCCGGCCATTCTAGCTTTGCGGGGATGGCTGTTGTATAGCACCCTCACTGGTATGATGGGGGTCCGGAAGGCTAGTACCGGAGGGACAGAAACCGGGGAGCGCCACGAGTTAAGCTGGGGCCCTGGGAGTAATTCCTTCGAGAAGACTGGAAAGACCCAGTACCTCCTGATTTGGACGGATCTACCTTGGTCTGGCCAGGGGCTGGGAAGGCAGAGAGTCCGCAAACACGGTGCCCCCTGAGTAGTCGCCTCAGGGGTGCTATGAGTAGCACTTGGGTGTGGGACCCCACGTTGTGAATGAGCACGCGTTTAAAACACTTTTTGCACTGCGCCTCTAGGACCGGGCCTTTTGGCCAAGTCCTGGGCAATTTTTTTTGCTACAGGCCTCAGGGCCTGGTCAGTGCACAATTTGGGCACGACCACTTTTTTATTATTTTTATAGATTATTTAATTATTTATTTATTTTTCTCACCCCACGTTTGTCACTTTTACTTATGTGTGTGTTTTTCTCACAGGATGGAGGGTGTGGGTCCTCGGGCCTGCCCTGAAGTCTAGGGGGAGGATGTGTGGCCTTTTGGTTCCTTCCTCCCCTGTCCCTAGGGGGTTTTCTCTTCGGGAGAACCCCCTGGCCTAGTACTGGATGTCCGGCTTCGGCTGGGCATAAGGAACGGTGGTCCACCAGGCCTTTTGGCCAGGAGGACCAAATGGGAACCTTGTCCCTGTCAGGAGCTTCGTGCCCCGGGGGATCAGAGTGGTGGTCCAACCCCTTCGGGGGTAGGACAAAGCACACCCCTAAGTGCACTTTTTGTGTGGTGTTTTTGCACTTGCACTTTTTTGTGAAACACTTACGGGTTTTTCGTTCTAGTTTGCACGTTTGCGGACTTTAAAAAAAAAAAAAAAAATTGCTTTTTTGGTGCTTTTCAAACACCCTGGAAGGTAACTAATTTCACCTTAGCCAGTGGATGAAGTAAGGCCTGACATCGCTAGACAGGTAATTTCTATGCAAAGTCTGACCTCTAATGTGACGTTGTTTGTACTTGCCTATAATAACATCTTTAGCTGCCTGTATTGTTAGACTAAAACAATTTCTTTAACAGGGCTATCATTCATTAATAAATCCCTTTTGAATGTTTGCAAGCCTCTTGGTGGTTACTCATGTCCAAGCAAGAGGACCCAAACAATCCAGGGCTCCTCCGGGGTGGCACAACATGTGTAGGACCCATAAACAATAATGCACATTTTACCTATAGTATTTGTCCAACAGTTCAGTGCTTAAATATAAAACTGTGATGCAAACCCACTTGTGACCTATACAAACTGAAACATTTGTGTGAAAACCAGAATTAGTGAATATGTCCACCCAAAATGTGAATTGCCTCAAACTATGTTGCAGTCAATACCTCATTAAGATAAATGCATCATACATATGAAAATCAGCAAGTGAAAAAATAAAACAATATGTAAAAAACACAATTAAATCAACAAAGAAATAAGTCAAAAACAAAGAAGTCCATAGAAAAAAAGCCCTATTTCCAAGTGCAATTGTTGCTTAGTGATGATCAGTTATCCATATCATTCCAAAAGTGGTGACATGTTAAAAAATGCATACAAGTGTAACATCCCACACTGTGCTTGAGGGAGGCTTTCCAATTCTCAGGTCCAAGCAAGAGGACTCAAACAATCCAGTGACTCCTCCAGGATAGCACTACATGTATAGGAGCCAGAAGCAATAATTCATACTTTAGCTATAGTACCTCACAGGGGATCATCTCACCTATGGCAGAAACCAGATGAAAGGGAGCCAATGGAAATTGAAACAGAAAAGTGACGGCAGAAAAAGAGTGGTCCATCGTGTCCAGGCTTTTTTGTATAGAGTATTGATCTATCCTTGTCCCACGCATGTTGGAAGCTATTTACTGTTGACTGGCTCACTCTGGCTGGAAGTTTATTCCAAGCATCAACTACCCTTTCAGTAAAATAGTACTTTCTGAGATTAGTTTTGAACTTTCCTCCAGTTAGTTTGAGGTCCTGTCCTCGTGTTTTTGATTTTGGTTTCATGTTGAAAATACTGCCCTCCTGAACCTTATTCACCCCCTTGATGTAGTTAAAGGTTTCAGTCATGTCTCCCCTTTCTCTACTTTCCTCCAGACTGTACATGATAAGTTCCTGAAGTCGCTCTTGATATATTTTATCCCCCCAGACCTTTCACAATGTTTGTTACCCATCTCTGGACTTGTTCTGTTTTATCAAAATCTTTTTGAAAGTGAGGTCTCCAGAACTGGACACAGTATTCTAAATGAGGTCTAATTAAAGATCTATATAGAGGAATCAGGACCTCCTTCCTCCTGCTGGTGACCACTCTAGTGATATAAAGATCTATATAGAGGGATCAGGACCTCCTTCCTACTGCTGGTGACCCCTCTAGTGATATAAAGATCTATATAGAGGGATCAGGACCTCCTTCCTCCTGCTGGTGACCCCCTAGTGATATAAAGATCTGGGAATCAGGATCTCCTTCCTCCTGCTGGTGACCCCTCTAGTGATATAAAGATCTATATAGAGGAATCAGGACCTCATTCCTCCTGCTGGTGAGCCCTCTAGAGATATAAAGATCTATATAGAGGGATCAGGACCTCCTTTCTCCTGCTGGTGAGCCCTCTAGAGATATAAAGATCTGGGAATCAGGACCTACTTCTTCCTGCTGGTGACCCCTCTACTGATGCATCCTAGAATACTATTTGCTTTCCCCACTGCCTGGCCACACTGCTCATTTTGCAATCATCTGACATAAGTACCCCTACGTCCTTTTCTTCATAAGTGCTGGCAACCACTGTACCCCTAAGTTTTTACTCTCTCAAGGGATTCTTTTTCCCTAGGTGCGTTATTTTTCATTTAGAAACATTCAACTGTGATTTCTACTTTTTTGAAATACAAATGTTCACTCTGCCCAAGGGTCACACAACACTCAAACTCAGAATGACCGAGCTTTCCTAGCAATGAAGCAGGACCCGATTTTAATATCAGTCTCTGCATCCATTCCTCTATTTCAGACACATAACAAGTGGCCTACCTGACAAAACCTTAGGCCCCATTTTTGTCTCTACCATCTCTACCCATGATAGATCTTGTTATGCCCAGTCTTGATGAGACAGACATGGAAGGAAATGCATGAGACCGAGAGGCAGTGTTAGATGAGGCTGTAGAAGATTTGTCTCCCCCACACTCCTCCTCTCCCCCACCTCCAGTCTAGATCAATTCTGACATCCCTCCCCTACAAGTAAAAAACATCATTCTTTGCTAGAAAACTACTTAGAACCCCCAAATACACTACTCAAAAAAAATTAAAGGAACACTTTAAAAACACATCAGAATTCAATGGGGAAAAATATTGTGCTGCATATCTATACTGATATGTACGGGGTAATGTGTTAGGAATGTAAGGATGCCCCATCGTTTGATGGAAATTAAAATTATCAACCTACAGAGGACTGAATTCAAAGACAGCCCAAAAATCAAAGTTAAAAAATGATGCAGCAGGCGAGTCCATTTTGCTGAAATTTTATTGCAGTAGCTCAACATAGTACTTAGTAGTTTGTATGGCCCCCATGTGCTTGTTTGCATACCTGACAATATCGGGGCATGCTCCTAATAAGACGACTGATATTGTCCTGGGGTATTTCCTCCCAGATCTGGACCAGGGCATCACTGAGTTCCTGAACAGTCTGAGGTGGAACCTGGTGGAGTCGGATGGACCAAAACATGATATCCCAGAGGTGTTCTATGGGATTTAGGTCAGGCGAGCGTGGGGGCCATTCAATGGTATCAATTCCTTCATCCTCCCGGAACTGCCTGCATATTCTTGCCACATGAGGCCGGGCATTGTCGTGCACCAGAAGGAATCCAGGACCCACTGCACCAGTGTAGGGTCTGACAAAGGGACAAGGATTTCATCCTGATACCTAATGGCAATCAGGGTGCCATTGTCTAGCCTGTAGAGGTCTGTGAGTCCCTCCATGGATATGCCTCCCCAGACCATCACTGACCCACCACCAAAGCAGTCATGCTAAATGATGTTACAGCTAGCATAATGTTCTCCACGGCTTCTCCAGACCCTTTCATGTCTGTCACATGTGCTCAGGGTGAACCTGCTCTCATTTTTGAAAAGCACAGGGTGCCAGTGGTGGACCTGCCAATCTGGTGTTCAATGACAAATGCCAATCAAGCTCTATGGTGCCAGGCAGTCAGCATAGGGCCCACTAGAGGACATAGGACCCTCAGGCCACCCTCATGAAATCTGTTTCTGATTGGTCAGAGACGCTCCGTGAGGACGTCAGAGTGACGAAACGCGTAGGGCGGAGCCTATTGGATGACGTCAGGACGTTCCCTGGAGCTGTCGGCGAGGTGTCCGCGGTGAACGGGGCTCGTCCATTCCGTGTATCTGATCGCTTGCTATACCAGTGTCAGGTGGACACTTTATTTTGTGAGTAAGATGAAATTGCAATAAAAAGTTTTAATGGTTCTTACTTGCTGCACCATCATGCCTTTTCTTTATTTTTGAGTGATATTACTATACATTTGGAGGATGATCGTTATATAAGGAGTCTTGGCCATACCTCAAAAGTCACTGCAGAGTATTGTTCCTGATATCTGGAAGTGTCTATACTATAGAGTGCTGCTTCATGATCTACTTACTCTCATCGCTCCCAGAGCAAACACGCTTGTGCTGATTTATAATCTAATCAGCATTGAGCTCTGGTGAGTTTATTCCATTCATTTGGTGGTGGATAAAGCACGGTGGATTTATATGTTTAAAGAAGAATTTTTGTTTGGGGTGTTGGACATTTTTTCTATACACTTATATGCACGGAATTTATGGATTATTTTCACTGGAGATTTTTTTGTATTTAAGATGTTGGGACTTTTATACACATATTATTTGTGATGTTAATTTTGATATATTTAGCGCATTCCAATTGCTGATTTTTAAAAGTTTTTAGAGGTTACCATTTTAAAGTTATAGAGGAGGTCTGAATCTAGAATTATTGTTCTCACTTTGACGTTCGTGGCAATACCTCATGTGTGGTGTGATCACCATTTACAAATGTGTGTGTGGGACCAACACATGCATTCGCATTTGTGTGTGAGTGGGGGGGAGCTTTAATTCTTATTTTTTTATTTTTTATTTATTTTATTAAAAAATATTTTTTTAAATCAACTTTATTGCTATCACAAGGGATGAACAACATCCCTTGTGACTACATGGGAAATGACAGGTCTTCTTTATGGAGAGATCTAGGGTAAATTAGACCCGAGATCTCCCTCTGGCCACGAATGCAGCTGATTCGGCACATATGCTGCTTCACTGGACGGTATGGGCAAATAAAAAAAGAACCAAAACCTAAAGTGACAAAATCCTGATTGGTTCCAGATTCTGACATCAGGCAGTGAGAGGAACAACATCAGTTCATCTCACTGTGTCCCAGGAACTAGATGCCACCAGTCACATCCTTACTGGGCTTCCCGATTGCTCAGGAGAGCCTGGTAAAGGTGGTGGCGGTAGGAAGAGACCCTCTTGCTGCCTGTAAAAGTAATCCAGTGGCTCCATAGCATTGCTTTTACCTTGAAGGAAATCGCTGGCTGGAAAAAATGATATCTTGGTCATCACTGCACCTGCGTTGCTGTGACCTGTCGCCGAATGGGAAGTGGTTAAGACCTGAAGCAGGGACTTCATGCAACATGCTTGCAATGGTGGATATGCACAGCCCCAGCATTGTTACACTTGATTTTCCTCCATCCCGCCTTTCCCCTTTGGGTACAAAGTGACCTGCAAAATCGAAAAGACATTCCCAATCTATGAGCAAATAGAATGGGCAATTTATGACGGTTGGGTCAATCCGGAGATAATTTTCACACTCCAACAAATTATTGTTGAGCTCTATTCAATGGAAAAATAATTTTCTAAAACATGGTCTGTTCTGGTATTAGATCCTGCCATTTCAGTCTGAAAAATACATTTCACTGAATCAGTTTTAGGTGTTCCTTCATTAAAAGATTCTGCAGATAGTGAATTTTAAAATGTTTTTAAAATAGAATCCCAGGCAAAACCAAACAAATCTTAAAAATGCTCTGTAACTTGTTCTAACACCTACTATATGTTGACTAACCTGTGTAAGAAAGATGTATATACTTACCTATTTTCAGGCTGCTCTGATCTGGTTACAAGATCTCCCCTTTGTCAGACAGTGGCAGCTGCAAGGGAGAGGAGAGGGCTCCTAAAAATGGCTGGATTGCCTGGGAGTGGTGATGTCACCCATATGTTCCCATGGCCCATTTGTTGTTGGCGCTCCCTCTTCTTCTCTGTAGTCGCTGCTGCTTGACATAGGGGAGCAGGACCACGTGTCTGAACCACAGAGGCCTGAAAATACTGTAGTTAAGTATATATATTTTTCGTACACAGGTCAGAATAGGTGTTAGGAGGGGGTTAGTTAGGTCTTGTTTGGAATTCTACTTTAAAGGTTCTCTTTACCCTTGTAGGCCCAGCTCTGCAGCCAGACCTTGCTACAATTTTGGTATGTCAAGCTGCAGCTAACTGGACTAGGGCAGTGATCAATACAACCCTGATTTCCAGGGTCATGTCTCTGTTAGAAGCCTTCCATAACCTAATATCTAATATCTGCTTATTAACATTACTGACATATGTATAAATGTGTTGGATCGTAATAGAATAATTGAGCTTGTAACAGAACCAGATCCAGACTACACTTGGGTATTTCCGTTAAACTCCCGCTTCCCTGTCCGAACACGATCCACGAACCCCACCGCTGACCATACAGGACGAGACAGCACCAGGCTTCTTAAGACAGGAAGTAGACTGCTTTATTTTAACACAAACACAAGATATATACACAGGGCGGGGCAATACAACCAGTAACAGGAAACACATCAGCAGGCCGTCCCATCAGGGGAAAGGGCTGCTGGAAACACCCCCCACCAAACCAAGACACACAATAGAACAATGGGATACACCACATGGCAGTAGACAATACAGGAACAAATACATCCCATAATAGTTTGCAGGCAAGCAAGACACAATAGAACAATGGGATACACCACATGGCAATAGACCATACACAAATCCATACATCCCATAATAGTTTGCTCTCAAGCAAGACACATAATAGAACAATGGGACAACCACATGGCAGAGAACAATGAACAATCCCCACACCAATATTAGAACATTTCACCTTGTACCCCTAACAGGCACAGGGTGACTTACACATAATGGGAACATGGGGAGCTGAGACAGGGGTCCCCCCACCCCCAAAAGTCACTCCCGTCACAGAGCTATATTTCTATTTGTTCCAGATTAGGAAAAGTAAGATAAACAGACTTGTATGGTCTATGTGAATTTGTGAATACATATGTATGTGAATATATATCTTGATTTTTTTTCTGTATATTCTAGCAACATGTGGTAGCAAGTTTTCCTCCCCCCATCTCTGTGGGTAAGAGCTAAAATTCCACTATTAGGAGGATTGTAAGAATTTATTACATACACGTTAAGCATACAAGATGTATACTGTAATATTTCTTGATTAGGATATTTATGTATGATATAACTTTATATTAAGTATACGTTTGGGATATATATATATATATATATATTTGTAACCCATCCCCCCTGACTAGATGGAATGTCAGTGAAGTTCTGATTAGAGGTCCCAAGGATTAAATTCCAGACTTTGGCCTAGGGGAGGGGGAGCAAGACTGAAGGTTTGTTCAATACATCTGTCACCAGATATCATTGTGGGACTAAAAGAAACAGAAAGGAAAACTAGCTCACTTTTAGGAGAAGGTGGGGGCTGAATTGCTCCTTATAGAGCAGAACAAAGACTTTTTAGGAAGCCTTTTAAATTGAAACTTGGAGGAGATTACAAGTTGGGCTAAGGAGCCCACAGACTCATAACACAACCACATAATTATACACACAATTTTTATCTCAATATCTTCAATATTCTCAAGAACATAACATCCTGTATTTCAATATTTTATTTGCAATTTTATGCAATTATTATTATTATTATTGAATCCTGAGCAGGGGCGGACTGACCATTTGGAAACTCGGGCACTGCCCGAGGGCCCAGGGTCAGTAGGGGGCCCCATTAGATGCCCCTGGTACCTTTTTCATAGACTTTTTTGAGTTTGGGCAAGGACACAGGGGCCCCATGATCCCCTATTGTCCGGGGGCCCCATGAGTTGTCAGTCCACTCCTGATCCTGAGTTTATGCAAGAGCTGGAAGGAATTTCTATTTTGGACTTTTCTCACCAATATACAGTTGTGGCCAAAATTATTCAACCCCCAATGCTGTAAAGGGGTTTAGGGACTATAGTGTACATTTGGAATTGTATTCAGAATCAAATCCTACAAGGACGTTGTAACTACCCAAATGCAACTAAAATGACATCAATTGTTTATGTAATACAGTAGTAAATGGTTCTTATGTGGTTTCTTCATTGCCACAATTATTCAACCCCTTAAAGACTACCACTCTGAAGAACAGAGGTTCATACAGGTGCTTTCCATCAGGTATTGAAAACACCTGTGGATGTCACCGAGCAGCAATCAAGCATAATAAGCACCAATTAGGCAGCTTTAAAATGACTGTGATACTCAGCTCCTTCTAGACATTTACTGGTGTGGTTACAAACATGGTGAAGGCAAGAGAATGGTCCAGGAAGACAAGAGAAGAGGTGATTTCTCTTCACAGGAAGGGCAATGGCTATAAGAAGATTGCAAAGATGTTAAACATACCAAGAGACACCTTAGGAAGCATCATTCGCAAATTCAAGGCAAAGGGCACTGTTGAAACGCTACCTGGTCGTGGCAGAAAGAAGATGCTGACTTCGACTGCTGTGCGCTACCTGAAGCGTAGAGTGGAGAGAAGTCCCCGTGTGACTGCTGAGGAACTGAGAAAAGATTTGTCAGATGTGGGTACAGAAGTTTCAGCCCAGACAATAAGACGCACACTGCGTAATGAAGGCCTCCGTGCCAGAACTCCCAGGCGTACCCCCTTGCTGTCTCCAAAGAATAAGAAGAGTCGACTGCAGTATGCCAAAAGCCATGTGGACAAACCACAAAAGTTGTGGGATAGTGTTCTGTGGACTGATGAAACAAAATTAGAACTGTTTGGGCCCATGGATCAACGCTATGTTTGGAGGAGGAAGAACAAGGCCTATGATGAAAAGAACACCTTGCCTACTGTGAAGCATGGTGGAGGGTCAATCATGCTTTGGGGCTGTTTTGCTTCTGCAGGTACAGGGAAGCTTCAGCGTGTGCAAGGTACCATGAATTCTCTTCAGTACCAGGAGATATTGGATGGAAACGTGATGCAGTCCGTCACACACCTGAGGCTTGGGAGACGTTGGACCTTTCAACAGGACAATGATCCCAAGCATACCTCCAAGTCCACTAGAGCATGGTTGCAGAGGAAAGGCTGGAACATTTTGGAGTGGCCATCGCAGTCACCAGACTTAAATCCGATTGAGAACCTCTGG